>NC_141877.1:544025648-544328678 GCF_056163025.1 Triticum urartu
TTGAAATTGTGATTGAATTATTACTCTAGCATAAGAAATTATATGACAAGAATTATATAAGTTGTTGTTCTAAGAATGATCATGATGCCCTCATGTCCGTATTTTATTTTTATTGACACCTCTCTAAACATGTGGACATATTTTCAATTTCGGCTTTCGCTTAAGGACAAGCGAGGTCTAAGCTTGGAGGAGTTGATACGTCCATTTTGCATCATGCTTTTATATCGATATTTATTTCATTATGGACTGCTATTACACATTATGTCACAATACTTATGCCTATTCTCTCTTATTTTACAAGGTTTACATAGAGAGGGAGAATGCCGACAGCTGGGATTCTGGGCTGGAAAAGGAGCAAATATTAGAGACCTATTCTGCATAGCTCCAAAAGTCCTGAAACTTCACGGAAGATGTTTTCTGAATATATAAAAAATACTGAGCGCAAGAAGTTCACCAGGGGGCCACACCCAGCCAACGAGGGTGGGAGCGCGCCCTACCCCCCTGGGCGCGCCCCCGTACCTCATGGGCCCCCTGGCGGCCCTCCGATGACCATCTTCTGCTATATCAAGTCTTTCGATGAGGAAAAAAATAAGAAGCCATCTTTTCGGACGAAACCCCACCGCCACAAGGCGGAACCTTGGCGGAACCAATCTAGGGCTCTGGCGGAGCTGTTCTACCGGGGAAACTTCCCTCCGGGAGGGGGAAATCATCGCCATCGTCATCACCAACGCTCCTCTCATCGGGAGAGGGCAATCTCCATCAACATCTTCACCAGCACCATCTCCTCTCAAAACCCTAGTTCATCTCTTGTATCCAATTCTTGTCTCCAAGTCCGGGATTGGTACCTGTGGGTTGCTAGTAGTGTTAATTACTCCTTGTAGTTGATGCTAGTTGGTTTATTTGGTGGAAGATCATATGTTCAGATCGTATATGCATATTAATACCCCTCTGATTATGAAAATGAATATGCTTTGTGAGTAGTTACGTTTGTTCCCGAGGACATGGGATAAGTCTTGCTATTATAGTAGTCATGTGAATTTGGTCTTTGTTCGATATTTCGATGAGATGTATGTTGTCTCTCCTCTAGTGGGGTTATGTGAACGTCGACTACATAACACTTCACCATTATTTGGGCCTAGAGGATGGCATTGGGAAGTAATAAGTAGATGATGGGTTGCTAGAGTGACAGAAGCTTAAACCCTAGTTTATGCGGTGCTTCGTAAGGGGCTGATTTGGATCCATATGTTTCATGCTATGGTTAGGTTTACCTTAATACTTTTGTTGTAGTTGCAGATGCTTGCAATAGAGGTTAATCATAAGTGGGATGCTTGTCCAAGTAAGGACAGTACCCAAGCACCGGTCCACCCACATATCAGATTATCAAAGTACCGAACGCGAATCTTATGAACGTGATGAAAACTAGCTTGACGATATTCCCATGTGTCCTCGGGAGCGCTTTTCTCTATATAAGAGTTTGTCCAGGCTTGTCCTTTCCTACAAAAAGGATTGGGCCACCTTGCTGCACTTTATTTACTTTTGTTACTTGTTGCTCGTTACAAATTATCTTATCACAAAACTATCTGTTACCACTTATTTCAGTACTTGCAGAGAATACCTTGCTGGAAACCACTTATCATTTCCTTCTGCTCCTCGTTGGGTTCGACACTCTTACTTATCGAAAGGAATACGATAGATCCCTATACTTGTGGGTCATCAACGAACGAGTACGAGAGGAGGACGGAGGTAGCTCGCCTCCAAGCTGCAGCTCTTCAGGCAGTAGCTGCTGCATCTCAGTACGACCCAGCTACAAATTTGGATATCCAATAGGCCAGCAGTGGCCATAGACCAACTCAAGCCAAAAGCCTAAGCTTGGGGGAGTACGTATTTCTCACCGACATTACATTCATGTTCACACACTCATTCTAGTTGTCGGTGCTCATACTTTTTCATTGTACCATCCATGATAGTTTATTTTCTTTTCTAAGCCTTCTTCTTGTGTGTTTGAAAACTTTAAGAAAAAACAAAAAAAAATAGTTGTAGCTTTTAGCTAGTTTACTTTCCATGTCTGAAGTGGTAGTAATTAAAAGAAAACCCCAAAAGATTTCTCGTTCTTTTGCTTGTTGGAAGCTTTCCCGTGTAAATAGTTTTATTTTCTTTTCTTGTTCTTTGGGGGTCGAGAGGAGAAGACCATGATGAAAATGTTGAGTGGCTCTCATATGCATTATTGTTGATTTAACCAAGAGCCCATATTACCTCGTCTTCTCCCTTGTATTAAATGCTTGCAGATTCCAGCGTAGTCCAATGCACATGCACCATTATTATTATCCACACCGTTCGGTCGTGCGAGTGAAAGGCAATAATGACGATATATAATGGACTGATTGAGATGAGAGAAGCTGGTATGAACTCGACCTTTCTTTTTTTGTAAACATGATTAGTTCATCGTTCCTGATTCAGCCTATTATGAATGAAACATGTTTGCAATGACAATTAGAGATTATAGTTGCCCATGCCATGCTTAATTAGCTAGGAGTTTATAATAGTTTACCTTGCGTGCCAACATGCTATTAAAATGGTTGTGATGTGGTATGATAGGGTGGTATCCTCCTTTCAATGATTCGAGTGGCTTGACTTGGCACATGTTGACGCATGTAGTTGAAACAAAATCAACATAGCCTCCACGATATTTATGTTCATGATGATTTATATCCTACTCATGCTTGCACTCATTGTTGATTAATCTTAATGCATGTTCATGACTGTTGTCGCTCTTTAGTTGGTCGCTTCCCAGTCTCTTTCTAGCCTTCACTTGTACTAAGAGGGAATACTGCTTGTGCATCCACTTCCATAAACCCCCAAAGTTATTCCACATGAGTCCACCATACCTTCATATAAGCAGTATCTACCTGCCGTTCCAAGTAAATTTGTATGTGCCAAACTCTAAACCTTCAAATGAAATTCTGTTTTGTATGCTCGAATAGCTCATGTATTAACTAGGGCTGCCTGTATCTTCCATGCTAGGTGGGTTATTCTCAAGATGAGTGGACTCCGCTCATCACTCACGAGAAAATGGCTGGTAACCGGGATGCCCCGTCCCATGCTCAAATCAAAATAATTGCAAACAAAACTCCCTCAGGATTGTTGTTAGTTGGAGGCAGCCGTTGTTTCAGACAAGCCATGGATTGATGTTTGTTGGTTGTGGGGGAGTATAAACTTCAACATTCTATTTGGGAACCGCCTATGTGTGTAGCCTGGAAGATATCGAGATCTCTTGGTTGTTATGTTGACAATGAAAGTATACCACTCAAAATATTATTTATCTCTGTTTCAAAACTCGAGCTCTGGCACCTCTGCAAATCCCTGCTTCCCTCTGCGAAGGGCCTATCTATTTACTTTTATGTTGAGTCATCATCCTCTTATTAAAAACACTAGTTGGAGAGCACCGCTGTCATTCACATGCATTGCTATTAATTTACATTGAGTATGACTGTGACTGGATCTCTTTTACCATGAATTACAATGTCTAGTCAGTCCTTGATCTTCCGGGGTGCTCTGCATTTATGTTTTGCGGTCTCAGAAAGGGCTAGCGAGATACCATCTTGTTATATCATGTTATGATTGTTTTGAGAAAGTGTTGTCATCCGAGATTTATTAGTATTGCTCGCTAGTTGATTATGCCATTGATATGAGTAAACATGAGACCTAAATGTTATTGTGAATATGGTTAGTTCATAATCTTTGCTAAAAAATTGAATGCTGGCTTTACATATTTGCAACAACAAGATCAAACAGAGTTTGTAAAAGTTTTTCTTTATCACTTTCAATTTGTCAACTGAATTGCTTGAGGACAAGCAAAGGTTTAAACTTGGGGGAGTTGATACGTCTCCAACGTATCTACTTTTCCAAACACTTTTGCCCTTGTTTTGGACTCTAACTTGCATGATTTGAATGGAACTAACCCGGACTGACGCTGTTTTCAGCAGAATTGCCATGGTGTTATTTTTGTGCAGAAATAAAAGTTCCCGGAATGACATGAAAATCCATGGAAACATGTTTTGGAATTAATAAAAAATACTGGCGGAAGAATCAGCATCAGGGCCCCACACCCTGTCCACGAGGGTGCAGGGCGCGCCCCTGCCTCGTGGGCTCCCTAAGACTCCACCGACATCAACTCCAACTCTATATATTCATGTTCGGGGAGAAAAAAATCAAAGAGAAGGATTCATCGCGTTTTACGGTACGGAGCCGCCGCCAAGCCCCAATTTTCATCGGGAGGGCTGATCTGGAGTCCGTTCGGGGCTCCGGAGAGGGGAATCCGTCGCCATCGTCATCATCAACCTTCCTCCATCACCAATTTCATGATGCTCTCCACCGTGCGTGAGTAATCCCATCGTAGGCTTGCTGGACGGTGATGGGTTGGATGAGATTTACCATGTAATCGAGTTAGTTTTGTTAGGGTTTGATCCCTAGTATCCATTATGTTCTAAGATTGATGTTGCTATGACTTTGCTATGCTTAATGCTTGTCACTAGGGCCCGAGTGCCATGATTTCAGATATGAACCTATTATGTTTTCATGAATATATGTGATTTCTTGATCCTATCTTGCAAGTCAATAGTCACCTACTATGTGTTTGAAGGAAATATGCCCTAGAGGCAATAATAATGTTATTATTTTATTTCCTTATATCATGATAAAAGTTTATTATTCATGCTAGAATTGTATTATCCGGAAACATAATACTTGTGTGAATACATAGACAAACCAAATGTCACTAGTATGCCTCTACTTGACTAGCTCGTTAATCGAAGATGGTTATGTTTCCTAACCATAGACATGTGTTGTCATTTGATTAATGGGATCACATCATTAGGAGAATTATGTGATTGACATGACCCATTCAATTAGCTTAGCACCCGATCGTTTAGTATGTTGCTATTGCTTTCTTCATGACTTATACATGTTCCTGTGACTATGAGATTATGCAACTCCCGTTTACCGGAGGAACACTTTGTGTGCTACCAAACGTCACAACATAACTGGGTGATTATAAAGGAGCTCTACAGGTGTCTCCAAAGGTGAATGTTGGGTTGGTGTATTTCGAGATTAGGATTTGTCGCTCCGATTGTCGGAGAGGTATCTTTGGGCCCTCTCGGTAATGCACATCACATAAGCCTTGCAAGCATTACAACTAATGAGTTAGTTGCAAGATGATGAATTACGAAACGAGTAAAGAGACTTGCCGGTAACGAGATTGAACTAGGTATTGAGATACCGACGATCGAATCTCGGGAAAGTAACATACCGATGACAAAGGGAACAACGTATGTTGTTATGCGGTCTGACCGATAAAGATCTTCGTAGAATATGTAGGAACCAATATGAGCATCCAGGTTCCGCTATTGTTTATTGACCGGAGACATGTCTCGGTCATGTCTACATTGTTCTTGAACCCGTAGGGTCCGCACGCTTAAGGTTTCGATGGCAGTTATATTATGAGTTTATGAGTTTTGATGTACCGAAGTTAGTTCGGAGTCCCGGATGTGATCACGGACATGACGAGGAGTCTCGAAATGGTCGAGACATAAAGATTGATATATTGGACGGCTATATTCGGACACCGAAAGTGTTCTGGGTGATTTCGGAGAAAACCGGAGAGCCGAAGGGTTACCGGAACCCCCCCCCCCCCCCCGTGAGAAGTAATGGGCCATATGGGCCTTAGTGGAGAGAGAGAGGGGCAGCCAAAGGTGGGTCGCGCGCCTCCTCCCCCCTGGTCCGAATTGGACTAGGAGAGGGGGGTGGCGCCCCCTTTCCTTCTCCCTCCCCACTTCTTTCCCCCTCCTAGTAGGAGTCCTACTCCTACTAGGAGGAGGACTCCTCCTTGGCGCACCATAGGGGCCGGCCGGCCTCCTCCCCTTGATCCTTTATATACGGGGGTAGGGGGCACCCCTAGACACACAAGTTGATCCACGTGATCATATTCTTAGCCATGTGCGGTGCCCCCTTCCACCATAATCCTCGATAATATTGTAGCGGTGCTTAGGCAAAGCCCTGCGACAGTAGTACATCCAGATCGTCACCACGCCGTCGTGCTGACGGAACTCTACCCCGACACTTTGCTGGATCGGAGTCCGGGGATCGTCATCGAGCTGAACGTGTGCTAAAACTCGGAGGTGCCGTAGTTTCGGTGCTTGATCGGTCGGGCCGTGAAGACGTACGACTACATCAACCGCGTTGTGCTAACGCTTCCGCTGTCGGTCTACAAGGGTACGTAGATCACACTCTTCCCTCGTTGCTATGCATCACCATGATCTTGCGTGTGCGTAGGAAAATTTTGAAATTACTATGTTCCCCAACATTGGTATCAGAGCCTAGGTTTTATGTGTTGATGTTATATGCACGAGTAGAACACAAGTGAGTTGTGGGCGATATAAGTCATACTGCTTACCAGCATGTCATATTTTGGTTCGGCGGTATTGTTGGACGAAGCGGCCCGGACCGACATTACGCGTACGCTTACGCGAGACCGGTTCTCCCGACGTGCTTTGCACAAAGGTGGCTAGCGGGTGACAGTTTCTCCAACTTTAGTTGAACTGAGTGTGGCTACGCCCGGTCCTTGCGAAGGTTAAAATAGCACCAACTTGACAAACTATCGTTGTGGTTTTGATGCGTAGGTAAGATTGGTTCTTGCTTAAGCCTGTAGCAGCCACGTAAAACTTGCAACAACAAAGTAGAGGACGTCTAACTTGTTTTTGCAGGGCATGTTGTGATGTGATATGGTCAAGACATGATGCTAAATTTTATTGTATGAGATGATCATGTTTTGTAACCAAGTTATCGACAACTGGCAGGAGCCATATGGTTGTCGCTTTATTGTATGCAATGCAATTGCGCTGTAATGCTTTACTTTATCACTAAACGGTAGCGATAGTCGTGGAAGCATAAAATTGGCGAGATGACAACAATGCTACGATGGTGATCAAGGTGTCGCGCCGGTGACGATGGTGATCACGACGGTGCTTCGAAGATGGAGATCACAAGCACAAGATGATGATGGCCATATCATATCACTTATATTGATTGCATGTGATGTTTATCTTTTATGCATCTTATCTTGCTTTGATTGACGGTAGCATTTTAAGATGATCTCTCACTAATTATCAAGAAGTGTTCTCCCTGAGTATGCACCATTGCGAAAGTTCTTCGTGCTGAGACACCACGTGATGATCGGGTGTGATAGGCTCTACGTTCAAATACAACGGGTGCAAAACAGTTGCACACGCAGAATACTCAGGTTATACTTGACGAGCCAAGCATATACAGATATGGCCTCGGAACACGGAGACCGAAAGGTCGAGCGTGAATCATATAGTAGATATGATCAACATAGCGATGTTCACCAATGAAACTACTCCATCTCACGTGATGATCGGACATGGTTTAGTTGATTTGGATCACGTAATCACTTAGAGGATTAGAGGGATGTCTATCTAAGTGGGAGTTCTTTAGTAATATGATTAATTGAACCTAAATTTATCATGAACTTAGTACCTGATAGTATCTTGCTTGTTTATGTTTGGTTGTAGATAGATGGCCCGTGCTGTTGTTCCGTTGAATTTTAATGCGTTCCTTGAGAAAGCAAAGTTGAAAGATGATGGTAGCAATTACACGGACTGGGTCCATAACTTGAGGATTATCCTCATTGCTGCACAGAAGAATTACATCCTGGAAGCACCGCTGGGTGCCAGGCCTGCTGCTGGAGCAACACCAGATGTTATGAACGTCTGGCAGAGCAAAGCTGATGACTACTCGATAGTTCAGTGTGCCATGCTTTACGTCTTAGAATCGGGACTTCAACGACGTTTTGAACGTCATGGAGCATATGAGATGTTCCAGGAGTTGAAGTTAATATTTCAAGCAAATGCCCGGATTGAGAGATATGAAGTCTCCAATAAGTTCTATAGCTGCAAGATGGAGGAGAACAGTTCTGTCAGTGAGCATATACTCAAAATGTCTGGGTATAATAATCACTTGATTCAATTGGGAGTTAATCTTCCAGATGATTGCGTCATTGACAGAATTCTCCAATCACTGCCACCAAGCTACAAGAGCTTCGTGATGAACTATAATATGCAAGGGATGAATAAGACTATTCCCGAGCTCTTCGCAATGCTGAAAGCTGCGGAGGTAGAAATCAAGAAGGAGCATCAAGTGTTGATGGTCAATAAGACCACTAGTTTCAAGAAAAAGGGCAAAGGGAAGAAGAAGGGGAACTTCAAAAAGAACAGCAAGCAAGTTGCTACTCAAGAGAAGAAACCCAAACCTGGACCTAAGCCTGAAACTGAGTGCTTCTACTGCAAGCAGACTGGTCACTGGAAGCGGAACTGCCCCAAGTATTTGGCGGATAAGAAGGATGGCAAGGTGAACAAAGGTATATGTGATATACATGTGTACCTTACTAATGCTCGCAGTAGCACCTGGGTATTTGATACTGGTTCTGTTGCTAATATTTGCAACTCGAAACAGGGACTACGGATTAAGCGAAGATTGGCTAAGGACGAGGTGACGATGCGCGTGGGAAATGGTTCCAAAGTCGATGTGATCGCGGTCGGCACGCTACCTCTACATCTACCTTCGGGATTAGTATTAGACCTAAATAATTGTTATTTGATGCCAGCGTTAAGCATGAACACTATATCTGGATCTTGTTTAATGCGAGATGGTTATTCATTTAAATCAGAGAATAATGGTTGTTCTATTTATATGAGTAATATCTTTTATGGTCATGCACCCTTAAAGAGTGGTCTATTCTTATTAAATCTCGATAGTAGTGACACACATATTCATAATGTTGAAGACAAAAGATGCAGAGTTGATAATGATAGTGCAACTTATTTGTGGCACTGCCGTTTGGGTCATATCGGTGTAAAGCGCATGAAGAAACTCCATACTGATGGACTTTTGGAACCACTTGATTATGAATCACTTGGTACTTGCGAACCGTGCCTTATGGGTAAGATGACAAAAACACCGTTCTCCGGTACTATGGAGAGAGCAATAGATTTGTTGGAAATCATACATACAGATGTATGTGGTCTGATGAATGTTGAGGCTCGTGGCGGATATCGTTATTTTCTCACCTTCACAGATGACTTAAGAAGATATGGGTATATCTACTTAATGAAACATAAGTCTGAAACGTTTGAAAAGTTCAAAGAATTTCAGAGTGAAGTTGAAAATCATCGTAACAAGAAAATAAAATTCCTATGATCTGATCGTGGAGGAGAATATTTGAGTTACGAGTTTGGTGTACATTTGAAACAATGTGGAATAGTTTCACAACTCACGCCACCCGGAACACCACAGCGTAATGGTGTGTCCGAACGTCGTAATCGTACTTTACTAGATATGGTGCGATCTATGATGTCTCTTACTGATTTACCGCTATCGTTTTGGGGATATGCTCTAGAGACGGCCGCATTCACGTTAAATAGGGCACCATCAAAATCCGTTGAGACGACGCCTTATGTAAAGGAAATATGCCCTAGACGCAATAATAATGTTATTATTTTATTTCCTTATATCATGATAAATGTTTATTATTCATGCTAGAATTGTATTATCCGGAAACATAATACTTGTGTGAATACATAGACAAACCAAACGTCACTAGTATGCCTCTACTTGACTAGCTCGTTAATCGAAGATGGTTATGTTTCCTAACCATACACATGTGTTGTCATTTGATTAATGGGATCACATCATTAGGAGAATGATGTGATTGACATGACCCATTCCATTAGCTTAGCACCCGATCATTTAATGTGTTGCTATTGCTTTCTTCATGACTTATACATGTTCCTATGACTATGAGATTATGCAACTCCCGTTTTCTGGAGGAACACTTTGTGTGCTACCAAACGTCACAACGTAACTGGGTGATTATAAAGGAGCTCTACAGGTGTCTCCAAAGGTAAATGTTGGGTTGGCGTATTTCGAGATTAGGATTTGTCACTCCGATTGTCGGAGAGGTATCTCTGGGCCCTCTCGGTAATGCACATCACATAAGCCTTGCAAGCATTACAACTAATGAGTTAGTTGCAAGATGATGTATTACGAGACGAGTAAAGAGACTTGCCGGTAACGAGATTGAACTAGGTATTGAGATACCGACGATCGAATCTCGGGCAAGTAACATACCGATGACAAAGGGAACAACGTATGTTGTTATGCGGTCTGACCGATAAAGATCTTCGTAGAATATGTGGGAACCAATATGAGCATCCAGGTTCCGCTATTGCTTATTGACCGGAGACGTGTCTCGGTCATGTCTACATTGTTCTCGAACCTGTAGGGTCCGCACGCTTAAGGTTTTGATGACAGTTATATTATGAGTTTATGCATTTTGATGTACCGAAGTTTGTTTGGAGTCCCAGATGTGATCACAGACATGACGAGGAGTCTCGAAATGGTCGAGACATAAAGATTGATATATTGGAAGCCTATATTTGGATATCGGAAGTGTTCCGGGTGAAATCGGGATTTTACCGGAGTACCGGGAGGTTACCGGAACCCCCCGGGAGGTATATGGGCCTTAGTGGGCTTTAGTGGAAGAGAGGAGAGGTGGCCAAGGCTGGGCCGCGCGCCCCTCCCCCCCCTAGTCCGAATAGGACAAGGAGAGGGGGGCGGCGCCCCCCCCCTTCCTTCTCTCTCTCTCCTCTTTTCCCCTCCCGAATCCTATTCCAACTAGGAAAGGGGGGGGAATCCTACTCCCGCTGGGAGTAGGACTCCTCCTGGCGCGCCCTCCTCCTGGCCGGCCGCACCTTCCCCTGCTCCTTTATATACGAGGGCAGGGGGCACCCCTAGACACACAAGTTGATCCACGTGATCATATTCTTAGCCGTGTGCGGTGCCCCCTTCCACCATAATCCCCGGTAATATTGTAGCGGTGCTTAGGCGAAGCCCTGCGACGGTAGTACATCAAGATCATCACCACGTCGTCGTGCTGACGGAACTCTTCCCCGACACTTTGCTGGATCGGAGTCCGGGGATCGTCATCGAGCTGAACGTGTGCTAGAACTCGGAGGTGCCGTAGTTTCGTTGCTTGATCGATCGGGCCGTGAATACGTACGACTACATCAACCGCGTTGTGCTAACGCTTCCGCTGTCGGTCTACAAGGGTACGTAGATCACACTCTCCCCTCTTGTTGCTATGCATCACCATGATCCTGCGTGTGCGGAGGAAATTTTTTGAAATTACTACGTTCCCCAACATTATGAACTGTGGTTTGGCAAGAAACCAAAGTTGTCGTTTCTAAAAGTTTGGGGCTGCGATGCTTATGTGAAAAAACTTCAACCTGATAAGCTCGAACCCAAATCGGAGAAATGTGTCTTCATAGGATATCCAAAGGAAACTATTGGATACACCGTCTATCACAGATCCAAAGGCAAGACTTTTGTTGCTAAATTCGGAAACTTTCTAGAGAAGGAGTTTCTCTCGAAAGAAGTGAGTGGGAGGAAAGTAGAACTTGACGAGGTAACTGTACTTGCTCCCTTATTGCAAAGTAGTACATCACAGAAACCAGTTTCTGTGACACCTACACCAATTAGTGAGGAAGCTAATGATAATGATCATGAAACTTCAGAACAAGATACTACCGAACCTCGTAGATCAACCAGAGTAAGATCCGCGCCAAAGTGGTACGGTAATCCTGTTCTGGAAGTCATGCTACTAGATCATGATGAACCTACGAACTATGAAGAAGCGATGGTGAGCCCAGATTTCGCAAAATGGCTTGAAGCCATGAAATCTGAGATGGGATCCATGTATGAGAACAAAGTATGGACTTTGGTTGACTTGCCCAATGATCGGCAAGCAATTGAGAATAAATGGATCTTCAAGAAGAAGACTGACGCTGACGGTAATATTACTGTCTACAAAGCTCGACTTGTCGCAAAAGGTTTTAGGCAAGTTCAAGGGATTGACTACGATGAGACCTTCTCACCCGTAGCGATGCTTAAGTCTGTCCGAATCATGTTAGCAATTGCCGCGTTTTATGATTATGAAATTTGGCAAATGGATGTCAAAACTGCATTCCTGAATGGATTTCTGCAAGAAGAGTTGTATATGATGCAGCCGGAAGGTTTTGTCGATCCAAAGGGAGCTAACAAAGTGTGCAAGCTCCAGCGATCCATTTATGGACTGGTGCAAGCCTCTCGGAGTTGGAATAAACGCTTTGATAGTGTGATCAAAGCATTTGGTTTTATACAGACTTTTGGAGAAGCCTGTATTTACAAGAAAGTGAGTGGGAGCTCTGTAGCATTTCTGATATTATATGTAGATGACATATTACTAATCGGAAATGATATAGAATTTCTGGATAGCATAAAAGGATACTTGAATAAAAGTTTTTCAATGAAAGACCTCGGTGAAGCTGCCTACATATTGGGCATCAAGATCTATAGGGACAGATCGAGGCGCTTAATTGGACTTTCACAAAGCACATACCTTGACAAAGTTTTGAAAAAGTTCAAAATGGATCAAGCAAAGAAAGGATTCTTGCCTGTGTTACAAGGTGTGAAATTGAGTAAGACTCAAAGTCCGACCAATGCAGAAGATAGAGAGAAAATGAAAGATGTTCCCTATGCTTCAGCCATAGGCTCTATCATTTATGCAATGCTGTGTACCAGACCTGATGTGTGTCTTGCTATAAGTCTAGCAGGGAGGTACCAAAGTAATCCAGGAGTGGATCACTGGACAGCGGTCAAGAACATCCTGAAATACCTGAAAAGGACTAAGGATATGTTTCTCATATATGGAGGTGACAAAGAGCTCATCGTAAATGGTTACGTTGATGCAAGCTTTGACACTGATCCGGACGATTCTAAATCGCAAACCGGTTACGTGTTTACATTAAACGGTGGAGCTGTTAGTTGGTGCAGTTCTAAACAAAGCGTTGTGGCGGGATCTACATGTGAAGTGGAATACATAGCTGCTTCGGAAGCAGCAAACGAAGGAGTCTGGATGAAGGAGTTCATATCCGATCTAGGTGTCATACCTTGTGCATCGGGTCCAATGAAAATCTTTTGTGACAATACTGGTGCAATTGCCTTGGCAAAGGAATCCAGATTTCACAAGAGAACCAAGCACATCAAGAGACGCTTCAATTCCATCCGGGATCTAGTCCAGGTGGGAGACATAGAGATTTGCAAGATACATACGGATCTAAATATAGCAGACCCGTTGACTAAGCCTCTTCCACGAGCAAAACATGATCAGCACCAAAGCTCCATGGGTGTTAGAATCATTACTGTGTAATCTAGATTATTGACTCTAGTGCAAGTGGAAGACTGAAGGAAATATGCCTTAGAGGCAATAATAATGTTATTATTTTATTTCCTTATATCATGATAAAAGTTTATTATTCATTCTAGAATTGTATTATCCGGAAACATATTACTTGTGTGAATACATAGACAAACCAAACGTCACTAGTATGCCTCTACTTGACTAGCTCGTTAATCGAAGATGGTTATGTTTCCTAACCATAGACATGTGTTGTCATTTGATTAATGGGATCACATCATTAGGAGAATGATGTGATTGACATGACTCATTCAATTAGCTTAGCACCCGATCGTTTAGTATGTTGCTATTGCTTTCTTCATGACTTATACATGTTCCTATGACTATGAGATTATGCAACTCCCGTTTACCGGAGGAGCACTTTGTGTGCTACCAAACGTCACAACGTAACTGGGTGATTATAAAGGAGCTCTACAGGTGTCTCCAAAGGTGAATGTTGGGTTGGCGTATTTCGAGATTAGGATTTGTCACTCCGATTATCGGAGAGGTATCTCTGGGCCCTCTCGGTAATGCACATCACATAAGCCTTGCAAGCATTACAACTAATGAGTTAGTTGCAAGATGATGTATTAAGAAACGAGTAAAGAGACTTGCCGGTAACGAGATTGAACTAGGTATTGAGATACCGACGATCGAATCTCGGGCAAGTAACATACCGATGACAAAGGGAACAACGTATGTTGTTATGCGGTCTGACCGATAAAGATCTTCATAGAATATGTAGGAACCAATATGAGCATCCAGGTTCCGCTATTGGTTATTGACCGGAGACGTGTCTCGATCATGTCTACATTGTTCTCGAACCCGTAGAGTCCGTATGCTTAAGGTTTCGATGATAGTTATATTATGAGTTTATGAGTTTTGATGTACCGAAGTTAGTTCGGAGTCCCGGATGTGATCACGAACATGATGAGGTGTCTCGAAATGGTCGAGACATAAAGATTGATATATTGGACGGCTATATTCAGACACCGGAAGTGTTTCGGGTGATTTCAGAGAAAACCGAAGAGCCGGAGGGTTACCGGAACCCCCCCGGGAGAAGTAATGGGCCATATGGGCCTTAATGGAGAGAGAGAGGGGCAGCCAAAGGTGGGCCGCGCGCCTCCTCCCCCCTGGTCCGAATTGGACTAGGAGAGGGGGGCGGCGCCCCCCTTTCCTTCTCCCTCCCCACTTCTTTCCCCCTCCTAGTAGGAGTCCTACTCCTACTAGGAGGAGGACTCCTCCTTGGCGCACCACAGGGGCCGGCCGGCCTCCTCCCCTTGATCCTTTATATACGGGGGCAGGGGGCACCCCTAGACACACAAGTTGATCCACGTGATCATATTCTTAGCCATGTGCGGTGCCCCCTTCCACCATAATCCTCGATAATATTGTAGCGGTGCTTAGGCGAAGCCCTGCGACGGTAGTACATCAAGATCGTCACCAGGCCGTCGTGCTGACGGAACTCTACCCCGACACTTTGCTGGATCGGAGTCCGGGGATCGTCATCGAGCTGAACGTGTGCTAAAACTCGGAGGTGCCGTAGTTTCGGTGCTTGATCGGTCGGGCCGTGAAGACGTACGACTACATCAACCGCGTTGTGCTAACGCTTCCGTTGTCGGTCTACAAGGGTACGTAGATCACACTCTTCCCTCGTTGCTATGCATCACCATGATCTTGCGTGTGCGTAGGATTTTTTTTGAAATTACTACGTTCCCCAACAGTGTTATGATCCGGTAACCCCGAAATGACAATAATCGGGACCACTCCCAGTGATGACCGTAGTTTGAGGAGTTCATGTATTCACTAAGTGTTAATGCTTTGGTCCGGTACTCTATTAAAAGGAGGCCTTAATATCCCTTAGTTTCCAATAGGACCCCGCTGCCACGGGAGGGTAGGACAAAAGATTTCATGCAAGTTCTTTTCCATAAGCACGTATGACTATATTCGGAATACATGCCTACACTACATTGATGAACTGGAGGTAGTTTTGTGTCACCCTATGTTATAACTGTTGCATGAGGAATCGCATCCGACATAATTATCCATCATTGATCCATTGCCTACGAGCTTTTCACATATTGATCTTTGCTTAGTTACTTTTCCGTTGCCACTGTTACGATTGCTACAAAAACTACTACTATTACTTCTGCCACCGTTACCATTACTTCCATACTACTTTGCTACTAAATACTTTGCTGCAGATATTAAGTCTTATATGTGTGGTTGAATTGACAACTCAACTGCTAATACTTGAGAATATTCTTTGGCTCCCCTTGTGTCGAATCAATAAATTTGGGTTTAATACTCTACCCTCAAAAACTGTTGCGATCCCCTATACTTGTGGGTTATCAATGATCATGTGGAGGATTTGGTATGCAAGAAATGAGTTAATGCATCATACACCTCTGGTCCCTATTGAGGCCTCGTGCCGGTTCCTATCGAGTTATATCAATTCCCTACTTGTAGATAGAACAACATCCCGGGGTGGACTTAAGGGCAACCAGGTGATTCAATAAATTTCAATGAACAATCTGATTATAAAGTGGAAATTCATCATATCCCAACAAACACACAACCGATTGCATCATATGGATCCCAATCATGTGAGGTAGCTCACGGGGACTTTGTATTCGATCACAAGGGAGAGAAAATACCATCTAGCTACTGCTATGAATAGTAAGGTCCTAAAGGAACTACTCACACATGGCCATGGAGGCAACAAGGCTGAGAAGAATCCTCTCGTGAATCGTGATGGATTCCCCCTCCGACAAGGTGCCGGAACAGGTCTCCAGATTGAAACTCCTCGAAACGGGAATTTGCGGCGGTGAAAAAAATGGAGAAAGATGATACGAAGGGTTTCTTGATTTATGAAATTTATAGGTGAAAGAATGGACGAAAGACGGTGCACAGGGTGCCCACACAACCTAGTGGTGCGGGTCAGCCCCTGGTCCCGCCGCCTGGCCGCATGGGGCCCTTGGCTGGCCCCTCGGCAGGTCCAGGCACTTTCTGGAATCTTCGTGATGCGAAATAATTATATTAAATCCTTAGAGTTTTTTGACCTCGTAGATATGGATTTTCGAAAAAGTCAAAAAACATGTAGAAAACAAGAACTAGCTTCGGGCACTAAATTAATAGGCTAATAAAAAATGCTATAAAAGTATTGAAAAGTGATATTATAATAGCATGAAACAATCAAAATTTATATATACATTCGAGACGTATGTAGGTGTCATGTATATCAATCAAGTGCCCGATCCAGGGGTAGTTTTGACTGATCTTGAATGTTTTTTTCCGAGACTTGACTAAGACATTTTTGGAACCAAACATACAATTTTTTAGGATTTTTCAATTGGGTTTCATCAATTTTGTCGTGGATTTCATTGTCTCTAGAGGCTACAAAGCTGGGCCATGTGGTTAGACAGGCATATGGCTTGATCATGCGCGGACCCACATGCTTCGACAATGCAACCCATTTCTTATGTGGATTCCTTCATCAAATCCTACTCTTATGTTTTATATGTTAAACTTTGTTTTGCATATTCATTCAAACAATAAACTAAGGAAATAATGAATGTAATGGTTATAAAACTGTATACAGCTTGGAATACCATAGGCGGGATTCTACATGCACACTCTCCATCTCACTCACGATGACAAGCAAGAATTGTTTTTCATGCAACATTGAAATTTTGTTCATTCATGAAATCTTGTTCCATTTTTGCGGTTCATTCTACATAAGTACAAGAAACCTGAAATTTAATACTAAAAATGGTCATCTATATTGTCAAGAGCCAATTGTCGGTATCCAAATAAGCCGCAACATAGGCTATTGATATGTGGTAGAAAAACACCTTCGCCGCAATGATTTTTAATAAACTATATAACCGAACAACGATATATTGAAGGCGTGCTCACTGTCTTCTTCTGTCATACCATATGGTTAAGCTAAATATCGAGTCAAATCGCAATTCAAACTCTATCCCACTACAAACCATAATTTTCAACACATCCAATCACATACATAAACTCGATCTACAATGGAATGGTAAAGGCTCCGGGGAATCAGTGCCAATCTCAACACATATGATGTTCGTGCTAAACCTTCTTCTCGTCGTGAACGCACGCCGTTGAGCTACATAAATCAATTCAGAAGACCTCTTTGATTCGACGGAATTTTATGAAAAAGGAATGGCCTACTCCCAACATGAAGAAAATTGAAAAAAAAGAGGAATGGCCTGCCCCAACATGAAGCATAGAATATTTTATAAAGTTCAAAATTTCAAACCAAACAAAGGCAAAAACCCACCAAACTCATTCGGTGGTAGTACTAGGAGTTGAGCTTTGGTGTCTCTCAGATCCAGCCCCTCACCCCAACCCCGAAGACCAAACCCGCCAGCAGCCAGATCTCACCCCGCCCAGATCAGATCCCAACCCGGCCCCCGGATGCGCTCGTAGCCGCCCGCGCGCTCGCACCGGACCGCCGCCCGCCTCCATGGGCGGCCTCAGGGCAGCGTCGGAGTCGCCGTCGTCGGGAGCGGGGTCGTCGGGCGTGGCGATGGCGTGCGTGGTGGCGTCGGAGGTGGCCACGGTGCTGGCCGTCATGCGCCGCAACGTGCGCTGGGCGGGCGTGCGCTACGGCGGGGACGACGGCGGCGGCGCCGAGGAGGAGCACCTCGACCACCCCCTCATCGCGGGGCTCAAGTCGCTCCGCCGCCGCGCCGCCGCGTGGGGGACCCGCTGGCCCGAGGCCGACCCGCTCCTCTGCCTCCGCCCCTTCCTCGACGTCGTGCGCTCCGACGAGACCGGCGCGCCCATCACCGGCTCCGCGCTCTCCTCCCTGCACAAGCTCCTGTCCCTCGACCTCGTGGCGCCCGGCGGGGGCGCCCCCGAGGCCATGGGCGCCGTCGTGGAGGCCGTCACGGGCTGCCGCTTCGAGGTCACCGACCCGGCCTCCGAGGAGGCCGTCCTCGCCCGGGTCCTGCAGGTGCTGCTCGCCTGCGTGCGCGGCCGCGCAGCCCCCGCGCTCTCCAACCGCCACGTCTGCGCCATCGTCACCACCTGCTTCCGCGTCGTGCAGCAGGCCGGCACCAAGGGGGAGCTCCTGCAGCGCGTCTCCAGGCAGACCATGCAGGAGGTCATCCGCTGTGTCTTCGCCCGCCTTGCTGACATTGAACCCACCGCCATCGTCAACGAGCAGGTGGGATTGCTTCTCAGGGTCTTCAGCCCACCAATTACATTTTTATATTGCTTGCACACTTGATCATGGAGACAATGCTGCTCTTTTCCTTTTTTACCCAGTATTGTGATAGTTTAACTTGCAGTGCTCTTTTTGGTTTGTGTACTGAAGTAACTATACTTATTCATGTGTGTGTGTATTTGTATGGAGGGTTAATTGGAGTCTTAGTTTTCCAAATGCTGTCATTCCAGCAATTTGACCATGTGCACATGAAACCGACTCCATTTTTACTTGCCTTGAGTACCTACCTGTACACTATGTATCATGCTAGTTTGGAACAAAATGCATTCTGGTGGTAATACCAAGTTTGGTGTATTAATGTGGTGGTGCGTTTGTTCCACAGATTAGCAAGAACCAAGATTTGGGTGCTGAGGAGCTAGGGAATGGGAAGAGTGATTATGTTTGTTTGAATAGCTCCGGGGATGAGGTCGGAGGTGGCTTTGGTGCCGTTCAAGACAAGGACATGATGGAGCCGCTCGGGGTTCCTTGCATGGTGGAGATATTACAGTTCTTGTGCTCCCTCTTGAACATAGCCGAAGACATGGATGTGAGCCAAAGGATGAATGGCATTGATTATGATGAGGACGTGCCCCTCTTTGCTCTGGGGTTGATAAATTCTGCCATTGAGTTGTCAGCTTCGTTCATCGACAGGCACCCAAAGTTGCTGGCTTTTGTACAGGATGAACTGTTCCACAATCTAATGCAGTTTGGCTTGTCAATGAGCCCCCTGATTCTGTCGACAGTGTGCAGCACTGTTTTTACTCTCTTCTACCATTTACGTCAGGAACTTAAGTTGCAAATTGAGGCTTTCTTCTCGTGTGTGATCCTAAGATTAGCCCAGGGTAGATATGGAGCTAGTTATCAGCAGCAGGAAGTCGCCCTGGAGGCTCTAGTGGATTTCTGTCGGCAGAAAGAGTTTATGGCTGAGATGTATGCAAACATGGACTGTGATCTACAGTGTTCAAATATTTTTGAAGACCTAGCTAATCTTCTGTCTAGAAGTGCATTCCCTGTAAACAGTCCATTGTCCGCATTGAATGTTCTTGCATTGGATGGTTTGGTTGCTGTCATTCAGGCGATAGCAGAGAGGACTGATCATGCACATCAGCATCATGGGCAGACAGTTCCAGAAATAAGTGAATATTTTCCCTTTTGGCAGTTGAAGTGTGAGGGCAGTAATGATCCTGATCAATGGGTTAGATTCGTTCACCAGCAAAAAAGCATCAAGAGAAAGCTAATGGTTGGTGTTGAGCATTTCAATAGGGACAAAAAGAAGGGCTTTGAGTACCTGCAAGGTGTCCACCTATTGCCTGAAAAACTTGATCCACGAAGTGTTGCTCTGTTCTTTCGGTACACACCTGGATTGGACAAGAACCTTCTTGGGGAATACCTTGGGAATCATGATGAGTTCTCTATTCTGGTACTTCACGAATTTGCTAAAACCTTTGACTTTGAGGATATGAACTTGGACGCTGCCCTAAGGCTCTTCTTGGAAACTTTCCGGCTGCCTGGTGAGTCACAAAAGATACAGCGGATTCTGGAGGCCTTCTCTGAGAGGTATTATGAACAGTCACCACACATGTTTGTTAACAGGGATGCCGCTCTGGTGCTGTCGTATTCAGTAATTATGCTCAACACAGATCAACACAATGTAAGGGTTAAGAAGAAGATGACTGAAGAAGACTTTATCAGGAACAATCGCCGTATCAATGGTGGGAATGATCTTCCAAGGGAGTTCTTGTTGGAGCTGTTTTATTCTATCTGTCGGAATGAGATCAAAACCATTCCCGAGCAAGGAGCTGGATGCTCTGAGATGTCTTATAGCCGCTGGGTTGATCTGATGTGGAAGTCAAAGAGGACATCAGTGTACATTGCTTGTGACTCCTACCCTTTTCTTGATAATGACATGTTCCCTATCATGGCTGGACCATCAGTTGCTGCTATCTCCGTGGTTTTTGATAATGTTGAGCATGAGGAGATTCTTACAGGATGCATTGATGGTTTTCTATCTGTAGCAAAGCTGGCTGCATTCTATCATCTCGATGATGTATTGAATGATCTTGTTGTGGGTCTATGTAAGTTCACCACTTTGTTGAACAATTCTTATGCTGATGACCCTGTAATAGCTTTTGGGGTGGATACCAAGGCTAGAATGGCAACAGAGGCGGTCTTCACAATTGCAACTACTTATGGTGATCATATACGGAGTGGATGGAGGAATATAGTAGATTGCATTTTAAGGTTGCACAAGATAGGCCTTCTTCCTGGTCGCCTCACTGGCGATACAGGTGACGATCAGGAGTCGTCTTCAGATTCATTGCCTAGCAAGCTTGGTTCATATGCACTTGTACCTCAAGCCTTACCAATCAACACCCCTAAGAAAACATATGGGCTGATGGGTAGGTTTAGCCAACTACTGTACCTAGATGCTGAAGAACCAAGGTCCCAGCCAACTGAGGAGCAACTGGCAGCTCAGAGGAATGCTTTGGAGACCGTAAAGAAATGCCAAATAGGTACCATCTTCACCGAGAGTAAATTCTTACAAGCTGACTCACTCTCAAATCTAGCAAGAGCCCTCATTCAGGCAGCAGGCCGACCTCAGAGGATAACCAGCTCGCTTGATGATGAAGGCACGGCAGTGTTCTGCTTAGAGCTCCTAATTACTGTCACATTAAATAACAGAGACAGGATTGTGCTTTTGTGGCAGGGTGTTTATGAGCACATAACCCATATCGTTCAGTCCACAGTGATGCCTTGCAATCTGGTGGAGAAGGCTGTGTTCGGGCTTCTGCACATCTGCCAGAGGCTGCTTCCTTATAAGGAGAATCTGGTGGATGACTTACTGAGGTCACTGCAGCTGATTTTGAAACTTGATGCTCGTGTAGCTGATGCTTACTGTGAGAACATCACGTTGGAGGTCACACGACTTGTGAAGGCCAATGCAACCCATATCAAATCTCAGATGGGCTGGCGAACTATAATTTCCTTACTCTGCGTCACCGCTCGCCATCCTGATGCTTCTGATGCTGGCTTTGAAGCTCTGGTTTTCATCATGTCTGAGGGAGCACACCTCTCACCTGCCAACTTCATCGTTTCAGTGGAGGCCTCAAGGCAGTTTGCAGAATCCCGGCTTGGGTCTTCAGAGAGATCTATCCATGCCTTGAACCTAATGGCTGACTCAGTAAATTGCCTTACACGCTGGTCACGTGAGGTCAAGGAAGCTGGTGGCGAGGCAGACAGGATATTGGAAGGAATTGCTGAGATGTGGCTGCGGCTAGTGCAGGCATTGAGGAAGGTGTGCACGGATCAGAGGGAGGAAGTGAGGAACCATGCGCTGTTATGTTTGCACAGATGCTTAATAGTTGATGGAATATCAGTTTCCTCTTCTGCATGGTTGATGTCCTTTGATATTATCTTCCAGTTGCTTGACGAGTTGTTGGAGATTGCTCAGAGTTACTCACCAAAGGATTTCAGAAATATGGAGGTGTCCCTCTTGCATGCCGTGAAACTGTTGTGCAAGGTGTTCTTGCAGTCACTTAAAGACTTGTCCGCACAGAGCAGTTTCAGCAAGCTGTGGCTGGAAGTCCTCGACATGATAGAGAAGTTCATGAAAGTGAAACTGAGAGGGAGGAGGACTGAGAAGCTACATGAGGCAATCCCTGAGCTACTGAAGAACATACTACTGGTGATGAAAGCAAATGGTGTACTGTCAAAGACTAGCGCCAGCGAGGAGAACACGTTGTGGGAAGCAACATGGCTTCAAGTCAACAAGGTCGCGCCATCGCTGCAGCCAGAGGTTTTCCCTGACATTGAAAGCGACTCCGCAGCAGAAGGCGAGCAGAGCAAGCCGGAGAGTTCAGCACAGGAGGGCCAAACTGCCGAGCAATAGGTCCAAACTGCTGAACATCGAATCCGACCTTCCAGCAATTTTCGGCGGAGCTATACACAGACGCCTGGCTGCGCTCTCGGTGAACATTAGGGAGGGAGAGCAAGCTGGTGTATTGTAATTCTTTAGTCCATAATAATTGGCTTTTTTTGGGTTATTGACGTGGATGTTGCCACTCTGAGGTTTTATTGTTGCAACACCTGAGGAAAATTGTATGATAGGGTATATCGCAGCAGTTACAGGATTTCCCCCCAACACCCGCATTGTTACATTTGTTACAGATGTGAATAGGTGGATGAGGTAGCAAAACACCATGGATTTTACCATACCGTGCAAGTGCTGGATGCATGCCAACTTTTTTCTTGCATCTATTATTACAAGCTGTAATCACGCTAGATATTTACTGTACATTATTTGGTGCAAGCATGCACCCAGTGCATATTGAGTGAATTGGGTTGAGCATGGCTTGAGAATTTTTGTAGGATCTGGAAAATACATGGTAACCTTTTCGCCTTGATTGGTTGACGTATATGGTTGTAGGCCTATTTGCTTCACAATCATATCGAAAATTCTACGGCGTGAATTTGTAGCTGATGATATTCTATTTCTCTAACAAAAGCTTATTTATATGATTATTTGTTGAGACCCAGGCGCATGTTATTCTCTTATCAAACCAGGGCATGAGACGCAGTCTTGGCGTCTGTTTGGATATTCAATCTAAAGCCACACACATATTCTGGTAATCAACAGACTTGTAGAAGTAGTTATATTCTAGCTATCGCGAAAGGTTTTGAATGAGAAGTTGAAATATATGCATGGTGTTCATGTATCATGTTATAACTTGCAATTTTCATGATAAAGGTGCTTAAATAGATGGGTCACCATTTTTTTGTGACCAGATTCTCATGCATGCATGATGATAAATTGATTTTTTTTAGAGTACGTAAATTACGTACCATAGCTTTATATAAGAGAGGGAAAATGTACAAGATAAAAGTGCATCACAGCCACAGCTTGGCTGAAGGCAAAGTAATAAGACTCCAAATCCAAACACAGGACCTACTCCTCACAAAAGATCACTCATTCCTCTCCCTCCTGCCAAAGCCCACATTCTGAGCTCCTCAAAGACTAGCTCAAATGTTGTTCGTGATAATGTTTTCCGGATGTTAGGATATTGTTAAGTGTAACGATAGTCCTAAAACAATTTTGAGAATATGATGTTAAAAGAACGATCGTATTGAATTAACCCAAACTTGTTTGTTATACTTTGAGATACAATCGTCAGAAGTCAATTGTTATAACATAGAGTGTTAACGTGCGATTTAGTTCCTTAGACCATGAGAGTATCGTAGTCACTTCTTACCATACGACGAACTTTGGAGTTCCTCAAACGTCATCTGTAAGATGGTGATCATAACGATAACTTGCTGTTCATCGGAAAGTTTGACAAGGGACCTACTCCTCACAAAAGATCACTCATTCCTCTCCCTCCTGCCAAAGCCCACATTCTGAGCTCCTCAAAGACTAGCTCAAATGTTGTTCGTGATAATGTTTTCCGGATGTTAGGATATTGTTAAGTGTAACGATAGTCCTAAAACAATTTTGAGAATATGATGTTAAAAGAACGATCGTATTGAATTAACCCAAACTTGTTTGTTATACTTTGAGATACAATCGTCAGAAGTCAATTGTTATAACATAGAGTGTTAACGTGCGATTTAGTTCCTTAGACCATGAGAGTATCGTAGTCACTTCTTACCATACGACGAACTTTGGAGTTCCTCAAACGTCATCTGTAAGATGGTGATCATAACGATAACTTGCTGTTCATCGGAAAGTTTGACAAGGGACTAGATAGCTCATGAGTGGGATTTGCTCCTCTGACGATGGAGAGACATTCTTAGGGACTATGCCGGAACAAGTCAACGAGAAAGAAGAATAAAACCAGTAATGAGGAAACCGGTTTAGTGAGCATGTGTATGACTCAAGAGGATACCAATATATCCCACCTCAGGTTTTGTAAACCCTAATAATATTAATCCTCTGACGATGGAGAGATATTCTTAGGGACTATGCCGAAACAAGTCAACGAGAAAGAAGAACAAAACCAATAATGAGGAAACCGGTTTAGTGAGCATGTGTATGACTCAAGAGGATACCAATATATCCCACCTCAGGTTTTGTAAAAACTAATAATATTAATGAGGCGTTTATATATAATTAAATATAAACGAGTCTTAAAGAGCAAGTGGTGGATTATTAATCTGCGGTAGATGGGATTCAAACCCGCACGCTAACGTCTAGCGGCATAGCGCATTAACCACTGCACCACAGTGAATCTGATGACCTATAACTGAAACCGGAACTATTTTACCGCTGTTTCAGTTCCAGTTAGGATTTTTCTAAAAAAGAAAACGTAAATATGAAACGGAATTCACGGATATTAAAAATGTTGATCGATTTGAAAAAAGTTCATGAATTTCCCAGAAAAAAGTTCATGAATTTGAAAAACGTTCACGGGATTTTTGAAGAAAATTTCACATATTTGAAAAAAGTTCATCAATTTTGACAAAAAAGTTCACGAATTTGCAGAAAGTTCACCGGATTCTGGGAAAAAGTTCACTAGTTTGAAAAAAATTCCTTGATTTTGATAAAAAGTTCACGAATTTGAAAAAAGTTCATCAATTTTGAAAAGGCATTCACGGATTTTCAGAAAAAGTTCATGAATACAGAAAAAGTTCATCAATTTTGTAAAAAAGTTGACAAATTCTAAGAAGTTCACCAGTTTTGAATAAAGTTCATCGAATTTGTGGAAAAAAGTTCACGCATCTTTTAAAAGAGGAACAAGAAAAAAAAGAAATTGAAAGGTAAAAGAAAGGAGAGAATGGAACAAAAGAAGGAACGGGAAGTAAAGAATCGCATGATGTTGGTTGTCCTGTTGGTTATCGAAGCTAACTTCAAACGAGGAGGTCGCGGTTTGAATCTCACCCGCGCAGAGTTTTTTGCCCTTTAAAACAGGAAAAAGGGATGGGGCGGCCCAGCGTGGAAGGGGGGGGGGTACGCCCGTTTGTGGAAAACGAAGTATGGGGCGTAGAAGGTGCCGAATAGGGTTTGGCGAGGACTCCTCCTTCCCTAGGGCCGGCGCAAGGAGGGAGGCCTCTTCCCCCTTGCGGTGCCCCCTCCCCTCCCCCTATATATACACACTAGAGGTTTTTTCCCTTGAGACACACAAATTTGGAGCCTCCTCTAGTTCCAGTTGATCCAATTAGAGTTAGATCTAGATCCTCTAATCCTCATAATTAGAAGCCCAGTGTAGTTCCAATCCTCTCACTCTAATTATCCAATGACGATTAGCTCTGGACGGTGAAGCATTGCCGGATCATGAAGACCGTACGCTTGCAATATGTGGAGAGGCGTGCTTTCGGTCATCCGTTCGAGGGACTGTTCATGGATGGTTCGAGGGATCATTTATCTATGGTTCGAGGGACTCCAAGTACGATCTAGAATGACTTGTCTTCTTCCGCTTCAACTCAGAGTCGGTAACGATCTGATCCAAACCATTTAGTGCGTCTTTATAGTGTTCCTGGTTGACCGTAGGGCGATTTTTTTTGTCTTCTACTATGTTTCCCAATAGTACACTCCTCCTTAGGAGGTAGCTAGGTGGCTTCGCAAGGCATGTTCTTCTTTGGTGCATGGCTGTGAGGAGTGTTGGGAGGCGTGCGCCCTTCTCCGGTGGAAAACCACGGTGGTTACATCGTCTATCTTTTTTAGATATATTATAAAAGTTCATTGAAAACACAAAGCATCTCAAATATAATAAAAATTACATCGAGATTCCGAGACCACCGAACGACCACTACTGCTGCCAGAATGAGCCGCTGTCGCCGCCCCCCTACCGGAGCCTCTTGACCTTGTCGATGGCAACCGAGAAGTCTCCGTGCACTTGCCCCTAAGGACCAGTGCCCTAGAGCTGCAGTCATCGCCATTGAATCCTTTTATAGATCTGAAGCACCTGACACCAAATCTGTCCACATGACGAGAAACCCTAACCTCGCCGCTCAAGGAGACAACATGAATCTATGTCGGAGTTCCGTCGGCTAAGTCCAAACGGATGAACTCGATAAGGATCGGAGCCCAAAAGACAAACTCAAAGAAGAAGCGCCGCCATCCATCTAAGCGCCGCACCCGCGAGGACTAAAAACCCTAACCTAAACTACTAACCGAAGAGGAGGCACTAGGATTCGCCACCACCGGCCGTCGGAGCTACAGGCAGAGGGGAGGTGAATCCACAATCTTTCTGTGAAATCTGGAAGGAAAAGTTACCTAGCTGCCTAGGGTTAGGGGATGAAGCGAGGGAAAGTGCTGTATGGATCTACCAAGTAGGTGAAGGTTACTTCCCATGCTTGGACTATACTAGTGCATCAAGGCTGGATGCCGCCTCTGGCAGGATATGTGAAGATTAATGTGGATGCCACGGTGAGGACGACCCAACGAGTAGCAAGCTTCGCTGTGATGGCGCACGATGACGACCATTACATGTAGTCTCCCACACCGATGACCCACAGGTCCTTGAGATGCTGGCATGTTGGGGAGCACTTGCCCTGGTAGCTGACATTACGTTACAGTGGATGTTCGTGGCAAGCGAGTGTCTCACGGTCAATCCGACCCGAAGGGTTCCTACGGAGGCCAAGGGCAGATAGTCAGCCCTGAGGCGGTAGAGTTTGCATGCTTAGAACACCACCATGAGAGGAGAATGCATAATAATGAAGCCCATTCCTTGACGTGCTATGCAATTTCCTTAGTACCAGGCAACCATGTTTGGCAAGGTTTGCCGCCAGAAGGCGCTTGTATGAACACTAAATATTTCCTCTAGTGAATATAATGTGTGTGCTTTGAGAAAATGTCTGTATCCTTTTTGAGTAATTTTAACATGTTTCCTTCTATCTCCTTTTTACACATGAGAGGTAAGAAGGTAATAGTTAATCATACCACTAGTTAATTAAAGGGTCGTGCTACGCCCCCGCCTCGGGAGCCATTAGATATGGCGTCATCCTGCGATCCAGCCTGTCCTCGTTATCGCAACAAAGGCAGTGTTGCAGAACCTTTTGCAACACAACTCATGTTGTGGAAAAATTGCAACAGAGATAGTGTTACAGAATTATTTTTTTCGTAGGCCCATGGACATCTGCAACATAGGCCATGTTACGGAAGCATCCCGACACAACATCGTTGTTGTTGAAGCAGCTATATTTCTGCAACACTGGCGATGTTGCAATCCTAGTGAGATCACAACACCGGCCTCCTAGCACCGTCGTCGTCAGGGCCTGTGATGTACCCCCAGCTTGCCTGCTGTATCGAGGATGGAGCACACGGGCTATGACAGTGACCCAGCTGCCCTGTCCCCCACGCCTCCGTCATAGCAGTGTGGGCGTCACGTGGTGATGTTGACGGAGAGTTCAGCGTTTGGGTGGGGATGTGGATGAAGGAGAGGAGAAGGTATGAGATAAAGTGCTAACAAGATGCTGGAGGCGAGCGGTGCATGGTCCTCTCCAAGACGCGTGGCACCCACACAACGTGTATGGGTTTAAACCCTTTGGGGAACTGATGCCGCATTACCTCATCCGTGAAGCACATCGGATGAGCGGTGCCCCAGACCCGGGCTACGTCGTGCCGGAGATCGGCTGCCAGCTCGGCCTGGTGCTGCTCCCAAACTCTATTGTCCCATCCAGCCGAAGCATACTCACGAGATCCGTAGATGGATCTTGTTTGTCCTGCTCTAATATCCAGGTCATGATGGAGATCATATTGGTATTCTGGCTGTGCTGCCTCCTTGCCTTTACGGAGAGGGGGAGCGGGTGGGTATTCAGCCTCTCCAGCCGGCCTGTTGATACGTCTCCAACGTATCTATAATTTTTGATTGTTCCATGCTATTATATTATCTGTCTTGGATGTTTAATGGGCTTTAATATACCTTTTTATATTATTTTTGAGACTAACCTATTAACCGAAAGCCCAGTGCAAATTGCTGTTTTTTTTGCGCATTTCAGTGTTTCGCAGAAAAGGAATATCAAATGGAATCCAAACGGAATGAAACCTTCGCGAGGATCTTTTTTGGAACAAACGTGATCCAGGAGACTTGGAGTAGATGTCAAGGAAGCAGCGAGGGAGCCACGAGGCAGGATGGCGCACCCCCACCCTCGTGGGCCCCTCACAGCTCCACCGACCTATTTCTTTTGCCTATATATACTCTTATACCCTAAAACCTTCGGGGAGAGCAACAAAACACCTTTTCCACCGCCGCAACCTTCTGTACCCGTGATATCCCATCTTGGGGCCTTTTCCGGCGCTCCGCCGGAGGGGGATTCGATCACAGAGGGCTTATACATCAACCCCATAGCCTCTCTGATGATGTGTGAGTAGTTTACCACAGATCTTCGGGTCCATAGTTATTAGCTAGATGGATTCTTCTCTCTCTTTGGATCTCAATACAAAGTTCTCCTCGATCTTCTTAGAGATCTATTCGGTGTGTTTGTTGAGATCCGATGAATTCTGGGTTTATGACTTGATTATCCATGAATATTATTTGATTCTTCTCTGAATTCTTATATGCATGATTTGATATCTTTGCAAGTCTCTTCGAATTATCGGTTTAGTTTGGCCTACTAGATTGATCTTTCTTGCAATGGGAGAAGTGCTTAGCTTTGGGTTCAATCTTGCGGTGCTCGATCCCAGTGACAGAAAGGGAAATGACACGTATTGTATTGTTGCCATCGAGGATAAAAGGATGGGGTTTATATCATATTGCTTGAGTTTATCCCTCTACATCATGTCATCTTGCCTAAAGCGTTACTTCATTCTTATGAACTTAATACTCTAGATGCATGCTGGATAGCGGTCGATGTGTGGAGTAATATTAGTAGATGCAGAATCGTTTCGGTCTGCTTGTCACGGACGTGATGCCTATATTCATGATCATTGCCTTAGATATCATCATAACTATGCGCTTTTCTATCAATTGCTCGGCAGTAATTTGTTCACCCACCGTAATACATGCCATCTTGAGAGAAGCCACTAGTGAAACCTATGGCCCTCGGGTCTACTTTACATCATATTAATTTCCCGTCAACTAGCCATTTCTGTCGCTGTTTATTTTGCAATCTTTACTTTCCAATCTATAAAACAAAAATACCAAAAATATTTATCTTATTATCTTTATTAGATCTCACTTTTGCAAGTGGCCCTGAAGGGATTGACAACCCCTTTATCGCGTCGGTTGCAAGGTTCTTATTTGTTTGTGCAGGTACTAGGCGACTTGCGTGTAGTCTCCTACTGGATTGATACCTTGGTTCTCAAAAACTGAGGGAAATACTTACGCTGCTTTGCTGCATCACCCTTTCCTGTTCAAGGGAAAACCAACGCATGCTCAAGAGGTAGCAAGAAGGATTTCTGGCGCCGTTGCCGGGGAGATCTACGCCAAGTCAAGACATACCAAGTACCCATCACAAACTCTTTTCTCCCACATTACATTATTTGCCATTTGCCTCTCCTTTCCCTCTCCCCCACTTCACCTTTGCCGTTTTATTCGCCCTCTTCCGTCCGTCCTTCTGTTTGCTCATGTTACCATGTGCCTTCTATTAGCTTGCATCTTTGCTTGCTAAATATCTATTGTTATGGATCCTCATCCTCTTGTTAATCTTTTTAAAAGATCCAATTATGATGAACCAATTGCTAGTGAGTTGAGTGCACTAGATTATCTTTATGGAGTTTTGCTTGAAATCCGTGAATCTGAAAATTGTGATGAAGTGCTTTATAAAGTGATTCACGATAGATCTTTGAATAAAAATCATGATTGCAATGATGTTATTATAAATTCTATGAATGTCAATTGTGCTAATAATATGCAAAACCCTAAGCTTGGGGATGCTAGTTTTGCTATCTCCACTACTTGTTGCAATGATCATGATTGGGGTGATTCTTCTTATGATATTGAAAATTTATTTAAGCCCCATGATGAATATGAGATTGATAATAATGTTTGCAATAATATCGTCGGTGTTCTGGGCGGGGGTCCCCAGACTTGCCTGCCGGCGGCCCACGGCGTGGCTCTGCGAGCGGGCCCGTACAACCCATCTTCACCAACAAGCATTCAAGATCCTCGCGAGGGTCCAAGCCTCGCGAGGCGGACGACACAAGACCTCCTCAGGAGCGGCCTCACCAGGATGGCTCGTGAGGGGCGAAGAGATCAAGGCAAGGCAAACCTCGCGAGGTTCCAATGACGTGAGCCATGACAATCGAGACCAGGCGGGTGCCAGGCGGGCGCCAGCGTGCATAGTGTCCTTGTTTCCTCTTTGGTGCTAAGGAGGCAAGCACAGACGAAGAGTACCGAGGCGTCAAGCAAAGGTTCCCATATTGGTGCAACGAGACCAAGACCAACATGACAACAAGACGGAGGTCACCATGGAGCCCAAGGCGGCGTCACCACCAGAGCCTTTGGCAGGCGAAGACTGCTTTTGTCAGGATAAATTATACTAGCTGTCCCCTTTCAAATTGGCCGTTGTTGGCTCCCTTCCTGCTCAATATTTGGGAATAGGATCAGGGCCTCTATAAATAGGACTAGCCACCACCATAGCTAGGGGATCGACCTCATCTTGGATCGAAGCCATTCCGTCCTTAACCTCACACCGACCAAGCACAAGAACACCTCACCTCAGGAGGCTGTTCTTCCCCTTGTACTGTTCATCATCAGCCCCAGAGGCAATCCACCACACCACACTAGAGTAGGGTATTACACCACAACGGTGGCCCGAACTAGTATAAATCTTGTGTCTCTTGTGTTGCGAGTTCGTCGAGTTAGCCTTAGAGATCGTGGTGAGGTTGAGGGCGTGAGTTGGTAGGGGGAGATCTTCGCGCGCACCCCAGTGTTCGAACCTTAAGGGTCTTGCCGGAACCTGAAATCCGACATTTGGCGCACCAGGTAGGGGTGCGCCGAAGCTTTCCTTCCGTTGCTCCGCGTCCCATCGCTTCATCACCTCCATGTCAGACGCTCGCCGAGCTCACGCTAAGCGTCGGGCCGCCCTCGCTGCCCGCGTTGTTCAGACGGCTCCCGTTGGCGGGCCACCCGTTGTTCTCCGTCGCCTGCCACCAACGCAGTCACCGGTCCGGTGTGGAACGAGCAGCAAGCCTCCTTGCTGCACCCCTTGGTGCGGCGGGACGTCCGCACCGCCACTCCATCGCTGACCCCGGCTGGCTCGTCGTCTCACGCTCCCACGGACGCGCGGGCCACGCTACTCATGCCGTGCGAGCTCCTGCGTTACCGCCCAGTCGACGACCTCTACGAGGACTGGCTCGACCGCATCGCCGAGCTCCTCAGCACCGTAGGGGGCTCCCCTGCACCGTCCCTCTCGTTGCCTCGTCCACCGCCAGATACGGGCGACGTAGATCACGCAGCACCTCCGCCACGCCTGCACCAAGATGGCAACCTGGCGCCAAGGCGTGCGGCTCCGTGACGTGACCCGCCGCGCCAAGCGCCCGTGCGTGAAGAAAGAAGCTGTCAAGAAGTTCCTCGACCACAAGAGAATGCTCCACCGCTCCCCGCACCGCTGCGTCAGGATCGCTTGCCGCGGCAGGGCCATGCGCCGCTTGTCGTGGTGGCGCGCGGGCGCCAAGACCAGGCTCCACCTCCACGGAGGCCCCCGGTGACTATGGCGGGCTGCCGCGCATTCACCCCCGAGCTGCGTAGCATCGCCTGGCCGGGCAAGTTCAAGCCGGATCTGCCTCTTCGCTACGACGGCACCCGCGACCTGCAGAGTTCTTGCAACTCTACGAGCTGAGCATCGAGGCGGCCAACGGCGACGAGAAAGTCATGGCGAACTGGTTCCCTATGGCTCTCAAGGATGGCGCGCGCTCGTGGCTCCTGAACCTGCCCCCAGGCTTCATCTCTTCCTGGAACGAGATGCGCAACCGCTTCGTCGCCAACTTCCAGGGCACTCGCGACCGCCCCGCGGCCACGGGTGACCTGCGCCGCGTCAAGCAACAATCGGGAGAGACCCTCCAGAAGTACATCCAGTGCTTCAACAACGTCCGCCCCAAGATCCCCAAGGTGACGGACGAGGCCATGATGACCCACAAGTATAGGGGATCTATCGTAGTCCTTTCGATAAGTAAGAGTGCGAATCCAACGAAGAGCAGAAGGAAATGATAAATGGTTTTCAGCAAGGTATTCTCTGCAAGTACTGAAATAAGTGGTAACAGATAGTTTTGTGATAAGATAATTTGTAACGAGCAACAAGTAACAAAAGTAAATAAAGTGCAGAAAGGTGGCCCAATCCTTTTTGTAGCAAAGGACAAGCCCGGACAAACTCTTATATAAGGAAAAGCGCTCCCGAGGACACATGGGAATATCGTCAAGCTAGTTTTCATCACGTTCATATGATTCGCATTCGGTACTTTGATAATTTGACATGTGGGTGGACCGGTGCTTGGGTGCTGTTCTTACTTGAACAAGCATCCCACTTATGATTAACCTCTATTGAAAGCATCCACAACTACAACAAAAGTATTAAGGTAAACCTAACCATAGCATGAAACATATGGATCCAAATCAGCCCTTTACGAAGCAACCCATAAACTAGGGTTTAAGCTTCTGTCACTCTAGCAACCCATCATCTACTTATTACTTCCCAATGCCTTCCTCTAGGCCCAAATAATGGTGAAGTGTTATGTAGTCGACGTTCACATAACACCACTAGACAACATGCATCTCATCAAAATGTCGACGAATACCAAATTCACATGACTACTAATAGCAAGACTTCTCCCTTGTCCTCAGGAACAAACGTAACTACTCACAAAGCATAAACATGTTCATAATCAGAGGAGTATTAATATGCATAAAGGATCTGAACATATGATCTTCCACCAATTAAACCAACTAGCATCAACTACAAGGAGTAATTAACACTACTAGCAACCTACTAACACCAATCCCGGACTTGAAGACAAGAATCAGATACAAGAGATGAACTAGGGTTTTGAGATGAGATGGTGCTGATGAAGATGTTGATGGAGATTGCCCTCTCCCGATGAGAGGAGCGTTGGTGATGACGATGGCGATGATTTCCCCCTCCAGGAGGGAAGTTTCCCCGGCAGAACAGCTCTGCCGGAGCTCTAGATTGGATCCGCCAAGGTTCCGCCTCGTGGTGGCGGAGTTTCGTCTCGAAAGGTTGCTTCCTATTTTTTCCTCGACGAAAGACTTCATATAGGAGAAGATGGTCATCAGAGAGCCACCAGGGGGCCCACGAGGTAGGGGGCGCGCCCTAGGGGGGGGGGGCGCCCCCCACCCTTGTGAGCAGGGTGTGGGCCCCTTGGTCTCCATCTTTGGCGAGGATTTTTCATTATTTATTATAAGGTATTCCGTGGAGTTTCATGACTTTTGGAGTTGTGCAGAATAGGTCTCTAATATTTGCTCCTTTTCCAGCCCAGAATTCCTGCTGCCGGCATTCTCCCTCCTTATGTAAACCTTGTAAAATAAGAGAGAATAGCCATAAGTATTGTGACATAATGTGAAATAGCAGCCCATAATGCAATAAATATCAATATAAAAGCATGATGCAAAATGGACGTATCAACTCCCCCAAGCTTAGACCTCGCTTGTCCTCAAGCGAAAGCCGATAACAATAAATATGTCCCCATGTTTAGAGGTAGCGGCGTCGATAAAAAATAAAATACGGACATGAGGGCATCATGATTATTCTCATAACAACAACATATATAGATATTGTCATATGATTACTTATGTTCAAGTGATGATCTATTCACAATGCAAAAGTATGAATCAGAAACCTTATTGAGAACCAACAAACTATAACCTCAATCATTGAAGCAATTGCAATTTATCATAACATCAGAAAGAGTCTATGTCAGAGCTAAAAAGCAAGTCCACATACTCAACTATCATCTAGCTCTTCATAATTGCTAACACTCGCGCAATACTTGTGGTTACAGAGTTTTAATTGGACACAGAGAAAGATAGGGGCTTATAGTTCCGCCCCACAACCTTTTACCTCGAGGGTAATGTCAACAATAATAACTCATGCCCCCCTACATCCAATTAGATATATATATATATATATATATATATATATATATATATATCAGGTTCTTTCCAACATGCTGGGCTTGCCAAAGGATAAAATGAAAAAGGAAAGGTGAAGATCACCATGACCCTTGCATAAGGTAGAAGATAATAATAAAAGATAGGCCCTTCGCAGAGGGAAGCAGAGGTTGCCATGCGCTTTTATGGTTGGATGCACAAAATCTTAATGCGAAAGAACGTCACTTTATATTGCTCCTTGTGATATGAACCTTTATTATGCAGTCCGTCGCTTTTATTACTTCCACATCACAAGATCGTATAAAGCTTATTTCTCCCACACCAATCAATCATACATATTTAGAGAGCAATTTTTATTGCTTTGCACCGATGACAACTTACTTGAAGGATCTTATTCAATCCATAGGTAGATAAGGTGGACTCTCATGGCAAAAGTGGTTTAAGGGTATTTGGAAGCACAAGTAGTATCTCTACTTGGTGCTGAGAATTTGGCTAGCATGAGGGGGAAAGGCAAGATCAACATGTTGGATGATCCATGACAACATACTTTATCTCAGATATAAGAAAACATAACCCATTACGTTGTCTTCCTTGTCCAACATCAACTCTTTAGCATGTCATATTTTGATGAGTGTTCCCAATCATAAAAGATGTCAATAATAGTATATTTATATGTGAAACTTCTCTTTCCTTATTACTTCCTATTAATTGCAACGATGACCGAAGCTATGTATGCCAACTCCCAACAACTTTTAATCATCACACTCTTTCTATGTGAAGTCATTACTATCAATAAGATCAATATGAACTTTTGTTTCTTTTTATTCTTTTTCTCTTTTCTTTTATTCACCCAAGATCATAGCAAGAAAATCAATCCCTTGACTCAACACTAATCTTTATTATATACCTCATGAACTCGATTACATAGAAGGATAATAAAGCAAAACTCACAACTAGATCATGCCATAAACTTTATTCTACTAGATCAAAATACTACTGATAGGATCGAACTAAGAAAAACGGTAAAGATAGGAGTTGTGATTGTGATACGATACCGGGGCACCTCCCCTAAGCTTGGCAGTTGCCAAGGGGAGTGCCCATACCCAGGTGATTATGTCTCTCTTTTCCGGGATGGTGATATGATGTTCTTGGCGATGATGCCCCTCAAGATACGATTCTCCTCCTGAAGCTTGTTGACTTGCTGCTTGAGATCCATTATTTCCTTTCGGAGTTTTCCTGTAACAGCCAAAGCTCCCTGCACCCAAGGGTGCTGCATAGCTGCGGGAGAACCAATGACACTCTTTTTCATATTCTCATAAGAAAGAAATCTAACATTGGGGGGGATAACCGAGTTTGGAATAGCTGAGCTCTGCAGTTCCCCCATCGTGAACCCAGCTCGGAAGCGGGAGGTGACTTCTTGATCCTCCATGGCATCTACCCTCATTAAGTCAGCCTCCATCTCTTCCTCAGTTGCTAGCCCAAAGTGGTCAGGGTCGCTGTTTGCCCTTGGTCCCGGTGCCGGATTAGATACCCAGCTCTCCCCGATCGACTCTTGAGAAGACATCTTGCTCTAATCTGCAGCAGCAACAGCTCGAAACAAAAACAGAGGATATTTGCGTGATACGGGAGTCAAAACCCCCAGGAGATTATATAATCAATTTTTACCGACCAAAATACATATCGTCCAAGAAAATGGAGTCCGGAAGGCACACGAGGAGCTCACGAGGTAGGGGGGGCAAGGGGGGGTAGGGTGTGCCCTCCACCCTTGTGGGGCCCTCGTGTCCTTCCCGGACTACTACTTAATTTTCTATTTTTCTAAATATTCCAAAACGGAGAAATATTGCTTTAAAATTTGTTTTGGAGTCGGTTTACTTACCGTACCACATACCTATTCCTTTTCGGAGTCTGAAACGTTCTGGAAAGTGTCCCTTATGTATTCCTTCAGGGTTACGGTTTCAATAATATTGGTTTCAACATTTATGGGATTACCTGAGATATAATGTTTAATTCTCTGACCGTTTACCACCTTCGGATTTGTGCCTTCGAAGTTGTTGATTTTTATGGCACCTGAACGATAGACCTCCTTGATAACATAGGGGCCTTCCCATTTACAGAGAAGTTTTCCCGCAAAAAATCTTAAACGAGAGTTGTATAGCAATACATAATCACCTACATTAAACTCACGCTTTTGTATCCTTTTATCATGCCATCTTTTAACCTTTTCTTTAAACAACTTGGCATTTTCATAAGCTTGGGTTCTCCATTCATCAAGTGAGCTAATATAAAATAACATCTTTTCACTGGCAAGTTTGAAATCATAGTTGAGCTCTTTAATAGCCAAATATGCCTTATGTTCTAGTTCGAGAGGTAAGTGACATGCTTTTCCATATACCATTTTATACGGAGACATACCCATAGGATTTTTATATGCAGTTCTATAGGCCCATAATGCACCATCAAGTTTCTTGGACCAATTCTTTCTAGACCTATTGACAATCTTTTGCAAAATTAGTTTGAATTCTCTATTACTCAATTCTACTTAACCACTAGACTATGGGTTGAGATGCAATTCTATGATTGACGTCATATTTAGCAAGCATTTTATGGAAAGCACCATGAATAAAATGTGAACCACCATCAGTCATTAAATATCTTGGGACTCCAAACCTCGGAAAAATAACTTCTTTAAGCATTTTAATAGAAGTGTTATGATCAGCACTACTAGTTGGAATAGCTTCTACCCACTTAGTAACATAATCAACAGCAGCAAAAATATGTGTATATCCATTAGAGGCAGGAAAAGGTCCCATATAATCAAAGCCCCAAACATCAAATGGTTCAATAACAAGTGAATAATTCATAGGCATTTCTTGACGTCTACTAATATTACCAATTCTTTAACATTCATCACATGATAAGACAAACTTACGGGCATCCTTGAAGAGAGTAGGCCAATAAAAACCGGATTGCAATACCTTATGCGCAGTTCTATCTCTCGCGTGGTGTCCTCCATAAGTTTCAGAGCGGCACTTGCGTAGGATCTGTTCCTGTTCATGCTCAGGTACACAACGTCTAATAACACCATCTACTCCTTCTTTATAAAGATGTGGGTCATCCAAAAAGTAATGTCTCAAATCATAGAAGAACTTTTTCTTTTGTTGGTATGTGAAGCTAGGTGGTATAAATTTAGCAACTATGGAATTAGCATAATCAGCATACCAAGGGGTACTACGAGAGGTACTTATGACATTTAATTATTCATCAGGAAAGCTATCATCAATAGGTAGTGGGTCATCAAGAACATTCTCTAACCTAGATAAGTTGTCTGCAACGGGGTTCTCAGCTCCTTTTCTATCAACAATATGCAAATCAATTTCTTGTAACAAAAGAACCCATCTAATAAGTCTAGGTTTAGCATCTTTCTTCTCCATAAGGTATTTAATAGCAGCATGATCAGTGTGGATAGTTACTTTAGAATCAACAATATAAGGTCTGAACTTATCACAAGCAAATATAACTGCTAAAAGTTCTTTTTCAGTAGTAGCATAATTTATTTGAGCATTGTCTAGAGTCTTACTAGCATAATGGATAACATTTAGTTTCTTATCAATTCTTTGCCCTAGAATAGCACCTATGACATAATCGCTAGCATCACACATAATTTCAAAGGGTAAATTCCAATCAGGTGGCTGAACAATAGGTGCAGAGACTAATGCTTTCTTAAGTATTTCAAATGCTTCTACACAATCATCATCAAAGACAAATGGTATATATTTTTGTAATAAATTAGTCAGAGGCCGAGAAATTTTTGAGAAGTCCTTAATGAACCTCCTATAAAATCCGGCGTGACCAAGGAAACTTCTTATACCTTTGATGTCCTTGGGACATGGCATCTTTTCAATAGCATCAACCTTGGCTTTATCAACTTCAGTACCTCTTTCAAAAACTTTATGCCCCAAGACAATACCCTCATTAACCATAAAGTGGCACTTTTCCCAATTCAAGACAAGATTAGTTTCTTCACATCTCTGCAAAACTCGATCAAGATTGCTCAAGCAATCATCAAAAGAAGATCCATAGACGGAAAAGTCGTCCATGAAAACCTCACAAATCTTTTCACAAAAGTCAGAGAATATAGCCATCATGCATCTTTGAAAGGTAGCAGGTGCATTACATAAACTAAAAGGCACACGTCTATAAGCAAAAGTACCAAAAGGGCATGTAAAAGTAGTCTTTGATTGATCTTTAGCCGACACAGGTATTTGAGAGAAACCAGAATAACCATCTAGAAAGCAGTAATGTGTATGTTTGCATAATCTTTCTAGCATTTGATCGATAAAAGGTAAGGGGTAATGATCTTTCTTAGTAGCCTTATTTAATTTGTGGAAATCAATTACCATCCTATAACCTGTAATAATTCTTTATGGAATTAATTCATCTTTATCATTAGGAACAACAGTAATACCTCCCTTCTTAGGGACACAATGAACATGACTTACCCACTGACTATCAGCAACGGGATAAATTATACCTGCCTCTAGAAGCTTTAGTATTTCTTTTCTTACCACTTCTTTCATTTTAGGATTCAGACGTCGTTGAGGATCACGAACTGGTTTGGCATCTGCTTCCAAATTTATTTTATGTTGACATAGAGTGGGACTAATGCCCTTAAGATCATCAAGAGTATACCCAATAGCAGGACTGTGCTTCTTCAGAGTTTTCAATAATCTTTCTTCTTCATGCTCTGAAAGGTTAGCACTAATAATAACATGATATATCTTCTTTTCATCAAGGTAAGCATATTTAAGATTATCAGGCAACGGTTTAAACTCAAACACGGGATCACCCTTAGGTGGAGGGGGACCCCCTAGGATTTCAACATGCAAATTGTGTTTCAGCATAGGTTCTTGTTTAAAGAATACTTCATCTATTTCCCTTCTTTCATTCATAAACATATCATCCTCATGGTCTAGCAAATATTGTTCTAAAGGATCACTAGGAGGTACGGCAATAGAAGCAAGACCAATAATTTCATCCTTACTAGGCAATTCTTCTTCACGGTGTTGTTTACTAAATTTAGAGAAATTAAATTCATGAGTCATATCATCCAAGCCAATAGTAACAACATTCTTTTCATAATCTATCCTAGCATTAACAGTGTTTAAGAAGGGTCTACCAAATATAATGGGACAAAAGCTATCTTGTGGGGAACTAAGAACAAGAAAATCAGTAGGATATTTAGTTTTCCAGCACAAGACTTCAACATATCTAACAATTCCCATTGCTGAAATAGTATCTCTATTAGCAGTTTAATTGTGACATCAATATCTTCTAACTCAGTAGGTGCAATTTCATGCTTGATTTCTTTATACAAGTCATAAGGTATAACACTAGCACTAGCACCCATATCACATAAGCCATGATAACAATGACCTCCTATTTTAACAGAAATAACAGGCACGCCTTCCACAGGTCTATGTTTATCTTTAGCACAAGGTTTAGGAATTCTAGCAGTTTCATCGTAGAACTAAATAACATGCCCATCAATATTATCAGACAAGAGCTCTTTAACAATAGCAATATTAGGTTCAACTTTAACTTGCTCAGGAGGTGTATATGTTTTAATATTGCTTTTACGAACCACAATTGAAGCTTTAGCATGATCCTTTATTCTAAAAGGGAAAGGTGGTTTCTCAACATAAGAAGTAGGAACAATAGGATCATTATAAGTGATAGTCTTTTCTTCAACTTTAATAGGTGCAGCTACTTTTACTTCTATGGGAGGATGATATTTAAACCACTTCTCCTTAGGGAGATCAACATAAGTAGCAAAAGATTCACAGAAAGAAGCTACTATCTCAGAATCAAGTCCATATTTAGTGCTAAACTTACGGAAAATATCGGTATCCATAAAAGATTTAACACAATCAAACTTAGGTGTCATACCTGACTCCTTACCATTGTCGAGGTCCCAATCTTCAGAGTTGCGTTTAATTCTATCCAATAAATTCCATTTAAATCCAATAGTCTTCATCATAAAAGAGCCAGCACAAGAAGTATCAAGCATGGTGCGATTGTTATCAAAAAGCCGAGCATAATTTTTTTGAAGAATTGTTTCTCTTGGAAGCTCATGGTTGGGGCATGAATATAACATTGATTTAAGCCTCCCCCAAGCTTGAGCGATGCTTTCTCCTTCGCGAGGCCAAAAATTATATATATAATTACGATCACGATGAACAAGATGCATAGGGTAATACTTTTGATGAAATTCCAGTTTCAATCTTCTATAATTCCATGATCTCGTATCATCACATAGCCTATACCATACCAATTAGTCTCCCTTCAAAGATAAAGGGAAAACCTTCTTCTTAGCAACATCATTAGGTATACCTGCAAGCTTAAATAATCCACAAACTTCATCCACATATATTAGGTTTTCATCAGGATGCTTTGTTCCATCTCCTGTAAAAGGATTAGCTAGTAGTTTTTCTATCATACCCGAAAGATACTCATAAGGAATTTCATTTTCATATTCATTTTCAATAGGTTCAGTAGGTTGAGGAGCAACTCTTTGCTCTACTGGTCAGGGTGAAGATACCCCGAACAAGCCCCTCAGAGGATTACCTTCCATAGTAACAAGTGACAGTAAATTTCAGCACACTATATAAATTTTTCCTTACCAAATTCCACCTACCAAAGGCGCTTCACTCCTCGGCAACGGTGCTAGAAAAGAGTCTTGATGACCCACAAGTATAGGGGATCTATCGTAGTCCTTTCGATAAGTAAGAGTGTCGAACCCAACGAGGAGCAGAAGGAAATGATAAACGGTTTTCAGCAAGGTATTCTCTGCAAGTACTGAAATAAGTGGTAACAAATAGTTTTGTGATAAGATAATTTGTAACGAGCAACAAGTAACAAAAGTAAATAAAGTGCAGCAAGGTGGCCCAATCGTTTTTGTAGCAAAGGACAAGCCTGGACAAACTCTTATATAAGGAAAAGCGCTCCTGAGGACACATGGGAATATCGTCAAGCTAGTTTTCATCATGTTCATATGATTCGCGTTCGGTACTTTGATAATTTGACATGTGGGTGGACAGGTGCTTGGGTGCTGTTCTTACTTGAAGCATCCCACTTATGATTAACCTCTATTGCAAGCATCCGCAACTACAACAAAAGTATTAAGGTAAACCTAACCATAGCATGAAACATATGGATCCAAATCAGCCCCTTACGAAGCAACGCATAAACTAGGGTTTAAGCTTCTATCACTCTAGCAACCCATCATCTACTTATTACTTCCCAATGCCTTCCTCTAGGCCCAAATAATGGTGAAGTGTTATGTAGTCGACGTTCAAATAACACCACTAGAGGCTAGACAACATGCATCTCATCAAAATATCGAACGAATACCAAATTCACATGACTACTAATAGCAAGACTTCTCCCTTGTCCTCAGGAACAAACGTAACTACTCACAAAGCATAAACATGTTCATAACCAGAGGGGTATTAATATGCATAAAGGATCTGAACATATGATCTTCCACCAATTAAACCAACTAGCATCAACTACAAGGAGTAATTAACACTACTAGCACCAATCCCGGACTTGAAGACAAGAATCAGATACAAGAGATGAACTAGGGTTTTGAGATGAGATGGTGCTGGTGAAGATGTTGATGGAGATTGCCCTCTCCCGATGAGAGGAGCGTTGGTGATGACGATGGTGATGATTTCCCCCTCCGGGAGGGAAGTTTCCCCGGCAGAACAGCTCTGCCGGAGCTCTAGATTGGATCCGCCAAGGTTCCACCTCGTGGTGGCGGAGTTTCGTCCCGAAAGGTTGCTTCCTATTTTTTCTCGACGAAAGACTTCATATAGGAGAAGATGGTAATCGGAGAGCCACCAGGGGGCCCACAAGGTAGGGGGCGCGCCCTAGGGGGGGGGCGCCCCCCACCCTCGTGAGCAGGGTGTGGGCCCCCTGGTCTTCATCTTTGGCGAGGATTTTCATTATTTATTATAAGGTATTCCGTGGAGTTTCAGGACTTTTGGAGTTGTGCAGAATAGGTCTCTAATATTTGCTCCTTTTCCATCCCAGAATTCCAGCTGCCGACATTCTCCCTCCTTATGTAAACCATGTAAAATAAGAGAGAATAGCCATAAGTATTGTGACATAATGTGAAATAACAGCCCATAATGCAATAAATATCGATATAAAAGCATGATGCAAAATGGACGTATCAGGACATCATCTCTGCGTTCTCCGACGGCATCCGCGACATCAAGATGAAGGAGGAGCTCGCCATCCACGAGGAGCTGTGCACATCCCTAGAGCTGTTCAACCTGGCGACCAAGTGCGCAAGGGCTGAGGAAGGGCACCTTTCCCTCCTCGAGCTCCCAGCTGCCGACCCAGAGGATAAGAAATCCAAGGCCAAGGACATGAAGCGCAAGGGAGTCGCCGTGCTCGCGGCGGAGCCGGACACGAAGCGCGGCAGGGACCAGCCTGAGTCATCCAAGGGCAGCCGACCGTTCTGCGCCTTCCACAACGTGCACAACCACAACACCAACAATTGTCAAGAGCTCAGGGCCATTCGCGACGGACGCTTCGTCGACGCCCCAAGCGCAACGACCGAGGCTACGGCCGAGGAGGAGGACGTGGCGGAGGACGCTAGGACGACCATGGCCCACGCCAGGAGTGGCGTGACCGACCTCGTGAGGACCGTTGGCAAGATCAGCCTCGCGAGGGCGCCTGGAGGGATCAGCCTCGCGAGGATCGCCCTCAGGGCAACCCCGGTCTTCCTCTGCTACGACAGGACCAAGAAGGAACAACGAGCACCATCAAGACGAGGGGGCTGGGGGCTTCCACGAGCCACGTGCTATCGCCTGCATCTTGGGCGGAGCTCAAGCCCCAGCCTCACAGTGTATCTTCAAGCAGTTTGATCGCGAGGTGAACGCGGTCCTCCCCAAGCTCGAGGCCACTCGCCCGCTTAGGTGGTCCAAGTGTGCCATCTCTTTCAGTTCGGTAGATCAGCTCAAGTGCGCGGCTACCGCTAGCACTCTCCCAATGCTTTGTTCACCCGTCATCAGCAACGTGCAAGTCACCAAGACCCTCATCGATGGTGGCGTAGGGCTCAACGTCCTGTCCGTCGAGACGTTCGACAACCTTCAAGTGCCATACGATCAGCTTCAGCCCACTAAGCCCTTCTCGGGCGTGATTGACGGCTCCACCACGCCGATAGTTCAGGTCCGCCTCCCAGTCACCTTTGCAGAACGCAACAAATACCGCACCGAGCTCATCGACTTCGACGTCGCCCACATCCGTCTGTCGTACAATGCCATCCTCGGGTACCCAGCCCTGGCAAAGTTCATGGCAGTGACGCACCACGGCTACAACGTCCTCAAGATGCCAGGAAGCGGCGGGATCATCACAGTCCCCTGCGAAGAAAGAGATGCGGTGTACCCTCCTAAGGTCGTCCCCAAGAAGAAGAAGCAGCTACTCCATGCCAGACCTCGGGAGGGCAGCGCCGCAAGTGGTACCTCGTCAGGATCAGCGCCCACACCTGGGGCGCCTCCCTCTATCGCATAGGAAGGCGCGCCCAGCGCCCTCCTCGGGCAGGGCTCGGGGGCTCTCTTCTAGAGGGCCTCAGACCTTGCCAACGTCGCGAGGGAGGCGCTCGGTGAAAGTGCAACTATCCCCGGGTGGTTTTGGTAATTCTTAACAACATATAGCTCATTGAGCTAATGCTATTTGAAGATAAATATTTCAGGAAAGCTCAATGATTGGCATGGCATGGATTAGAAAGTGGACCCCTCAAAATGCTAAGGACAAAAGATTGGCTCAAGCTCAAAGCATAAGACTCTACATTTCATTTTAGTGATCCAAGATCACATTGAGTCCATAGGAAAAGCCAATACTATTAAAAGGGGATGAGGTGTTGCTTAATGAGTCACTTGCTCAAAATGCTTAGTGATATGCTCCAAAAACCCTCAACTACTTTCGCATATCCACATATGTCCCAAACCAAAAGTCAAACTCGGCCCCACCGAAATCTTCTATCCGGCGCCACCGAGTTCATTTGACATAGCCACTGCCAGAAACCCTAATCAATTCGGTCTCACCGATAGGGATCTCGGTCTCACTGAGATGGGATTGCAAACTCTCTGTTTCCCTTCATAACGTTTCGGTCCAACCAAAATGAGCGATTGGTCCCACCGAGATTGCAATGCAAACTCTCTGTTTCCCCTTCGTAACGTTTCGGTCTAACCGAGATGAGCGAATCGGTCCCACCGAGTTTGCCTGACCAACTCTCTGTTTGCCTATTACCAAAATCGGTCCCACCAAGTTTGTGTAATCGGTCTCACCGAGATTATGTTATGCCCTAACCCTAATGGAATCGATCTCACCGAGTTGACATGTCGGTCCCACCGAAAATCCTAACGGTCACATTATGAACTAAATCGGTCTAACCGAGTTGTATGATTCGGTCCCACTGCGTTTGGTGATTTGTGTGTAATGGTTAGATTTTGTGTGGAGGCTATATATACCCCTCCACCCACTCTTCATTCGTGGAGAGAGCCATCCGAATATGCATAAACTTCCAACATATATTTTCTGAGAGAGAACCACCTACACTTGTGTTGAGATCAAGATATTCCATTCCAACCACATAAATCTTGATCTCTAGCCTTCCTCAAGTTGCTTTCTACTCAAATCATCTTTCTACCAAATCCAATCCTATGAGAGAGAGTTGAGGAGACTATCATTTGAAGCACAAGAGCAAGGAGTTCATCATCAACACACCATCTATTACCTTTTGGAGAGTGGTGTCTCCTAGATTGGTTAGGTGTCACTTGGGAGCCTCCGTCAAGATTGTGGAGTTGAACCAAGGAGTTTGTACGGGCAAGGAGATTGCCTACTTCATGAAGATCTACCCTAGTGAGGCAAGTCCTTCGTGGGTGATGGCCATGGTGGGATAGACAAGGTTGCTTCTTCGTGGACCCTTTGTGGGTGGAGCCCTCCGTGGACTCGCGCAACCGTTACCCTTCGTGGGTTGAAGTCTCCATGAACGTGGATGTACGATGGCACCACCTATCGGAACCACGCCAAAAATCTCCGTGTCTACATTGCGTTTGCTCCCTCCAAACTCCTCCCTTTACCTTCATATGCAATTGTTTTACATTCCGCTGCTATACTCTTAGAATTGCATGTGTAGGTTGATTACTTGTTTGTGCTAAGTTGCTAAAATATGCCAAGACTTAAAATTGGGAAAAGGCTAGATTTTTATTTGGTTAAGTAGTCTAATCACCCCCTCTAGACATACTGTCGATCTTACAAGTGGTATCAAAGCTTTGGTCTCCATTTGCCTTGATTTCCATAACTTTTGGTGATCATAGCCTTGGTTTCACAACCTAGGAGAGTATGGCGTCTAGTGAGGGAAATTACCACCATAGAGGTCCTTACTTTTATGGTACTAATTTCGCTAGTTGGAAGCATAAGATGAAAATGCATATTCTTGGACATAACCTCGCCGATTGGGCTATTGTGTATATTGGCTTGAAAGGTGAATTCTTTGATGGGAGAGAACCGAACTGTGAAGCTAGCGTGGAAGAGTTGAAAATGCTGCAATACAATGCTCAAGCTTGTGATATTCTGTTCAACGGACCGTGTCCCGAAGAATTCAACAAAATCAGCCGTCTTGAGAATGCAAAGGAAATTTGGGACACTTTGATTGATATGCACGAAGGTACTGACTCCATCAAGGAATCCAAATTGGACATGCTTCAAAGTCAACTTGACAAGTTCAAAATGAAGGATGGTGAAGGTGTCGCTGAAATGTACTCTAGGCTTGCTCTCATCACAAATGATATTGCCGGCTTAGGAAGTGAAGAGATGGCCGATAGATTCATCATCAAGAAGATCCTAAGAGCCTTGGATGTAAAATATGATACCGTGTGCATATTGATCCAAATGATGCCAAATTACAAAGATCTCAAGCCAGCGGAAGTCATCGGAAGGATTGTTGCTCATGAGATGTCACTCGAGGATAAGGAAGAGCTTCACAACAAGTCAAGTGGTGCTTACAAAGCCTCATGTGATGCTCCCACATCATCAAGTGAGAAACAAACCTTCAACAAAGAATTGAGCCTAATGGTGAAGAACTTCAACAAGTTTTACAAGAGTAGAAGCAAGGAAAGAAGTTCCAAGACAAGGTCCTACAATGACAAAATATCTTCTAGTCGTGAGCGCAATTGCTACAACTGTGGAAGACCCGGACACTATTCCAATGAGTGTACGGCTCCCTACAAAAGAAGAGAAGATTCTCCCTACAAAAGAAGAAGTAGAAGAGAAGAATCACCACCAATAGAGAGAAGGAGTAGAGATGACCATTATGAACGAAGAACATCACGAAGAAGCAAGGATTTGGACAGGAAGGACAAGTCATCAAAGAGCTAGACAAAATGAAGACATCAAGCTCATGTTGGTGAATGGATATCCAGCTCCGACTCCGACGATCACTCTGAGAGAAGTTATCACTCCGACTCCAAATATACTCAAGATGAAGGTGTTGCCGGTATAGCACTTGTGTCAACCAACTCCTACGACATATTTGAGTCACCAAATGAAGGAATTGGAAGATGCTTCATGACTAAAGGCCCAAAGGTATCACACCCCGAGTATGTTGATTTCAATAGTGATGAAGATGATTTGCTAGGTGATGATGATTTACTTGTTGACAACTCTAGTTATGAAAACTATGATGAACTTGCTATTAATCATGCTAATCACGATAAAACGAATGACAATGATAAGAAGGAGATTGAGCATCTAACTAAAGAACTAAAAACTCTTAAGTTAGCTCATGAAACTACCTTGGAAGATCATCAAGATCTTTAAAGACTCATGAGAAGCTACGTTTTGAAAAGCTCAACCTTGAGAAAGAGCATGAGTTCTTAAAAGCAATCAATGATGATCTTTGCAAGAAAAGTTCTTCTTACATTGCCAAGCGTTTACTCTTGTCTACTTACATGCCACAAGTTAAATCTAGCAATAAGAACAAGAAAGATTCTTCTTCTAGTAGTAACAACAATCATGCTAAATCCAATGTCGTTGCTTCTAGTAGTTCTCTTGATTCCACTAATGATTCTCTTAGCCAAGTTACACTTGAGCAAGAAAATAGCTTACTGAAGGGGATTATAGAGAAAGGTGTTTACAAGAGCCTTGCCGGAAGTAAGCAATTTGAGGAAATTGTACGCAAGCAAGGAAGACACCGGAAGAATCAAGGTGTTGGTTTTGAACGAAAGTTCAATGCCAATGGAGTTGAGTGGGAAGAAGATCAATACCCCAAGACGAAGTTCGTTCCTCAACAAGAGAAGTATGAGCCTACTTATTTCCAAGGAACACAAGCTCAAGATGATCTTCCACCACAAGACCACAAGCTAAAAGGCAAGGACAAGCTTCAAGAGGAAATTGATGCATTTGAAGAAGCACCTAAGGCCTTGGTCAAGTGGGTTCCCAAGACTACATCAAGTTCCACTTCATCAAGTACGACTACAACTCCAAGGATTCCCATCAAGATGGTGTGGATCCCTAAGATGAAGAACTAGAGAGTTCTTGAGGGTGACTCCGCCAACATACTTCACTCATATCATTTTGGCAAGGACAAGTGCAAACAAATTCCACATCTTGCACTAGTTCAAGGAGTCAGAAACCCTCTTGTTGGTAAGATAAAGGACAAAGTAACCTAATGCTTTCATGGACATCATCCAATGTGAACTTCACTCTATGTCTATGGATATCCTTGTTTGTTCCTTGTGGGACTAACCCGTGTAGGTATTGAAAGTGCAAATCACTCCAAAAGATTGCTCCGAATGATCTACATCAACATTGAGCATCTACATCTTCAACACCTACATGAAGTCATCATCGACAAAACCCAAGGTTAGTTCATCCCTCTTAGGGGGCATATCACGTCTAGGGGGAGCTTTACTAAAATCAATTGAGCTAAAGCAACTCTAATGATGTGAGCACAACAATGCTTTATGTAAAAGTGGCAACCCCACTTGTGCGTAAACGATGAGTATGACCTATGATCAAATGTTCTCATTTGACTCCTAAGTCAATATACTCATATATAGATGACCTAGTCATCGCCAAATTGCTTGATAGATGCTAGAGTGATTGTGCATGCTTTGTCACATATTTCATTTGTAATTTTATTGTGTGAGCATGTTGGATGCATATTTTACTCATTCGAGGACATTCATTTGTTGCTTTGATTGTTTGGCTTTTTCTCTTTTGCCAAATGGATGGACAAGAATGCCTAAGAACTCCCTCTAGCTATCTATGCTTTTCTCGTCTCAAACTCTATTCATGCTACATCACAAAGTTTGATCAAGTCAAATTCGAACCACTCTGTGTGAGGAGCACTTGGAGTCCCCGATTCATCATAGACTTAAACTTCAAAACCTCTTTGTGCATTTCGGTATGACCGAGTCATCCACTTCGGTCACACCGAGATCACTAAGTTGATCTAGGTTTTCAATCTTGGTGCAACCGACTAGAACTTTTCGGTCACACCGAGTTGCAGTAACCGCTTGCAGTTCTGCATCTCGGTGCCACTGAGTTGTTCCACTCGGTCACACCGACAGGGTCGGGATATATATACCCACGGGTGAGAATTTGGAAAATTCTTCAAAACCTCTCAGCCCGTGCGTGTCCTTCTCTGCCGCCTCGGGTCTCCGGATCGTCCTCTCGCCGCCAGCGACCTCCGTCCACTGGTTTCCATCGCCATCAACGGATTTCTGCCCCTCCGTTGCCGCCGTAGCGAACTTCGCCGAATTAGGGTATGGATTCGATCTTTTGTGCTATTCCTTTAACTCCGTTTCGTAGCACATTACTTTGCCATGATCATGACCACGTATGCAATCAATCTATCAACTAAAAACATCCCTTAGGTTAGGTTTGATTTGAAAATTTAGGGTTAGGTCTCCGCTGGACTCATCTCGGACCGACCAAATGGTAGAAGTCGGTCTCACCAATTTGGCTTAGGCCATTGCAGTTGCACTTTCGGTCTGACCGAAAACTGCAAATCGGTGTGACCGAGTTTGATTCTTTGTGAAACCCTAGCAGTCTCGGTGCCACCGAACTGTGACTCGGTCTGACCGAGTTCACTAGTTTAGGTTCCAAAAGCTACTTCGGTATCACCGACTTTACAAATCGGTAGCTCCAAAATGCTTTCTGTGAAGAACTAAAACTATGTTTTTAAGTCATTCTTTTTGCAAAAACTCTGCACTTTGTGATGCTCATCCACTCTACCTCATCCATATCTATTCACAGGGTCTGCTGTCAGTAAGTTTGCAGAAATGTCTGACCAGAGCGACAGCCAGAACAAGTCAGAGGAACATGTACAGTTGAGTGAGGGCACTAGTCCCTCTAGCACTTCTGATGATGCCAGCAGGAGCACACCAAGCAACTTGCCCAAGGCAGCCACCAGAACAAAGAAGAAGACCTCAGATTCTGAAGTTGAGGATTATGTGGTTGTTGAGGAGGAAGTCGGATCAAAGAAGAAGGTGTTGAAGAAGGAGTATGGCACGGTTGCATCAACTAATCCTGGCTTGCACAAAAAGGCCCCTGCCAAGAGGGTGCCAACCTTAAAGGTGACAGCCTTAACTGCTGAAACCTCCAAGCCAACTGAAGAAGTTGTTGGAGAAGGAAAGAAAAGGAAGGAAAGGGTCAAGAAGATCACCGCTAGAGTGCTTGGAAGATCCTCCATTATGAGAGATCCAGAAGAAGAGGAGGAGGAAGAGGATGCTGCACCAGCTCCAAAGGCTTAGAAGCTTATGGGAGATGCAATCAAGTTAGGGATGCTCCATCTAAGCCCAAATCTTCTCCCAAGGCTGCTGCTCAGAAACCCCCAAAGCCCAAGAGGAACACCAGGAGTATACCTGCTGAGGAGAAGAACAAGGCCCCATTGCCTGAAGCTGAAGAAGAGGAAGATGATTCTCTTGTTTTGAGGAAGTTGAAGCCCAAAATTCCTGACTACAATGATGCTCATCCAGTCGCTGAGAATATGCACATCAGGAAAGATGCAGGATTGAGATTATGGAGACAGTCTGATCCCTATGCTGTTAGGAGGAGGACTGCAGTTGACTACAGGTTCCATACAAAGGAACAACAAGATTTCTATGAGACAATTTTGCTTGACAAGAAGCCCATAGTGTGTGACATGAAATGGGTGGATTGGGAGTTCATCCGGGAAAATGAAGATCACTTCCCTGGAGTGTATGATAGCTTTAAGGCATGTGGAGTTGATGAATTCATTGGACAAAAGCTCACTAAGTGGAATGATGAGTTATGCAGTTCTAGTCCACTGCCCACTTCTATCCAGATGGAAGGATAGTTTGGATGTCTGAGGGTACCAGGTACCAGTCCACAGTTGAAGAATGGGCCAAGATAATCAATGCCCCCAAAGAACATGAAGATGACTTGGATGTGTATGCCACCAAGAAGAAAGACCACAACTCAATGGCAAACATGTACAAGGAGATCCTTGATAAGGCTTTGGAAACTCACAAGCTTGGATTTGTGCATTTCTTGTTGTCTGGTCTGCCTATGATCAACTGGATCTTAAGGCACACATTGCTACCCAAGTCAGGAGATCACAAGATGACCCGAGGACACTCCATCAACATGATGCAAATTTTTGATGTTCCCCAGAAGTCCAAAGTTATGAGTTTGATTGTTGAAACGATCAAGAGGACTGCTGCTGATCAAAAGAGGAGTTGTGGATATGCTCCACATATTCAAGAGCTCATCAATTCTAAGATGGGCACATGGACTTATTTGCTAGACAAGGAGCATCTATCTCTATATCCTGAATTTGAAGACAACATTGTTGTGATGAATGAGGAGGAACCATCATTAGCTCAAGTCCAGGAGAAGAGAGACAAGGAAAAGGCCGAGAAAGCTGCCCAAATGCCAAGTGTTGAAGAGGCATCTCGAGTCTTCCTAAAGAGCAAGCAAGATCAGTTAGGCTATCTGATTCAAGCTACACTGAGGATTGAGAAGGGCTTGGCCACCCAGACTCAGAATCAGGAGAGCCTGGAGAGGATTATGGAGATAAAATTCTATGATCTTGATCTGAAGGTGACTGAGATTCAGACTTCAGTTGAGCAGCTTCAGGAGGAAGCAGAGGAGAGGAAAGGAAAGTCAACTACTGATGCCTTTCAGCGTGTGCCACGAGGTCCAAGGTCTGTTGTAGTGCCATTCTCAAATGCCAGAGCTTCAGTGTCAGCACCAGCAGCTACAGCTCCAGTGCCACCTCCAGCAACCCACTCCATCAGCTCCAACTACGTCATCGGAAGCCTTCGTCCTTGGAGTTCTATCTAGACCACCTCCCGAAGACCAAGCCTGAGAGACGTATAACACTATGCATTTTTGAACTTTTTGGTAACTTCTTTCCAAAGGGGGAGAATATGTATAGATCATAGGCTTCGAGAGAGAGAGAGTGTGTGTGTCTTGCTTTTTATCTCTCTTTTGCTTTTGGTTGAACTTTGTGTGCTTGTGTGAGATACTTTTATGTCCTTGTGAGATACTTATGTGATCATGTGGTTGATCATATGCTACCTTAACGTTTGGTTGAATGATGATATCTGTTATATCTCATATATGATCATTCACTTGCTTGGTGATGAGTGCATGCTTTTAATTTCTATCATTTTGAGCGCTCCACCAAGATGTATGTGACATGGAAGAGTGACCCATGAACCTAATCGATTGTGCATTTGCATTCAAAAGAAAATTTTAAATAATGCACAAATTTAGGGGGAGCTCTTGGTTATCACATACTTCTCAAATCGATGATGTTTTTCAATCTTATTATCATTTGTCGAAGCTTTGATCTATATGTTGTCATCAATTACCAAAAAGGGGGAGATTGAAAGTGCAACTATCCCTGGGTGGTTTTGGTAATTCTTAACAACATATAGCTCATTGAGCTAATGCTATTTGAAGATAAATATTTCAGGAAAGCTCAATGATTGGCATGACATGGATTAGAAAGTAGACCCCTCAAAATGCTAAGGACAAAAGATTGGCTCAAGATCAAAGCACAAGACTCTACATTTCATTTTAGTGATCCAAGATCACATTGAGTCCATAGGAAAAGCCAATACTATTAAAAGGGATGAGGTGTTGCTTAATGAGTCACTTGCTCAAAATGCTTAGTGATATGCTCCAAAAACCCTCAACTACTTTCTCATATCCACATATGTCCCAAACCAAAAGTCAAACTCGGCCCCACTGAAATCTTCTATCCGGCGCCACCGAGTTCATTTGACATAGCCACTGCCAGAAACCCTTATCAATTTGGTCTCACCGATAGGAATCTCGGTCTCACCGAGATGGTATTGCAAACTCTTTGTTTCCCTTCGTAACGCTTCGGTCCAACCGAAATGAGCGATCGGTCCCACCGAGATTGCAATGCAAACTTTGTGTTTCCCATTCGTAACGTTTCGGTCTAACCGAGATGAGCGAATTGGTCCCACCGAGTTTGCCTGACCAACTCTCTGTTTGCCTATTACCAAAATCGGTCCCACCGAGTTTTTGTAATCGGTCTCACCGAGATTACGTTATGCCCTAACCCTAATGGAATGGGTCCCACCAAGTTGACATGTCGGTCCCACCAAAAACCCTAACGGTCACATTATGAACTAAATCGGTCTGACCGAGTTGTATGATTCGGTCCCACCGAGTTTGGTGATTTGTGTGTAACGGTTAGATTTTGTGTGGAGGCTATATATACCCCTCCACCCACTCTTCATTCGTGGAGAGAGCCATCCGAATATGCATACACTTCCAACATATATTTTCTGAGAGAGAACCACCTACACTTGTGTTGAGATCAAGATATTCCATTCCAACCACATAAATCTTGATCTCTAGCCTTCCTCAAGTTGCTTTCCACTCAAATCATCTTTCTACCAAATCCAATCCTATGAGAGAGTTGAGTGTTGAGGAGACTATCGTTTGAAGCACAAGAGCAAGGAGTTCATCATCAACACACCATCTATTACCTTTTGGAGAGTGGTGCCTCCTAGATTGGTTAGGTGTCACTTGGGAGCCTCCGTCAAGATTGTGGAGTTGAACCAAGGAGTTTGTACGGGCAAGGGGATCGCCTACTTCGTGAAGATCTACCCTAGTGAGGCAAGTCCTTCGTGGGCGATGGCCATGGTGGGATAGACAAGGTTGCTTCTTCATGGACCCTTCGTGGGTGGAGTCCTCCGTGGACTCGCGCAATCGTTACCCTTCGTGGGTTGAAGTCTCCATCAATGTGGACGTACAATAGCACCACCTATCGGAACCACGCTAAAAATCTCAGTGTCTACATTGCGTTTGCTCCCTCCAAACTCCTCCCTTTACCTTCATATGCAATTGTTTTACATTCCGCTGCTATACTCTTAGAATTGCATGTGTAGGTTGATTACACTACAAAAAAATACACTTCCGTGATGATACGTGTTTGTCATAGTAGGTCGCTTTTTTGTCATGCATGTACATCCATGACAAATTTATGACAGAATCAAGATAGTCATACCTGTGCTGTCATAGAAGTGTTCCATGACATTACCAAAATTATCATCAAGGAAGTGTCCACTTCCATGACGATAAACCGCGCGTCACAAAAGTGCTTTCGTCAAGGGTGACCGACACGTGGCATCCACCGTAACGGAACACCGTTAAGCTATCGGGTCGGGTTTTGGATCCGATAACCCATTAACAGCCCCGACCAATGGGGATTTTCCACGTGTAAAATCATCATTGGCTAGAGGAAACATGTGTCGGCTCATCGTCGGGACAGATGTCATCCACTCACTGGACATAAGGCGCCTATGATACGTTGACACGTGGCACGGCCCAACAAGTTTAAATGGGCCGACCCAACTAAAGGCCCACAAGATTTTGCGGACCATAATGGGCCGGCCCAGCTAAAGGCCCACGAGATTTTGCGGACCATAATGGGCTGGCCCAGCTAAAGGCCCACAAGATTTCGCGGGCCATAATGGGCCGACCCAGGTAAAGGCCCACAAGATTTTTGTGTGTCATAATAGGCCGGCCTAGGTAAAGGCCCACAAAATTCTTGCAGATCATAATGGGCTGGCCCAGCTAAAGGCCCACGAGATTTCACCGACATTAATGGGCCGGCCCAGCTGTAGGCCCACAAGATTTTGAGGACCCTAGTAGGCCGGCCCGTTAACTGGCTGCCATGTTTTGGGCCAAATGTCGGCCCATATTTGATACGGTCTATTAATGGCCTGCCACGCTCCGGGCCTAATAGTGACCCATATGAGATCCGGCCCGTTAAAAGCCTACCACGTTCTGGGCCAAATTACGGCCCAGATCAGGTCCGTCCCTTTAGGAGGTTTTGGGCCTAATTATGGCTCATATCAGATTCGGCCCGTCAACTGGACACTATGCTTTTGGGCCCACTTGCTAAAGGCCCACTTAGTAATTCGGCCTGATATTAGTTTTGGCCTGTTAAGGGCCCGTTTAACATTTCGGCCCTATATTAATTTCAGCCTGTTAAAAGCCCGTCATATAGTTGGGCCTAACTATGGCCCGGTTTGCATCCGACCTGCTCGCAGCCGATATCTGATTGGGCCAAACAAGGACCGAGACAATTTTTTGGCCTGTTAAAAGCCCGTGATTTGATTCGCATAATCATGGGCCGGGGTTCATTTCGGTCTGCTGCCGGCCCGTGAGCTGATCGGCACGTTTCAGGCCCAACCTACAACGTGATTGCATGACGGCCCGATTATGTACCGTAATTTTACGGTTTGGCTGGTTTACTGCGAAGACAGGATATATATACAGTAAAATAACTGCAACATCATGAATAAGAAAAAACCTATACTATACAATAAAGAAATTACGGCATATTACATCCACTGGGCATCAAAGTTCGCCACTATGATAATAAAGCACAAGCAGACAGCAGATTACATACACTGGGCATCAAAGATCGCCACCAGTGCAAATAAACACGCCGACGAAATAATATACAACACCGACATCACTTCAATAGAGTTCAAGAAAGGTTAGCCCTGCTGGGGAGCTGCAGCGCAAGCTAAGCAAGATGATGAGACTGCGCTTGTTCAAAACTTATATCTTCCTCACTCTGAAAGATAAACAAGCAGACAGATGACAGGTTTTGCACATAAAAGTATCAGTGCTGACAATTCATCACATTTCTTACTGACGAATAAAGCGACATAGTTTAAATTTGCATTAACATAATATGGTATTGTTCAGGCCAAGACATGGCAGGAAATGACATTGTGAAGGAGTTGGCAGCTTCACGACATCATTGGATTACAGATCAAGAACTCATAAGTATCAATGGTTAGTGTGCTGTCAATTTATACCATTTCAGATTGGCAAATAAAGAGACAGTTTAAATAATAGTAGAATGATATGACATTTTTCATAGTTAAGACATTGCAGAATATGACATTGTGCTGTAGTGGGTAGGTTCACCACACCACTGGATTACAGATGAAGAACAGAAGCATACATGTAGTGCAAAAGAAGATCACTTGCTCTATATAGTTTAATTTACATGGTATGAAGAAGGAACTTGGTTGTACAACTGAAAACTTAAATTGAGAAAGGACAAACTTTTGTTTATGAACTACATATAATAAACTTTAAACAAGCAATTTGATGCAAACACCAAAAATAAACAGCTGTTGCAGTCATGCCTAACCAAATATATACAACAAAGTTTGAAGGCTTGAGATGGACAAACTTACATTATTGGTGAAGACAGGCTCTATAAAGGCCTTGTCCATGCTGATGGGGGGGGGCAATTCAAGAAGTTTACCACAGAATCTTCTTCAAAAGTATTGCCTTTATTCTACATTTTGTTAAGAGTAAATATAGATGTGATAATATACGAAAAAATGGAGAATATTTAAGATAAGATGAAGAGTGATGCTACATAACCAAGTAGCTATAAATGTAAGTGCAGCGATACAGGCAAAAGGTACAACTAAGAGCAATGCACAGCTAAACTTCTTCAGTACCTACCTTATGGTAAGAGTAAATATAGATCTGATGTGTAGAAAATGGAGGGCAAAGGAAAATAAGCTGCAGAGTGATGGTACATGAACAACTAGCTGTCATTATAAGTACACTGATAAAGGACATCATGTACTTACAAGAACAATGCAGAGCTAAAAAAACATTGACATTGGATATATTCTACACTAATGTAACCATTCATACAGATCAGATAATTTGGAGCGAACAATTGATAAGCAAGCTATCATGCATACTGCTGTCACATAATGAACCAGGTATGTATGCAAGTACAGTGATACAGGACAACAGGTACCAACAAGAGCAAAGTAGCAGGCAGCATATTTGCGATATCCTATCGTTCTTGTCAAACCGGAATTCTTCTTCGAGCAGATTTCCTGCAAAAAAGATCCGTAAGGCACATGCGGAAAAGTAGAAGTTCAAATTGTCATGTGATTTCATAGACAGTACCTCATCCTGGGAACGAGACCAGTGCATAACAAGGTTTTTCCATTCAATGTCTTCTAAATTTAGCATAGGAGACTTCACCGGAAATTCGTTTATAGACTTGCCATCAAAGTCTGATTTCCTCAGGTAACACCGATACTGCTGGAATGCTTCCTTGAAAAGCACAAGCAAGCTTTGCTCGTCATGACTATCCAGATTGACCCTCGCCTAGTTACAACAATGTAATGTAAATCATTGATGTGTTCAATCAGCAGAAAACAGGAAAATAATAGCCATGAATAATAGCACTTACACGTAAGTTGGACAGGAAGATGTGAAAATGGTGTTTGTCTTCACAATAATCTTCCCATGATGGGAATATATGCACGTAGTCCCTAACAACATTGAAAGCATTGTCTTTTAAACTGGGAATAAATGGAATGGGGTTCCAATCTGCAGGAATTGGCCATCTCTGCAGTTGGGATAGGTCTTCGGCCGGTGGACTTGCTGTACTTTTTGCTGGAGTGGGATTTTTCTGTGGTATAGCTGGTGCTATGGCAAATGAAATCGGTATACCTTTTGCTGGAGTGCAGGTCCTGTGTGGTGGGGCTAGTGGTGTGGCCAGTGAAGTATGGGTACAGTCTGCTAGAGTCGGTCCTACGTTTTGTGTCACTGGTTGTACAGCCAATATAAGTGGGGTGCTGTCTGATTTCTCCGGCACCACCACGTTTTTCAAGGACTTTGCTAGTGCTCCTTCAGGTTCGGCAATCACCCTCTTCCTTTTTGATGTTTGATGCACAAGAACAACATTTGAGTGGAAAAACATGGTATGATGACAGATGGAATATGTATTGATAATGGATGGGCATGACATCTCGACATATATGATGAGTAAACTAAGCAGATGGCGGTGCAACAAAGTAGAAGAAATGCAAGACAACATATGCAAGATACCCGCAATCAATAAAACATTGCCAAATTAGAACAGGCACCTTGATCGGTGAACAGGACAGGCCATCTGCCTTTGACTCCTCGAGGTTAGAATAGTCATTAGGATTATATTCTGAACAAGAATCAACAGGTGGGGAGCGTATGAGTTTCATTGCATCTAGAATGGCACTCAATGCCTTGGTGCCAATTTTGTAAGTCATTGCAGTGTTTAGCTTCAAGAGTGGACTGCTGCTAGTGCGACACAAAGCAGCTACACAGATCATAGTGTAGATATAACGGGAAAACCTTAAGCATCAGAGTAAAATCAGCAAAGTGGAACTTGCTGGAATATATGTGCTAGTATTGCCGGTACGGCTAGAAAGGCTTCGGATACCAGCTCTCTTCAAGTGAAGGTGCGGTACTATTAATATCAATGTAACTCTCAAAGGCGACACAACTCCCCGCATTTCCTTGCTATTCTTATAGGATTCAAGTGGGCAGACCACTACAAATCCTATTCCTATGTTTACAAGATCCTACGAATCAAAGAGGCTCAAAGTGTCCATCACAACCGACTGTATAGACCTCTATACTGCAAATGTCCCTGCTCATCTTCAGTACAAGGAACATACTGTACTACTATCATACTCCCTCCATTCCAAAATATAAGTCTTGGTAGAGATTTCCACTATGGATCACATACAGATGTATCCAGGTATATTTTAGAGTGTAGATTCACTCATTTTGCTCCATATGTAGTCCATGGTGGAATCTATACAAAGACTTGTATTTAGGAACGGAGAGAGTACATATTAAAGAGGAATGGAAGAGGAACATGGTAAAGAAGAGCAAGCAGATTTTGGATAATAAAATGTTGGTTGCGCAGTGCGCACACATGATGAACCAGAGCGCATTAAGAATGCAACTCCTAGCTGTCTCTCGACCATTTTAGGCGGTTGGCTGAAGATCCTACGTCTCCTAACCCTTCTTGTTCCTCATCTCTGATTCTTCCCATACAGAACACCGCACGGGCCGCCGGCCGGACCACCGGCCCCACCACCTGTGTTCCTCCGCCACCCCACCCCACCCCCACCCACGTCGAGTTTTCTTTGTTCGGCGAGGCCCCACAACCACCCGAGCCCCTTCAATCGCACCGGCGAACTCCGGCGAGCTCTGAAAAATCGACTGACTCAATTTTGAAATTTAGTCTACTGTGATTTAACTAGTGTGGAATATAAAAGGGAAAAACCATAAGCGTTGCAAGTATGGTGTTGAGCGTACCATGGCGGATCTGAAGGTGCAAACCGGACAAAGGCAACTTCGCAACCAAGACAAGAAATCAGAGTAAAGCAGTGGCGATCTATTTTCTTGCTGTCATAAATAAGTTGAGCAGATACGAAAGAGTACTGCCTCTGGTGCGGCACCGTGTACGCATATACTAACAATTTGGCGGTGCTACAGTAGCGATGGCTGTCAGCGACGTGGAAGCTGATCTAGGAGGGTAGACGGTGGCGGCGGGGCGCGGTGGACGAGACGGTCGTAGGAGCGGCGCTGGCAAGGTGGACGACGGCGGGGATGAAGCGAGAGGACGGGATGCAAGGATCCCGGTCCGAAGCCGTGGATGAGAGAGGTCGATCTCTTTTAATGGACGGCGGCGTCGGGGTATCAGCTCCAGCATGGTGGAGGAGGACGGCGGTGGATGGGGTGGCGGACGGTGGCGGACGGAGGAGGGTGGGGGGAGAGGGTGTTTTGGCGCCCACGGAGTACGAATGGGGAAAAGGGAGGTTGAGAGGAAGGGGGGAACCATGTATTCAGGGCGCGCTTGTCTCAAATGCGAGGAAATTTACAAACTTAGCCCTCGTTTCAAATTTCTACTACATCACAGCAACACTAGTCGGTTGGGGATATGATGGTAATCTCGCATACAACGAATATTTGCCGACGAGAGTTTGTTTTTGGCGCCCACCGTGTATGAATATGAATCGGGGAGGGAGTCGATTTCGGCCGAGGACACACTGTGTTTTGGCGCCCACCGTGTATGAATCCAGGTGAGAGGCGGTTACGTCATGTTTGGGTGAAATTACAAACCTACCCATATTGAAACCTATAGAAATCCAGCATAGAGGCTTTGCGTGGTAGGGTTCGGCAATAGTGATTTCCATCTCGCAGATTTTGGTTTCGGGCGGTTACTGCGACTTTCCCTGCTTCTTTCAAATTTTGCATAGTGCACGTTTACCGTGCCAACTCAATTCGAATCCCGTTTGTATTCTATTTTTTTCGGGCGGGATCCATTTACAATTGGAATTACATTCTATATACATCATTTTTTATATATACTTTCAAAAGAACAACGAAGAATTCTGCTCCTTTATATGTATAATATGATTTACAAATACAACGATCTCGAAATCTTAAGGTTGAATTCGAAAAAAAATTAACCAAATTATGTTCTACTAAAATGTATGGATTAGTAATATCTACATATTAAATAACATAGATGTGCGTGAATTCATATGAGTATGCATGTTTGATAGATCAATTTTGGTTCGAGTATGGATTACATGTATCATCATCTCGAATTCAAATATTTGAATCCCTTTTTTGTTCACTCCTTTCACGCCCATCTCTCTCGCATGCATGCTCCTTCAGGTAGCTATCACTCTCTTTTCTCTAGCTCACCCGCACGCTCACTTCATGTTGCTCCTATCCTCGCAAACATGGTCTCTCGACGTCTCCCTTGAGAAGTGTCACACTCTCCCTATCATTATAAATTACACGGTTTTCATTATCTCTCACGTCTCTACTGTTCTCTGGTATCAGTCGGTACCTAAGCTTTCTTTTTCACCGCCAAACACACAGTCTCCACTCGTCTTTCACTTTGTCTTTCTCTCTATGGGATTCTCTCACACACACTATATGTCTCTACATATGACTCATACCACTAAAATTACTCTCTCTATCTCTCCTGTAGACACAACATTTGTTGCGGTCTCCTTTTCGTCTCCATCCCAGACTGATATTATTCATTTGTTTACCGATTAGACAACCCCGACTACCGTCTCCTCTCTTTCTCTCTCACAGACACACACACAACTCCTACCACTAAAATGTGAACGGAAAACAAGATTTTGCTATACCCAAACAAAAAAGGACTGGAGGGAGTGATTGCTCTGACACGGACGTGACCTCTCATAGCGCAGGCATTGAACCGGTGCGCCGGCCAATAGGGCCGCACTCGCTGCAGGCCCGGCTGAGCACGCCTCCTCGACGCGTGCAACCAGCTTAAGACTGCCCCGCCTGCCTTCATTGAATCCGCGCGTTTGCCGGCAACACGTCCTTCCGCGAGCCGACAGGCATTTTAGAACACAAAAAATGACTAAAATATAATTAATTTATGCATGGTCTTGACTTGTTGTGCTCGCACTGGTAGCAGGAACTAGTAGAGGATTTTCTTTATTTATAACTCTCCTCACATTTTTTTGGCTTTGAAGTGAATCATGGTTGTGGACATTATGTATGAATGTGCAGATATCTGTGAACATGAGTTTGATGTGGAAGTTGAACTTGGAATGTCGGGCTTGCGCGTGAACTATACCATGTCCAATGCTTCGTCTGTTATTGTTTGGAAAGTAATTGCTATTATTACATGACCCAAAAAAACATTTTGTGCCACATCAGTAGATGCACGGACATCACAACAGGCATGCTGACTGGATAAACATTTGAACCTAGCTATTATGAAGGAAATTTTGTATTGACAACCATTTTAGATAGCAGGAGACGCCTAGCCTGCTCTGCCTCTGCTAGCTTATTTCTGGCTTCTTCCATCTCTTCTTTGGCTTGGGTGAAGAGAGCATCTGATTGCTCTTTTCACTTCTTCAGGAACTCAGCTACATTCTCAAGGGCTGTTGCACGCTTTCTTTCAGCCTTTACTAATGCCACGAGGACACAACCAGCTGACGACTCCACCTGGCTTGTGTGTAATCCAACATCATCTGGGAATTTGCACCTTGTGTCTAATCCAGCATCATTAGGGAACTGGCACCTTGTGTGTAATCCAGCCTCATTTTGGAAACATGATCTCGAGGTTGACCATACTTCCCTCCTCGCAGGAACTGCATCCTGACATGAAGTTACTTCTTTTTTAGATCAATACTCAGAGCAACCTAGATCCATTTAGTAGAAGCCAGATAAACAGAACTTGGAGAAGTGAATTCAAAAGGAAAAAAATAAATAAAAACAGACTACAAGGTGAGAACACCCACTTCCTACATCGAGCTAAAAACGAAAGAATTAGGACGATTAAGACTCTTCTTATTACACATCGAAGAACAGCACGCTTAAGAGAAACAGAAACTACAACATATACACATCGAAGAACACGAGGCTACACGAAAGTAATTGAAAGGGTGTTACTTACCAAAGCTCGTTTTACAGGTTCGGTGCAGCTCCTCTTTAACTTGCCACGCTCCTTGAAGATGTCCTGAATATCCCGTGTTTGGTCTTCATTGATCCTCTGCATGTTCGCACTCGTGGTTTTAAAATCTCAACATGGCAAGAAAAATATACTACTAGTAATACTCGCGCATCTTGTGGGCAACATTAAAGCACTCGTCTGCCATGTTAGAGCATCACCAACAAGATAAACTACTCATACAAATGCATCTTGATGCGTGAAACGCATGTGCATTTTGCTAGTTCTAAAAACCTTTCCATCATTTGACACACTACTGGTTGCAGATGAAAAACCTACCCAAGCACAGCGCGATACAGGAGCGACGCACAATTACAAGCTGATATTCTATTGGACAATGGAGGCTATAACCAATTACTTTTACGGGAACAATAGCACCCAAGAAATTTGAAGGGTAGGTATGAAAAAAATTGGAACTGCACATGTACTGCTAAGTGATTCAATACACACATTACCAATCGAGGAGGAGAACGATGGTCGCGGCGGCCTCTGTGAGTCATGGTCGGCAACGGGAGTCAGTTCATTGTCCACGACGGTGGTAATTCTGCGCTTGGCATCGGCTTCCGGGAAGCAGATCCGAGACCATGGAAGACGATGTCGGGGAAGAGGCTCCGTGTACGACGACGACGGTGGACCGGCTCCAGTGCGGCGTACGAGGTCGTTGATGAGGCAGATGCGCTGCGGTGGACGAGTGCACCGATGTAAAGGGGAGGAGCACGAAGGCTGCGGTGCAGTGGAGAAGTCTATTTTGCGGTGGGGATAGAAATTGGGGAGTATTCAGGTGTACTACTCTGGGTGCCGGGGTGGGGTTGGCTAGATAGGGTGAACCTGAAGTTACGAAAATAGCCCCCTACCAAGCATCATCCGTAGGCTTGTTCCGAAGGCTATGATGGTAACTTCCCACTGCTCGAATCAGGGTCGCGGGAGATTTTCCCGTCGACCTCAAAATTTTGTGACACTCGACTCCCCGTGTGGTGTGTTGAGTGATTCGGCTAAGCAACTAGCGAGTAGTAGTAGTAAACTCTGCATATTAGGTTTGAGCGAAGTCAAACTTCCTAAAGTTTGACCAAGTTTATAGAAAAATATAAACATTTACCATAACAAATATGTATGATGTGAAAGTACATTCAATAATGAATCTAATGGTATTTATTTGTTATTGTATATGTTAATATTTTTTGTTATAAGCTTTCTGAGAGTTTACAAAACTTGACTTTGACCAATGCTAATAGGCAGACTTAAATAAAAACGGAGGGAGTACACATTTGTTTTCTTAGTTTGTAGTGAACTAATCATTTGTTGAAATTGTGAAATAAATATATTAGGCTATTGACTTTGAATGTAATGGTCTATACAATTCAATAGTTACAATCATTGTCGAATCCCAAGATTTATACAAGGTCTATAGTACTTCACAACATGCTCAAACTCACATAATCCTAGTCAAATGAGAATCTAAATGCATTTCATAGTTATTACTTTGTAGGATGCAACAAGAACAACCATAACTCTACCTCAGCCATTATAGAAGCAACATTTTGACATATCCCAATGTGTGAATGAAACGTGCAGAGAGAGCTTTTGAAGATGGAGCAGATAGGGTGGGAAAGATTGTATGTATGTGGACGAGAGAGTAGGAGACAAACCTAACGAGACAGAGAGAGAGAGATAGAGAGAGAAAGAGAGAGGAAGAAGTTAGGTCTGTGAGAAAGATGCATACATGTAATATACATGAGATGCGTGTGCATCTGGATTCTGTATACGTGGAAGGAGAAGAGACAACATGTTTGATGAGAGAGCAGGAAAAACATGGACGAGAGGGGAAGGATCTCGTGGGTTGAGGGATTGACAATTTTGTGCGGGGGAGAGAGGGATTGGTAATTTTGTGCAAGAGAGAGAGAGAGGGTGGGGGGAGGAGTCAGTCAGCCGTCGTCACATCACCCTTCTTCCAAATGACCCCGCATTCTCTAGCACGGTGTGGTCGCCGTCTTCGATCTACTCGTTGCCCTCTTTGAAGATTGAGGTGTTGTGCATGTTGGGGTGCAAAGAAGCACAAGCGAGAGTGGTCGCCGTATAACCTTGGATGGGAATGAATTGTGTGCTCGGGGGAGTGTGTGTGTGTGTGTTGTGCGGCATGTGTGTGTATGTGTGAGATATTGAGAGAAAACAAACCTAAGGAGAGAAATGGGTATTCACGAAGAGATTGTGCGGGCCTTGAGGTGGGCAGGGGCCGGGTGAGGGTGTCAAAATGTGCGCGTTGATGCATGTGTTGCATGCGACCGTGCGAGGGACGGACGAATCGAGAGAGATGGTTGTTGTGTTACGGATGCTCCTCTCTCTGTCTCTCTCTCTCCCTCCCTCTCTCTCTCTCTCACACACACACAAGTAAACTAGAAGACCATTCTCTCATGTATACACAACGTATCGGCATCTGTCTATGTCTCACTCATGCACGATCATTTGCACATTCACACCTCTCTATGTCTGTATCACACACACACCGTCTCCACATTGCCCTTCCGCCACAACACACATATGGACACATACACACGTTCTCTCTCAGTCACACACACAAAATCAGTATTAAAAAAACTAGGGCGCACCTAAAACATCCAAATCCAAATAAACACGAACTGGAGCTAAATTCAAATATATGGAAATATTGCAGCGTCAAGAACTTTCACAGGAAAAAAAGTTGAGTAATATTCGAGGATTGTTTTCACACACACAAAAAGGTTCGGTGGATGTCCTTCGAGCGCGACACGGTGACGCACCGTTTGATCGACCGCGCGGCCGCGGTTCACGCGCTTGCACAGGATTCCGTATCGTGGCCGTGGTACTAAGGCTGGTCACAATGGGCAAGAACATAAGCTAGTAACTAATAAAAGCACTGCCTAAGTCTAATGTTTACGTGTACTAGTACGGTTTTCTTTTAAGTGTGACCAACCTTATATATAAAACTAAAGTAAGCTCCCACACGCGCACTCATCAATATGCCACCGCCGCCATTGCGCATGTTGGCGCCCGCCTGCTCCGGCCAACAATTTCTCGCCCATCACCACCGTGTCGCCGCCATCCCTGTGCCATAAAGCGGAAGGCTCGTCCGCTCACATCGTCTGTAGTCCCTCCTCGCGATGCCGCCGCGCTGCCAAGCACGCGAGCAGCTGGTGGAGCCGCGTCTATGCACACAACGTATGAAGAGGAGGACGAGCGCGTGCTCCAGCACACCGGCGAGGAGGAACTAGCGTGTCATTGTCGTCTCCGCCCGCGCGGAGGAGGCGTGCATGGTGGCTGTCGCGGCGGAAGCCGGTCGCGTGCGTGCCTGCAAACCAGGTGCGGACACGGAATCTACCTTCGAGACCTTGAATGCCACGTGGATCCTGCAATCTGAAGGAGCAATTTGGGTCAGTCGACTCATGTGAGCCGTTTGATGCAACATGGATGGCTAGAAGGGCTTCTTCCACCTCTTCTGCCGTCTTCTTCCTTCGCTCCATCGAACTTCTTTCACAAATCGACTGACCCAAATTATACTACTAGTACGAACGTATTAAGTACAGTAGGAACACGAAGATACGAGCAGTAGTACCAACTGCAAGAAGAACAGTAGTAAGACATAGTACTAGTACTACTGTACGTACTAAAGAGTTCAAATAATGAGAAAGAACATAAACATAGTTCTGCTAGGGCCTCAGCACAACACACCCTTGAAAATAAACTAATAAGCAACTAGTCCGCTTGACACTGCAGTAGAACCAGCACGAGCGACGACACTGCCACCTACTTGGTGTCCGAGTCCATGTCCTCGACTTCGTCCTCGTCCCTCTTCCTCTTCCTCTTCGCCGACGCTTCTTTGCTTGAATCGGACACTGGGCTCTGCTTCTTCATCCAACCCTTGTAGATATTTAAACAAAGGTAGGCATCCATTGTTGCGTACAGGATGTGATCTTCATCTAATGTCTTCGACTCCGATGCATGATGAAACTCGTGATGAGGTTTCTTCAGTTTAGCATACAAAGGATCAATCATGGCTGCTGCCAGGGTCAGCATTGAAGGTTGAGAGGAGGACACCAGGCTTGCCTTTTGGAGATCGAAGGGTTGGCCTACAACGAGACCTATCCGACGCAGGACATCACTGTCGTTCTTAAAGCCTACAGTAACGAATTTCACTCTTTTGTCCTTGAGGAAGTTCTTAAAATCCTGGAACTCAACGTCGGCATGGCATATGTGGTAGACCAAGCAAACGTTATGTACGCAAACCTAGATCACGGCGGGCTTCTTCCTCTCTTCGTCCTTTAGATCCTTCTCTCGTCCCAGGATTGTGGTGTACTCAACATCTAGCCCAGCGATCCACTCATCCGTTGAACTGTTGAACATGCGTAGGAAGCGAGCAAGCCATGCTTTTACCGTCTCCGATCCACGTGTGTAGATGATGATGAACTGATCGCCCGTGATGGCTCTAACCTGGTACTCAGCGGCGACCATGGAGATTTGGGAGGCCATGGATTTTGGAGGAGGGTTAGGAGAAGTTGAACTGTTGTACCCCGCAAAAAAAATTGGGAGCGAACTAATGTGAAAGGACGGGACGACTGGGAGCGAACTGTTGTAAGGTAGAAGACAGGGACGAGTAGGGCGCGCGAACGGCGTGGGGTTGCTGGCTTACCCGGTGGATAAACGGCTGCAAGCCCCCAAAGAGTTCTCGAGAACTATGCGGGACCCACTAGATGTCTTGTCTACTAGACCCATATCGTAGGCCTGACGGTATAGCTTCTGCCTGTTCGCACGCCATGCTGGCGTGTGGATGTAACTTCATTTAATTCCGTCAAATGTCGCGCCTCCCACGACCTTCGCCTCCCTCGCGCGGTCGCGCCCTTTGAGACTTCGACCGGCTATAAATGAGCAATTTTTTTTGCCTTTTTTAGACAAGCAATTTTTTTGCCTACTCTGCATGCATGATACTCCCTCTGGTCCTTTTTACTCCCGTCAACCGTTTGCAAAGTGTTTGACCAAATTTATACTTTTTTTGAACACCACATTATATTAATTAACCAGCCACACCAGTACACTCATTTGATACAATATTCACCACACAGGGCGGTACGTTATTTACAAGAATACCATCTAATCTATTGTCAAAGCTATACTTAGCGATTAAGTGTGCCACCTTATTGACCGAACAACTAATCTTTGACAATTGAAGATTGTTGATCAACTTCGAGATGCTCGACGCTTTCATCTTCAGGTCACACATAGCAGACCTGTCAGCGTTTGACAGGCATCAATGAAATCCCACGACCAAATTTATACTAAAAATATCAATATCTACAATACTCCCAAAACACTTAGGTGTGGTGCATTAACTTCTACCTCGTTTCTTGTTTCTTGACATATCAACCAATTGGAGATGTGGGTGTGCATGCTTTTAATGACTTGAGACTACCAAACACGACATGCAGTGGTTAGTTCATTGCATGCAATGCTATTAATTAGCAAATAAACATTAAGATCTCTCGTTTTCCCCTCCTCCTTGGTCACAGTGCACAATCTAAGATGACTTGCTCACCTAGACGGAGGGAGTACTGATTATAATGAGTACTCCCTCCTTCCATCTATATAGGGCCTAATGCGTTTTTCAAGACCGCCTTTGACTATTGATAAAATTAATACTACATGACATGCATAATGTGAAAATTATATCATTGAAAGATCCTTTCACATGCGAATTTGATGATGTGCTTTGTGTAAGTTGCATGTCATATATTATTGCTCTAACATTTGGTCAAAGTTAGCCTCGAAAAACGCATTAGGCCCTATATAGATGGAAGGAGGGAGTATAAGAACTACGTTTTATAACGAGTGTAAAAATATTGATTTGACATTGTGAATGTTGACACATTGTGGAATAGTTTTTGAAGTCTGCAAAAGTACTCAACTAGTGCTGTCGTTCTCCACAAAAAAATGTGTTTACCAATGCATGCATGAACTCTAGTTACTCTAACCCCCCTCTCTTCTTTAATTCTTTGCCACATCAGCATGTTTGCTATTCCCGTGTGCATGATACCAGCTAAGATACCACCATTATGGCCAGCCTTAATCATCGCATGCAATAATTTAGTGCACCTTGAAATATGAACATGTGTGGGGCGTGTTTGTTTTTAATGACTTGAGACTATACCTAGCCCGTCATGCAAGATGACTTATTATGCACCGTTCCCCATACCTGCAGGAAGCCCGTTAGTCTCCAAATTTTTTCCTCTCCATGTGTGGAAACAATATGCCTGCCAAACTCTCCTTCTCCCTCCGGCGGTCCCACCACTCCACCACGTGTGAAAAAATCTGCATGCATGACTCTCCCCCCACGCTCGTCCAATCCGTTGTGACCAGCAATATTTCCACCCCTTCGCTCCCCCATAATTTACTCCAACAAATATGCCCACGTAGCTGTTACTTAACTGCAGGTGCATTCGGTCACTGACATATGGGCCCAACAGGGGTCTGGCCAACATGTCAGTGACGCAACTGGACCGGTAGTTAAGTCAGTGCAGCTCAGTCCATATCTTACGTAGGTGTGCCATTGCTTGCTATAAATAATGCGCCTCCCACGACATCTCTATCTCCTCCCCCTCATGTTCACGTTCATCGCTATCTCCTCCCCCTCCCTCTCACGTCGACCACCATGGCATCGCCCCTCCCAAGCCCTAGGAGCCCCTCACTGCACCGCGCGGACGGTCACGCATCACCGTTCCGTTCCTCGCCGCCACTAGTCGAGGAGGACGCGTCGGTGTTCCGCTCCTCGCCGCTACGTGATGCGTCGCCGTTCCGTTCCTCGCTGCCACTAGTCGAGGATGACACGTCGGTGTTCTGCTCCTCGCCGCGACGCGTCGAGATGGACGCGTCGGTGTTCCCAATCTCGCCAGCACGTGCGCCGGAGGACGCGTCGGCTCCCTGCTATGAGGAGAACGCCGTGCCGCCCGCCGAGCCCCCCAGCCTTGAGGAGCTTTGGAAAGAAATGGATGTCGCCTTGTGGGAAGCTTTGCCTCCAGCAGAGGGCGCCAAAATAGAGGCGGAGAAGAAGGCCGAGGAAGAGAAGCGCACCGCGGAACAAGCTGCCTGGGAGGCCTATGTCGCGTCCGAGAGAGTCAGGCAATTCGCTCTTTGGCAAAAGGCTCGTGCGAGGGCCATGAGGGTGGCGGAGGACGCCCGTGCCGACGCACTGAGTGTAGTCGGGCCCAAGCGCCTCATCTACGCTTGGCGGTACGTGGACCGGGTGCACGCTTCCAGCGAGGAGGAGTACCTGTTGGCGCCAGATCACCACACCGGTGAGATCGCGCTCGCCCGCCGGCAAGCCGCCAATCAACACCTCGCGAGTTGCGAGGCTGAGGAAGAGGCGTTGTGTCGGCGCGCTGGGAAACGGCCGCGCACCAAGGCACTCGTGGCGCGCCACAAGCGCTCCTGCGAGCGCCGTGGCTTTTAGGAGGAGTATAATTTTTGTTTCGTAAGGCGATCTCATTAGTTTTGGGACGCAAATGATAAATCCCGAACGTTCAGGAATTTTTAGCGTCCTTAATTAAGTATGTAAAAGGGAAAGTTTGGAAACCTTGTGTATTCGTACGCATTTTGCAAGTACGTGCATATAGCACAAACTTTACTATATACTATCGCACTACACGTCTCTCTCGATATATGCTTGCAGACTGTGCTACTCCCTCCGTCCAGGTCAATAAGTCATCTTCGGTTGTGCACCGTGACCAAGAAGGAGGGAAGACTTATACACCTAGACGGAGGGAGTACTACTATTACTTATGTACGTGCAAATGCACGTTTTAACATTACGATGCGGTTTTTGTAAAAGAAGAAAAACAGCACTAGTCAAGCTTGTGAAACGATTCAATGCAAAACAAATGCCAAAATGCTCGTTTGATTGTTTACTTTTAGCTTCCTTCTCTGTGGTTATTTCTCTGTCGTACTTTGTACGGAGTATCTCACTGGTTGGAAAGGCATGCAAATTCCCAAACCGCTTCCTACACCCTGTATCTCACTGGTTGCCGGCGTTGATGTTGTCGCCCATGTCGTCGAGGATGAGGTTGCCGATGTCGGGGAAGAAGTCGTCGTTCACAACTAATCATGTGGACTAGCATAGTAGTAGGATACATAGTAGAAACATTAATTCTACCACGATTTCGAACAGGAAGGACAGAAACACATACGGTGCAACGGGAGCAACACTGTTGGCGTTGAGGTTGTTGCCCATGTCCAAACACCACGTAGACACGGTCTTTGAGCACGGTTCGTAGTCATTCCACGCTCGGGCATTGAAGTTTGTAACTATTTTAGATTAGAATATACTACTCCTCCGGTGCTAGTAGTAGAGCAGAGTCCTACTCTACTACTCTACTCAAGCAAGTTAGGGCATAGCATTGTAGGGAGTACCAGTACTGTGATCACTCAAGCAAGTTGTCTGGCATCGACATGACCCTAAGCTGCTAGTATGTGTCTCGTAAGTCAAGTGGCGTGCTGTAGTCATCATCACATGTCCACTTCCCGCAACACATATTCGCTTCTCCATCTTTGTCCGCACATAATCTCGTCTAATCTTCCATCCCTGCTAAGGCGCCTCCCCCCTCGTCCGAAACCCAAGCACTAACAATGGCAGAACCGAGCAGCGTCCGCCGAAAGAGTGGCTGGAATTCGCTCCGCACAGAGGTAATCAAGCTCATTGTTTCACGTGTGGACAATCTCAGTACCATGCCGCTCGCCGCGTGCTCGTCGGGCCTGTATCGTTTACTCAAAGCCCTCAGGACAAAGCTTTTTAAGCCAGCTCCTTGCTTGCTGATGCCGCCTAATCTTCAGAAACGGTGTGTCGCGCAGCATAACGATCGTAGGGTGGCGAGCATCAACCCCCTTGACTGTGATCCCATCCCCGTCAGCCTCAACTACATTAACGGTATGTACTGGGTCGACATGAACACGTCTTGGATGGTGCTCGTCGACGGTCGCGGCAGCTGGATGCTCGTGGAGGTCTACACCCGGCGATTGATCCCCCTTCCTTGGATTAACACTGCACTGCTTTGGCACCGCGGCCCAGAATACTCGGAATCTTACAGTAGCCAACATGATACCAAGTTTGATTTGCTCAAGGTTGTAATCTGCCAAGTGCCCACAAGATCTGCGAATTATAAAGACTTCAGGCTAATTGCATTCTTCAATCGCGGTCTCGCCTATCTGACAGGTCACTGCGGTAAGTGGATAAATCTGCACATCCATCGCAGGATCATACATCCTCCATGGTTCTCTGATGCCATTGAACACAAGGGCTTCATTTTCGCTGTCGACTCCTTCTATGGCTGGACGTATTGCTGGCCTACTCCAGTCATCGCTACAAAAGGCTGTTACAGCCGTATGTTAATTTCCTATGATATCATGATGGCTTGCTTGTATTACCGTCAACATTTGCTGAAAAAATATTCATGCTCATAACATGCTGTTGTTAAGATTGACTAAACCAAGAGCCATTTTTTATTTGACTCCAACTTGATATGATGTTGTAGGCCGCCTGGTGTCCCTACCCTTCCTAGTCCCAGAACCTTTCAAAGAAAAGTGGCATGGTAGTTGCAGGTGGTTCCTGGCTCGATCAGACGACGGCGAAAGATTGATGATCGTTCGCACGTACCGGACGTGTTGTTTCGCGGAATACAATCACAGTCACTGCAAGGTCTTTGAGCAGGATCCCAGCTTCTCTGGGCCTTCAGGAATTTTTGACTTGAGGATGGTAAGTAGCCTTGGTACACGCTCTCTGTTTGTCGGACTGAATTATCCGATTAACCAGAGATAACCGACGGCAAGGATCATGATGGCAGCGCGGTTTCGTTCATCAGGCAAAACTGTGTGTACACAGCGTACCATGCGTCTCTGCATGCACCATACCCTGATATGTGCCGCCACACTCTGCAGCCCAAAAAGTAGGAGAGAGGGTCGCAAGTATCAGACTTCGACCTGCTGGCTGGAGTTTCCCCCGTCAGGCACCCATCTGGTTCAAGCCGTCAGCCAATCTCCACAGCTTAATAAAAAGTAACGTCTAACTAAGCCAGTTAGTTAAATGCGTACACTTGGTGTAGTAGGATCTTTATTTAGTTTGATGCATACACTTGTTCTTTTTTGGTAGCCCTTTTGCAATGATGACTGATGTTTGGTTTGGAAGAAAGAGCTGCGTCTTCACTCTTCTGGCTTGCTTACTGCTTCTGTTGCACCCCCAGCCCTGGTTGCTGCTGCTGCTGTTTTCAATGTACAATCAGTAGTATATTTTGTCTGTTGGTTGAATAAATGTGTTGTTAGAATGGTAAACACAATGTTTTGGAAGTCATTGCACGGTTTGATCCTTTAGTGCCCCGTACCGTACGTAGCGCATACTATTTATCGTACGGAACACATTTTTTTGAAACTCGGAACACATTTTCCACTTGTTGATAACATGCAGCCCACCGTTGAAGGCCCAATAGAGAAGCCCATAATTAACTGGAAGGGAGGCTCTCACATGAATCCGGCCCAGGTACATGCTCATGGTCCCCTAAACATAAATAAGTAAATAAATAAAGCTAAATGCTCATGCACCAGTTCTTTGGGAAAATAGGTAGCCCAGTATTTCTTTTTGAAGAATACCCAAGCTAGGCCTATTTGTTTTCTCCGAATTACTGGGCTGCAAGTCTTTCAAGACGAGGAGGGATGCATTCCGGCCTGGCTTAAGAGTATGGTCAATGTCTGTTAAAAGTAATATCAAAAGGGGTTTAAAATTCCAAAAAAATTATAGCAAATGGGATATAAGTTTCTTTTTTTGTTTTTGTTCTTCACTGATATCTTATACGTATTTCATTGGATTTAACATGACATAGTACTAATTTATTTTTAAATTTGTTTTAGTATGGCTATTAATTTTTGGATTAAGAATATTTCGTTCCCCAGCAAAAATTTGTGAATTTTCAAAATTTCCCACATATTTAGTTAATTTTTTGACCCTGGTACTGACCAGAAAATGGCCAGCAATTCTAAAAATGGAAAACGGCTGCAATAAATTTCATATGAATTAGAAAATGAGTAAAAATTATAAAAATAATAGCAAATGGGCTGTACACACCACAGATTTCGAGGCTGACTTGTTTACGCAAGGCTTTGTCAGTGAACACACGATTCTAGCAGCAGTTAGTGTTGGATGTCCATCCAACGACCGACGTGCTTCTTCAATCTCTGATCTTCCCGCTCCAGCTGCCTAAACTAGCGCCGGCGGGACTGCCTGCTCCCTCCTCTTGTGGCCCGCTGTGATGCCGCGTAGGCTTCCCCGGCCCACCCTACTCCCTCCGCTGGCCTGACCGCATGCAATCAACTGCCTCCTTATTACGCGAAAAAATGATTCCTCCCACTAACATCTGGGGTGCACCGGTTGGGAGGCTGACCCGTGGGCCTACTAAGTTGACGCGTACGCAGGGCTTGTCAACTTAGTCAACAAACGATTCTAGCAGCAGTAACCGTTGGATTTGAATCGAGCGGTCCTGCTGCTTCTTCAATCGCTGCTCTTCTTGCACCAGCCACTAAAACCAGCGCCGGGGAGACCGCCTGCTCCTGCCTCCAGTGGCCGGCTGTGCTGCCGATGAGGCCTCATCGCCCCTACTACTCCCACCACTAGCAAGGCCCTGCGGCGACGGCAGCCTCACACCACAGCCGAACCAGTGAACCCTCGTACTCCTCTCCGCGTGGGCATCCACTGCCGCGTCTTCCCCGGCTCCGCGTCGTCCCCTTCCTAGGCCTCGTCGTCGTCCACCGCCTTGGTGCTCTCGGCGCGGCATGGTCAACGTGGTCAACGACATTCCATCGGAAGAGTACTATACATGGAGAGGCTGACAGCTGGGTCCACGGCCACAACCCAGTTTTTTTGTGATTTGCCAAGTAAGTCGCTTTTGTCAGGCATGTTGGGCTGCAAATCTTTCAAGACGAGGAGAGCTTTCATTCGGCTGGCCGAGAAAATGGCCCATCAGTAATGAGAAATGGGTTGTACATTTTAAAACACATCAAACCGGCAATTAGTTTCAAATATCTTTTTTTCATTTCGAGATTTGAAATTACATTAATTTTTATGCGTGGAGAATTTGTTGGATTTTATATTGATATACATTTATTTTTAAAATCAGTTTGAATGTGAGTCAAAATTTTGGGATTAAAAACAGTTCGGACCGCACCGAAATATGCAAAATTTCGTATAATTTTTTAACCGTGGCCACAATATGGGCTGTAATGCTAATAAAAAGAATATGGGCTCCAAAAAAACTTAATAATTAGCAAATGGGCTGTAAATTATTAGAAATAATGGCAGATGGGCTGTATGCTGTTTTCCACAGATTTGAGGCTTTCCTAAAAAAAGGTTGACGCACAAGCAGTGACTGTTGTATGGCCATCCAATGGCCATCATGGTTCTTCAATCTCTGCTCTTCCTGCTCCAGCCGCTCAAACAGGCGCCGGCGGGACTGCCTGCTCCCTCCTTCCCGCGGCCGGCTCTGCTACCGCGCAGGCCTCACCGCCCCACCGTACTCCCATCGCTGGCCTAGCCATCCCTCTACTCACCCACACCTGCTGTTATTCTCCGGTGACGGCAGACGGACCAGTAAACCCTCGTACAATCGTACTCCCCTCCACGTGGGAAACAACTGCCGAGTCTTCCCTGCCTCCGTGTCGTTCCCTTCCTAGGCCTCGCTGTCGTCCACCGCCCTGGTGCTCTCGGCGCGGCCTGGTCAACGTGGTCAACGACCGACATGCATCTGAAGTGCACTTTACGTGGAGAGGCCGACAGCTGGGTCCACGGCCGGACGCAAGGAAATGCCTCCTTATCACGTGCAAAATAATGATTCCTCCACCTGACATCAGGGACCCACCGAAAGGGCCTCTGTATTTTGCGAAAAAACGTTACCGCCACTGATAGCTCTGACCCACCAGCTATATCTTCGCACGCAAGGAAGTGCCTCCTTATTACGCACACAAAAATGAATACTCCCCCTGTTAGCTGGGACCCAATATAGTGGCAGGCTGACTTGTGGGCCTACTAAGTTGACGGGGATGGAGGGCTTTGTCAACTTAGTCAATATGCACGATTCTAGCTCTAGTGACCGTACGCTGTCCTTCCAACGGCCGTAGTGCTTCTTCAACCTCTGGTCTTCTTGCTCCAGCCGCCCAAACCAGCGCCGGTCGTGCCTCGTGCTCCTGCCTCCCGTGGCCGGCTGCGATGCGGCGGAGGCCTCACCGCCCCTACTACTCGCACCGCTGGCTAGGCCATCCCTCTACTGACCCACACCCCCTGTTATTCTGCGGCGACGGAAGCCTCACACCGCAGCGAACCAGTGAACCCTCGTACTCCTCTACGCGTGGGCATCCACTTCCGCGTCTTCCCCGGCTCCGCGTCGTCCCCTTCCTAGGCCTCTCCGTCGTCCACCGCCCTGGTGCTCTCGGTGCGGCGTGGTCAACATGGTCAAGGAACAACTTCCATCGGACATGGACTGTACGTGGAGAGGCTGACAGCTGGGTCCACGGCCGCAGCAAGGAAGTGCCTCCTTATTACGTGCAAAATAATTATTCCTCCACCTGACAGCGGGACCCACCGGACGGGCCATCGTATTTCGCCCCCTGACTGCTGGGACCCACTAGCTACATCTTCGCACGCAAGGAAGTGCCTGACAGTCGGGACCCACCTGGTCGAAGCGTACGTAGCGTTGTCATTCTGGTCGTGAACGTGTACGTACATATATACTGGTCGATGTAGAGGTGCGCACGTGTTGTAGTAGAGGCGGCCAGGGTGACAGAAAGAAAATACGGCCACGTATGTGTACATACGGGCGGGGTCTCGAACGCCTACTCGCACATACGTACGGCCAGGGCTCGTGTACATGGCTGGGTCGGAACGGAGAAACATCGTCGTTGTCGTGTTCATGGGGAGACAATGGAACGCGTCGTGTTCATGGGGAGGCACCGGAATGCATCGTGTTCATGGGGAGGCAACGGAACGCGTGGTAGCCAACCGGCTGGGTCGGAACGGAATGCGTGGTCGTGTTCATCGGGAGGGCTTGGACGGAACAGGCGATGGAAACGAGGCCTGGTGTATCGCAAAACGAAGGAAACAGCCTTGTGTTCGACCGGCCACGTTCGAAACAGGATCATGTTCATCGGGAGGGGTCTGGCGTACCGCAAAACGGAGGAAACAGACCTCCTACAGTCGAAACGGGGGTCTTGTTGATCGGGAGGGGTGTGGCATACCGCAAAACGGACGAAACGGACTTGTGTTGGAGCGCTATGGTTGAAACGGGGGTCCTGTTCATCAGGAGGGGTGTGGCGTACCGCAAAACGGGACTCCACGGGATACTGTTCATCTCCACCGTCGCCCCCTCCAGCCTCCACGAGCTACTGTTCATCCACCGTCGACCTCCTGCAGCCTCCACCTGCGACCGTTCATCCACGGGCTCCTGTTCATCCAGCCTCCACCGCGCGCTACTCCACCGGCTACTGTTCAACCTTCCCTCTCCACGGGCTCCTATTCAACCACCCCTCCATGGGCTACTGTTCATCCTACCCTCCACCGTCTAGTGTTCATCTTGCCCTCCACGGGGTGGTCCTATTCATCCAGCCCTCCACGGGGTCCTGTTCATCCAGCCCCAACCGGCTCGATCGATCGGGGTCCTGTTCATCCAGAGGCAACACCACGGGGTCCTGTTCATCCACCCCCACCGGGAACTGTTCATGCAACCCCCCGCAAAGCTCACTATTCATCCAGAGGCAGCATCGATCGGCTTCAGTTAGCAGCAGTAGCGAAGGAATCGCTCGATCGGGTTCAGTTAACAGCCATCGATCGATCGCTCGGGTTCAGTAACGCGTAGCCTGCAGTGCAATCGCTCGGGTTCAGTTAGAGCCCAACGCCTCGCTCGGGTTTAGTTAGAGCCAATGCCTCGCACACACACGCATACGTGTATGAGAGAAACGCGCATCGCTCGGCCCACGACCTCCCACCGTAACCGGGAACTCCCCGAAAGTTTCCTCGCCCTCGCTTCTACCATGGTTTTTTCCGTCATGGACGGCCCAAAGAATGTCATGCAGCTGCGTCTCCGGCCCGCCCAGGACGAAAAGCCCATTTTCTGTCATGATTTTTTGTCATAGAAGTAGGAGCCCACCACATCTATGATGATACCGGGGTTTGTCACAATTATCGTCATAGAAGTGTCATATGTATGACAGATTTTTTTTCGTTCGGCCCAAAATGTCACGGATGTGTCGTTTTTTTGTAGTGTTTCTTGTTTGTGCTAAGTTGCTAAAATCTGCCAAGACTTAAAATTGGGAAAAGGCTAGATTTTTATTTGGTCAACTAGTCTAATCACCCCTCCTCTAGACATACTTTTGATCCTACACTCGGGCACCACTTGGAGGCGTGCTTCGCGACACGTCTCCCTCAGGAGGACACTGTGCAAGGAGTGCTCGGCGCTCAGGAGTTCATCAGCAAGGTATCGCAGGAGCTTCAGGAAGCAAGAGCAATACGCGGTGACTGCCGCCCACATGGCGTTGCTCCCCACCCAGGCGAGGGTGGTGATACGTCTCCAACGTATGTATATTTTTTGATTGCTCCATGCTATATTATCTACTATTTTGAATGTTTATGGGCTTTATTATACACTTCTATATCATTTTTGGGACTAACCTATTAACCCAGAGCCCGCCAGTTTCTGTTTTTACCCTGTTTTAGGGTTTCGAAGAAAAGGAAAATCAAACGGAGTCCAATTGACCTGAAACTTCACGAAACTCATTTTCGGAAGGAAAGAAGCCCAGAAGACTTGGAGTGCACGTCGGGGGACCTGCGAGGAGGCCACGAGGCAGGGGGGTGCGCCCACCTCCTGGGCGCGCCCTCCACCCTTGTGGGCCCCTCGTGGCCCCCCTGACGTACTTATTCCGCCTATATATCTCCATATACCCTAAAAACATCCGTGAGCACAATAGATCGGGAGTTCCGCCGCCAGAAGCCTCTGTAGCCATCGAAAACCAATCTAGACCCATTCCGGCACCCTGCCGGAGGGGGCAATCCTTCTCCGGTGGCCATCTTCATCATCCCAGTGCTCTCCATGACGAGGAGGGAGTAGTTCTCCCTCGGGGCTGAGGGTATGTACCAGTAGCTATGTGTTTGATCTCTCTCTCTCTCTCTCGTGTTCTTGAGATGATACTAACTTGATGTATCGCGAGCTTTGCTATTATAGTTGGATCCTATGATGTTTCTTCCCCCTCTACTCTCTTGTAATGAATTGAGTTTCCCCTTTGGAGTTATCTTATCGGATTGAGTCTTTAAAGATTTGAGAACACTTGATGTATGTCTTGCGTGGGATACCTGTGGTGACAATAGGGTATTCTATGATCCACTTGATGTATGTTTTGGTGATCAACTTGCGGGTTCCGTGACCTTGGGAACCTATGCATAGGGGTTGGCACACGTTTTCATTGTGATTCTTTGGTAGAAACTTTGGGGCACTCTTTGAGGTTCTATGTGTTGGTTGAATAGATGAATCTGAGATTGTGTGATGCATATCGTATAATCATACCCACGGATACTTGAGGTGACATTGGAGTATCTAGGTGACATTAGGGTTTTGGTTGATTTGTGTCTTAAGGTGTTATTCTAGTACGAACTCTAGGGTTGTTTGTGACACTTATAGGAATAGCCCAACGGATTGATTGGAAAGAATAACTTTGAGGTGGTTTCGTACCCTACCATAATCTTTTTGTTTGTTCTCCGCTATTAGTGACTTTGGAGTGACTCTTTGTTGCATGTTGAGGGATAGTTATGTGATCCAATTATGTTAGTATTGTTGAGAGGACTTGCACTAGTGAAAGTATGAACCCTAGGCCTTGTTTCAACGCATTGCAATACCGTTTATGCTCACTTTTACCATTAGTTACCTTGCTGTTTTTATAATTTCAGATTACAAATACCTTTATCTACTATCCATATTGCACTTGTATCACCATCTCTTCGCCGAACTAGTGCACCTATACAATTTACCATTGTATTGGGTGTGTTGGGGACACAAGAGACTCTTTGTTATTTGGTTGCAGGGTTGCTTGAGAGAGACCATCTTCATCCTACGCCTCCTACAGATTGATAGACCTTAGGTCATCCACTTGAGGGAAATTTGCTACTGTCCTACAAACCTCTACACTTGGAGGCCCAACAACGTCTACAAGAAGAAGGTTGTGTAGTAGACATCAGGTGGTGAGATGCACGTCTGCATCGACATACCAGGGCTCAACCGAGCCGCATCTCAGGAGCGCCTCTGGCCTTCATGTGTTGGGCATTGCGAAGGTCCACCTCACATCTACGTTTGCATGCCATTCGGCTTGCCGAGCGTGGCTGCTGCCTTCCAGCGCAACCCGCGGATCGTCATGGTGGGTCAGGAGGCCAGGCACCATGCAGTCCTGGCGGAGATGGCGATGGTCCTCAAGGAACCGCCTGGACCCCCAGAGCCTCCCGAGGCTCAGGGCCCCGGTGGCTTGTGACTAGCAACCCCTTCACCGCGTACCTTCAGCTGCCTCAACACCCCTTCATCAACGGAACCAGGTGACACTTTCCAAGTTTATTTAGCTGGGAGCGCCCCTAGGGCTGCACCATTCCCAGGCCACGTGGGTCTGTCCCTATGGCATGTATCCCTTCTTTTTTTATGTCTTTAGCTTACCTTGCTGGGGGCGCCCCTCGGGCTGCATCATCCCCAATCCTCTCGGGCCTGACCCAATGGCATGTTTGCTTTCCATGCATAATCTATCTATGACTATCGCCTGCTTGATTCTCACCCACCGCGGGAGCCGCACGTCGGTCGTCTTTCTTCAGGACCCTTCGTGTGAGAGGGTTAGGCGCGGTGTTTGTGCTCAGGCCCGTCCCTACAGCGTCGATAAGTCCAACGGCTGAGCTCTGTCTGGCGGGCCGGCCCCGTTCACGTCTCCTCCTGGGGCCGTTGGTGCTTGGCTTTCTCACGTGATAACCTCAGGAGATTCGTTCGGCGCAGGTTCTCTAACCTCCTCGCAGGACCAACACGGCGAACAAGAATCAAGACCAGGCGCAACCCGCCTTGAGGTAGGGCCTCGTGAGTCCCGCGGTGGCTCACGAGTGCCCAGATACACCTCCTCTAGCCCTGCCGTGCAAGCCACGTGTCAGGGCGGGGATGTACACGCCCCGGGGGCTCTCCACAGTAGGGAGTCCCCTCCCACAAGCCGGCAATGGACGGGCGATCACCGTGGCGATTTGTTCCCTGATACGTCCATTTCGCATCATGCTTTTATATCGATATTTATTGCATTATGGGCTGTTAATACACATTATGTCACAATACTTATGCCTATTCTCTCTTATTTTACAAGGTTTACATGAAGAGGGAGAATGCCGGCAGCTGGGATTCTGGGCTGGAAAAGGAGAAAATATTAGAGACCTATTCTACACAGCTCCAATAGTCCTGAAACTTCACGGAAGTTATTTCCAGAATATATAAAAAATACTGAGCGCAAGAAGTACCAGAGGGGGGCCACCTACCAGCCACGAGGGTGGGGGGCGCGCCCTACCCCCTGGGCGCGCTCCCCTGCCTCGTGGGCCCCCTGATGGCCCTCCGCTGCCCATCTTCTACTATATGAGGTCTTTCATCCGAGAAAAAATAATAAGCAATCTTTCAGGACGAGACTCTGCCGCCACGAGGCGGAACCTTGGCGGAACCAATCTAGGGCTCCGGCGGAGCTGTTCTGCCAAGGAAACTTCCCTCCGGGAGGGGGAAATCATCACCATCATCATCACCAACGATCCTCTCATCGGGAGGGGGTCAATCTCCATCAACATCTTCACCAGCACAATCTCATCTCAAACCCTAGTTCATCTCTTCTATCCAATCTTTGTATCCAAACCTCAGATTGGTACCTGTGGGTTGCTAGTAGTGTTGATTACTCCTTGTAGTTGATGCTAGTTGGTTTACTTGGTGGAAGATTATATGTTCAGATCCATTATGCATATTAATACCCCTCTGATTATGAACATGAATATGCTTTGTGAGTAGTTACATTTGTTCCTGAGAACATGTGAGAAGTCTTGCTATTAGTAGTCATGTGAATTTGGTATTCGTTCGATATTTTGATGAGATGTATGTTGTTATCCCTCTAGTGGTGTCATGTGAACGTCAACTACATGACACTTCACCATATTTTGGGCCTAGAGGGAGGCATTGGGAAGTAATAAGTAGATGATGGGTTGCTAGAGTGACAGAAGCTTAAACCCTAGTTTATGCGTTCCTTTGTAATGGGCAGATTTGGATCCATATGTTTCATGCTATGGTTAGGTTTACCTTAATACTTCTGTTGTAGTTGCGGATGCTTGCAATGGGGGTTAATCATAAGTGGGATGCTTGTCCAAGTAAGGACAGTACCCAAGCACCGGTCCACCCACATATCAAATTATCAAAGTACCAAACGCGAATCATATGAACGTGATGAAAACTAGCTTGACGATAATTCCCAAGTGTCCTCGGGAGCGCTTTCCTTCATATAAGAGTTTGTCCAGGCTTTTCCTTTGCTACAAAAAGGATTGGGCCATCTTGCTGCACCTTATTTACTTTTATTACTTGCTACTCATTACCAATTACCTTATCACAAAACTATCTGTTACCGATAATTTCAGTGCTTGCAGAGAATACCTTGCTGAAAACCGCTTATCATTTCCTTCTGCTCCTCCTTGGGTTCGACACTCTTACTTATCGAAAGGACTACGATAGATCCCCTATACTTGTGGGTCATCAAGACTCTTTTCTGGCGCTGTTGCCGGGGAGTGAAGCGCCTTTGGTAGGTGGAATTTGGTAAGGAAAAATTTATATAGTGTGCTGAAATTTACTGTCACTTGTTACTATGGAACATAATCCTTTGAGGGGCTTGTTCGGGGTATCTTCACCCCGACCAGTAGAGCAAAGAGTTGCTCCTCAACCTACTAAACCTACTGAAAGTGTTTACTTTGAAATTCCTTCGGGTATGATAGAGGAACTGCTAGCTAATCCTTTTGCAGGAGATGGAACATTGCATCCCGATTTACACTTAATCTATGTGGATGAAGCTTGTGGATTATTTAAGCTTGCAGCTATGCCCGATGATGTTATCAAGAAGAAGGTCTTCCCTTTATCTTTTAAGGGAGATGCATTGACATGGTATAGGCTATGTGATGATATGGGATCATGGGACTACAAACGGTTGAAATTGGAATTCCATCAGAAGTTTTATCCTATGCATCTTGTTCATCGTGATCGTAATTATATATATAATTTTTGGCCTCACGAAGTAGAAAGAATCGCTCAAGCTTGGGGGAGGCTTAAGTCAATGTTATATTCATGCCCCAATCATGAGCTCTTAAGATAAATGATTATTCAAAACTTTTATGCTCGGCTTTCTCAGAACAATCGCTCCATGCTTGATACTTCTTGTACTGGTTCCTGTATGATGAAGACTATTGAATTCAGATGGAATTTATTGGAGAGAATTAAACGCAACTCTAAAGATTGGGATCTCAACGAAGGTAAGGAGTCAGGTATAACACGTAAGTTTGATTGTGTTAAATCTTTTATGGATACCGATGTTTTCTGTAAATTTAGCACTAAATATGGACTTGACTCTGAGATAGTAGCTTCTTTCTGTGAATCCTTTGCTACTCATGTTGATCTCCCTAAGGAGAAGTGGTTTAAATATCATCCTCCCATAGAAGTAAAATTAGTTGAACCTATTAAAGTTGAAGAAAAGACTATCACTTATGATGATCCTGTTGTTCCCATTGCTTATGTTGAGAAACCACCTTTCCCTATTAGAATTAAGGATCATGCTAAAACTTCAACTGTAGTCAACAAGAGTAATACTAGGACACACAAACCCCCTGAGAAAGTTAAACTTGAACCTAATATTGCTATTGTTAAAGATCTCTTGGCTGATAATATTGATGGGCATGTTATTTACTTTTGTGATGAGACTGCTAGAATTGCTAAACCTGGTGCTAAAGATAAACATAGACCTGTGGTAGGCATGCCTGTTATTTCTGTTAAAATAGGAGATCATTGTTATCATGGCTTGTGTGATATGGGTGCTAGTGCTAGTGCAATACCTATTTCCTTGTACAAAGAAATTATGCATGATATTGCACTAGCTGAGTAGAAGATATCGATGTCACCATTAAGCTTGCTAATAGAGATACTATTTCACCAATTGGGATTGTTAGAGACGTTGAAGTCTTGTGTGGGAAGGCTAAATATCATGGTGATTTCCTTGTTCTTGGTTCCCCTCAAGATAGCTTTTGTCCCATTATATTTGGCAGACCCTTCTTGAATACTGTTAATGCTAAGATAGATTGCAAAAAGGATGTTGTTACTATTGGTTTGGGTGATATGTCTCATGAGTTTAATTTTTCTAAATTTCATAGACAACCCCATGATGAAGAATTGCCTAGTAAAGATGAAATTATTGGTCTTGCTTCTATTGCTGTGCCCCCTACTGATCCCTTAGAACAATATTTGGTAGACCATGAAAATGATATGTTCATGAATGAAAGAAGGGAAATAAATGAAGTATTCTTCAAACAAGGACCCATTCTGAAACATAATTTGCCTGTTGAAATCCTAGGGGATCCTCCTCCACCCAAGGGTGATCCCGTGTTTGAGCTTAAACCATTGCCTGGTACTCTTAAATATGCTTATCTTGATGAAAAGAAGATATATCCTGTTATTATTAGTGCTAACCTTTCAAAGGAGGAAGAAAAATTATAGAAAACTCTGAAGAAGCACCGTGCTGCTATTGGATATACTCTTGATGATCTTAAGGGTATTAGTCCCACTCTATGTCAACACAAAATAAACTTAGAGAAATATGCCAAACCAGTTATTGATCATCAACGACAACTGAATCCTAAGATGAACCAAGTGGTAAGAAAAGAAATACTAAAGCTCCTTGAGGCAGGTATAATTTATCCCGCTGCTGATAGTCAGTGGGTAAGTCCTGTCCATTGTGTCCCTAAGAAGGGAGGTATCAGTGTCGTTCCTAATGATAAAGATGAATTGATTCCGCAAAGAATTATTACAGGTTATAGGATGGTAATTGATTTCCGCAAATTAAATAAGGCTACTAAAAAGATCATTACCCCTTAACTTTTATTGATCAAATGCTAGAAAGATTATCCAAACACACACATTTTTGCTTTCTAGATGGTTACTCTGGTTTCTCTCAAATACCTGTGTCAGCTGATAATCAAGCAAAGACCACTTTTACTTGCCCTTTCGGTACTTTTTCTTATAGACGTATGCCTTTTGGTTTATGTAATGCACCTGCTACCTTTCAAAGATACATGATGGCTATATTCTCTGTCTTTTGTGAAAAGATTTATGAGGTATTCATGGATGATTTCTCCGTTTATGGATCCTCTTTTGATGATTGCTTGAGCAACCTTGATCGAGTTTTGAAGAGATGTGAATAAACTGATCTCGTTTTGAATTGGGAGAAGTGCCACTTTATGGTTAATGAAGGTATTGTCTTGGGGCATAAAATTTCTGAAAGAGATATTGAAGTTGACAAAGCTAAAGTTGATGCTATTGAAAAGATGCCATGTCCCAAGGACATTAAAGGTATAAGAAGCTTCCTCAGTCACGCCTATTTTTATAGGAGGTCCATTAAGGACTTCTCAAAAATTTCTCGGCCTCTGACTAATATATTACAAAAAGATATTCCTTTTGTCTTTGATGATGATTGTGTAGAAGCATTTGAAATACTTAAGAAATCATTGATTTCTGCACCTATTGTTCAGCCACCTGATTGGAATTTACCCTTTGAAATTATGTTTGATGCTAGTGATTATGCTTTAGGTGCTGTTCTAGGGCAAAGAGTTGATAATAAATTAAATGTTATTCAATATGCTAGTAAAACTCTAGACAATGCCCAGAGAAATTATGCTACCACTGAAAAAGAATTTTTAGCAGTTGTATTTGCTTGTGATAAGTTTAGACCTTATATTGTTGATTCTAAAGTAACTATTCACACTGATCATGCTGCTATTAAATAGCTTATGGAAAAGAAAGATGCTAAACCTAGACTTATTAGATGGGTTATCTTGCTACAAGAATTTGATTTGCATATTATTGATAGAAAGGGAGCTGAGAACCCCGTTGCAGACAACTTGTCTAGGTTAGAAAATGTTCTTGATGACCCACAACCTATTGATAATAGCTTTCCTGATGAATAATTAGCTGTCATAAATGCTTCTCGCACTGCTCCATGGTATGCTGATTATGCTAATTACATTGTTGCTAAATTTATACCACCTAGTTTCACATACCAGCAAAAGAAAAAGCTTTTCTATGATTTAAGACATTACTTTTGGGATGACCCACATCTTTATAAAGAAGGAGTAGATGGTATTATTAGAAGTTGTGTACCTGAGCATGAACAGGAACGGATCCTACGCAAGTGTCACTCCGAAGCTTATGGAGGACACCACGCTGGAGATAGAACTGCACATAAGGTATTGCAATCCGGTTTTTATTGGCCTACTCTCTTCAAGGATGCCCGTAAGTTTGTCTTGTCTTGTGATGAATGTCAAAGAATTGGTAATATTAGTAGACGTCAAGAAATGCCTATGAATTATTCACTTGTTATTGAACCATTTGATGTTTGGGGCGTTGATTATATGGGACCATTTCCTTCCTCTAATGGGTATACACATATTTTAGTTGATGTTGATTATGTTACTAAGTGGGTAGAAGCTATTCCAACTAGTAGTGCTGATCATAACACCTCTATTAAGATGCTTAAAGAAGTTAATTTTCCGAGGTTTAAAGTCCCTAGATATTTAATGACTGATGGTGGTTCACATTTTATTCATGGTGCTTTTCATAAAATGCTTGCTAAGTATGATGTTAATCATAGAATTGCATCTCCTTATCACCCACAGTCTAGTGGTCAAGTAGAATTGAGTAATAGAGAGCTCAAATTAATTTTGCAAAAGACTGTTAATAGATCCAGGAAGAATTGGTCCAAGAAACTTGATGATGCATTATGGGCCTATAGAACTGCATATAAAAATCCTATGGGCATGTCTCCGTATAAAATGGTTTATGGAAAAGCATGTCACTTACCTCTCGAACTAGAACGTAAGGCATATTGGGCTATTAAAGAGCTCAATTATGATTTTAAACTTGCCGGTGAGAAGAGGTTATTTGACATTAGCTCATTGGATTAATGGAGAACCCAAGCCTATGAGAATGCCAAACTGCTTAAAGAAAAAGTTAAAAGATGGCATGACAAAAGGATACAAAAGCATGAGTTTAATGTAGGTGATTATGTATTGCTATACAACTCTCGTTTAAGATTTTTTGCAGGCAAACTTCTCTCTAAATGGGAAGGTCCTTACGTTATCGAGGAGGTCAATCGTTTTGGTGCCATAAAAATCAACAACTTCGAAGGCACAAATCCGAAGGTGGTGAACGGTCAAAGAATTAAATAATATATCTCAGGTAATCCTATAAATGTTGAAACTAATATTATCAAAATCGTAACCCCGGAGGAATACATAAGGGACACTTTCCAGAACATTTCAGATCCCGAAAAGGAATAGGTATGTGGTACGGTAAGTAAACCGACTCCAAAACAGTTCTAATGACAATTTTTCTCCATTTTGGAATATTTAGAAAAATAGGAAAATAAGAAGCAGTACGGGAAGGACACGAGGCTTCCACGAGGGCGGGAGGCGCGCCCTACCCCCCTGTGCGCGCCCCCTGCCTCGTGGGCACCTCGTGTGCTCTCCGGACTCCGTTTTCTTGCACGATACTCCTTTTGGTCGGTAAAAAATCATTATATAATCTCCCAAAGGTTTTGACCACCGTATCACGCAAATATCCTCTGTCTTTGTTTCAAGCTGTTCCTGCTGCAGATTAGAGCAATATGTCGTCCCAGGATTCGGAAGGAGGAAGCTATGTGGATGATTACCTCGCAGCTCCTAAGGTCTATGGGGACGTGGAGCATTGTGGTTGGACTACGAAAGAAGAAGAGGACTATGAACCCAAGGGGACATGCATGTGGAGTTCAAAAATTCAAGCCTCCCTGATAGAGCAAAGAAACCTAAGATCGAGTTTATCCCTTTTCGCCACTTGTAGGAAAACAAACAGGAATTATGCAAGAAGATATTAAGCCTTGAGCAGGAGATAAATTATCTAAGGGATCAAAATTCTGTCCTCAAGCGCAAATTAAGGAAGAAGCCTACGCCATCAACAAAACCAACACCTTCTTCATCAACAAAGAAGAACTGAGCATCGGGTATGGGCACTCCCCTTGGCAACTGCCAAGCTTGGGGGAGTGCCCCAGTACCGTATCACCGTCACTTTTATCTTTACCGTTTTTCTTAGTTCGATCCTTTTGGTAATATCTTGATCTAGTAGAATAAAGTTTTAGTATGATCTAGTTGTGAGTTTTGCTTTATGATCCCTCTATGTAATCGAGTCCGTGAGCTATATAATAAAGATTAGTGTTGAGTCAAGGGTTTGATTACTTTGCTATGATCTTGAGGGAATTAAATAAAATAAAAGAGAAGAAATAAAAAGAAACAAAGAGATCATATGGATCTTATGGAGAGTAATGAGCTCACATATAAAGAGTATGATGAATACAAGTTGTTGAGAGTTGACAAACATAGTTTTGGTCATCGTTGCAATTAATAGGAAGTAATAAAGAAAGATAGGTTCACATATAAATATACTATCTTGGACATCTTTTATGATTGTGAGCACTCATTAAAGTATGATATGCTAAAGAGTTGACGTTGGACAAGGAAGACAATGTAATGGGTTATGTTTTCTTTCATCTGAGATAAATTATATTGTCATGGATCATCCAACATGTTGAGCTTGCCTTTCCCTCTCTTGCTAGCCAATTCCTTTGCACCAAGTAGAGATACTAGTTGTGCTTCCAAATATCCCTAAACCAAGTTTTGCCATGAGAGTCCACCATATCTACCTATGGATTGAGTAAGATCCTTCAAGTAAGTTGTCATCGGTGCAAGCAATACAAATTGCTCTCAAAATATGTATGACTTATTAGTGTGGAGAAAATAAGCTTTATACGATATTGTGATGTGGAAGAAATAAAAGCGACAGATTGCATAATAAAGGTCCATATCACAAGTGGCAATATAAAGTGACGTTCTTTCGCATTAAGATTTTGTGCATCCAACCATAAAAGCGCATGACAACCTCTGCTTCCCTCTGCGAAGGGCCTATCTTTTACTTTTATCTTCTACCTTATATAAGAGTCATGGTGATCTTCACCTTTCCTTTTTACATTTTATCCTTTGGCAAGCACAATGTGTTGGAAAGATCCAGATACATATAGCTAATTGGATGTGATTCTGCATGAGCTATTATTGTTGACATTACCCTTGAGGTAAAACGTTGGGAGGCAAAACTATAAGACCCTATCTTTCTCTGTGTCCGATTAAAACTCCATACCCATAAATATTGCGTGAGTGTTAGCAATTGTGAAAGACTAAATGATAGTTGAGTATGTGGACTTGCTGAAAAGCTCTTATATTGACTCTTTCCTATGTTATGATAAATTGCAATTGCCCCAATGACTGAGATTAGAGTTTGTTGGTTCTCAACGAAGTTTATGATTCATACTTGAAATTGTGATTGAATTGTTACTTTAGCATAAGAGATCATATGACAATATATATATATATATGTTGCCGTTCTAAGAATGATCATGATGCCCTCATGTCCGTATTTTATTTTTATCGACACCTCTATCTCTAAACATGTGGACATATTTTTCGATTTCGGCTTTCGCTTGAGGATAAGCGAGGTCTAAGCTTGGGGGAGTTGATGCGTCCATTTTGCATCATGCTTTTATACCGATATTTATTGCATTATTGGCTGTTAATACACATTATGTCACAAGACTTATGCATATTCTCTCTTATTTTACAAGGTTTACATGAAGAGGGAGAATGCCGGCAGCTGGGATTCGGGGCTGGAAAAGGAGCAAATATTAGAGACCTATTCTGCACAGCTCCAAAAGTCCTGAAACTTCACGGAAGTTATTTCCAGAATATATAAAAAATACTGAGCGCAAGAAGTACCAGAGGGGGGCCACCTACCAGCCACGAGGGTGGGGAGCGCGCCCTACCCCCTGGGCGCGCTCCCCTGCCTCGTGGGCACCCTGGTGGCCCTGCGATGCCCATCTTCTGCTATATGAGGTCTTTCGTCTGAGAAAAAATAATAAGCAAGCTTTCAGGACGAGACTCCGCCGCCATGAGGCGGAACCTTGGCGGAACCAATCTAGGGCTCTGGCGAAGCTGTTCTGTCGGGGAATCTTCCCTCCGGGAGGGGGAAATCATCACCATCGTCATCACCAACGATCCTCTCATTGGGAGGGGGTCAATCTCCATCAACATCTTCACCAACACCATCTCATCTCAAACCCTAGTTCATCTCTTGTATACAATCTTTGTATCCAAACCTTAGATTGGTACATGTGGGTTGCTAGTAGTGTTGATTACTCCTTGTAGTTGATGCTAGTTGGTTTACTTGGTGGAAGATTATATGTTCAGATCCATTATGCATATTAATACCCCTCTTATTATGAACATGAATATGCTTTGTGAGTAGTTATGTTTGTTCCCGAGGACATGGGAGAAGTCTTGCTATTAGTAGTCATGTGAATTTGGTATTCGTTCGATATTTTGATGAGATGTATGTTGTTATCCCTCTAGTGGTGTCATGTGAACATCGACTACATGAAACTTCACCATTGTTTGGGCCTAGAGGGAGGCATTGGGAAGTAATAAGTAGATGATGGGTTGCTAGAGTGACAGAAGCTTAAACCCTAGTTTATGCGTTGCTTCGTAAGGGGCTGATTTGGATCCATATGTTTCATGCTATGGTTAGGTTTACCTTAATACTTCTGTTGTAGTTGCGGATGCTTGCAATGGGGGTTAATCATAAGTGGGATGCTTGTCCAAGTAAGGACAGTACCCAAGCACCGGTCCACCCACATATCAAATTATCAAAGTACCGAACGCGAATCATATGAACGTGATGAAAACTAGCTTGACGATAATTCTCATGTGTCCTCGGGAGCGCTTTCCTTCATATAAGAGTTTGTCCAGGCTTGTCCTTTGCTACAAAAAGGATTGGGCCATCTTGCTGCACCTTATTTACTTTTATTACTTGCTACTCGTTACCAATTACCTTATCACAAAACTATCTGTTACCGATAATTTCAGTGCTTGCAGAGAATACCTTGCTGAAAACCGCTTATCATTTCCTTCTGCTCCTCGTTGGGTTCGACACTCTTACTTATTGAAAGGACTACGATAGATCCCCTATACTTGTGGGTCATCATTCCCCTCCTCGTGCTAACCTGCAAGAACTCCCTGAGGACTACAGCAGGCAGTACCGTGGACTCTCTCTCTTCTCCACCTGCGACCGTTCATCCACGGGCTCCTGTTCATCCAGCCTCCACCGCGCGCTACTCCACCGGCTACTATTCAACCTTCCCTCTCCACGGGCTCCTGTTCAACCACCCGTCCATGGGCTACTGTTCATCCTACCCTCCACCGTCTAGTGTTCATCTTGTCCTCCACGGGGTGGTCCTATTCATCCAGCCCTCCACGGGGTCCTGTTCATCCAGCCCCAACCGGCTCGATCGATCGGGGTCCTGTTCATCCAGAGGCAACACCACGGGGTCCTGTTCATCCACCCCCACCGGGAACTGTTCATCCAACCCCCCGCAAAGCTCACTATTCATCCAAAGGCAGCATCGATCGGCTTCAGTTAGCAGCAGTAGCGAAGGAATCGCTCGATCGGGTTCAGTTAACAGCCATCGATCGATCGCTCGGGTTCAGTAACGCGTAGCCTGCAGTGTAATCGCTCGGGTTCAGTTAGAGCCCAACGCCTCGCTCGGGTTTAGTTAGAGCCAATGCCTCACACCCACACGCATACGTGTATGAGAGAAACGCGCATCGCTCGGCCCACGACCTCCCACCGTAACCGGGAACTCCCCGAAAGTTTCCTCGCCCTCGCTTCTACCATGGTTTTTTCCGTCATGGACGGCCCAAAGAATGTCATGCAGCTGCGTCTCCGGCCCGCCCAGGACGAAAAGCCCATTTTCTGTCATGATTTTTTGTCATAGAAGTAGGAGCCCACCACATCTATGATGATACCGGGGTTTGTCACAATTATCGTCATAGAAGTGTCATATGTATGACAGATTTTTTTTTCGTTCGGCCCAAAATGTCACGGATGTGTCGTTTTTTTGTAGTGTTTCTTGTTTGTGCTAAGTTGCTAAAATCTTCCAAGACTTAAAATTGGGAAAAGGCTAGATTTTTATTTGGTCAACTAGTCTAATCACCCCTCCTCTAGACATACTTTTGATCCTACACTCGGGCACCACTTGGAGGCGTGCTTCGTGACACGTCTCCCTCAGGAGGACACTGTGCAAGGAGTGCTCGGCGCTCAGGAGTTCATCAGCAAGGTATCGCAGGAGCTTCAGGAAGCAAGAGCAATACGCGGTGACTGCCGCCCACATGGCGTTGCTCCCCACCCAGGCGAGGGTGGTGATACGTCTCCAACGTATGTATAATTTTTGATTGCTCCATGCTATATTATCTACTATTTTGAATGTTTATGGGCTTTATTATACACTTCTATATCATTTTTGGGACTAACCTATTAACCCAGAGCCCAGTGCCAGTTTCTGTTTTTACCCTGTTTTAGGGTTTCGAAGAAAAGGAAAATCAAACGGAGTCCAATTGACCTGAAACTTCACGAAACTCATTTTCGGAAGGAAAGAAGCCCAGAAGACTTGGAGTGCACGTCGGGGGACCTGCAAGGAGGCCACGAGGCAGGGGGGTGCGCCCACCTCCTGGGCGCGCCCTCCACCCTTGTGGGCCCCTCGTGGCCCCCCTGACGTACTTATTCCGCCTATATATCTCCATATACCCTAAAAACATCCGTGAGCACAATAGATCGGGAGTTCCGCCGCCAGAAGCCTCTGTAGCCATCGAAAACCAATCTAGACCCATTCCGGCACCCTGCCGGAGGGGGCAATCCTTCTCCGGTGGCCATCTTCATCATCCCAGTGCTCTCCATGACGAGGAGGGAGTAGTTCTCCCTCGGGGCTGAGGGTATGTACCAGTAGCTATGTGTTTGATCTCTCTCTCTCTCTCTCTCGTGTTCTTGAGATGATACTAACTTGATGTATCGCGAGCTTTGCTATTATAGTTGGATCCTATGATGTTTCTTCCCGCTCTACTCTCTTGTAATGAATTGAGTTTCCCCTTTGGAGTTATCTTATCGGATTGAGTCTTTAAAGATTTGAGAACACTTGATGTATGTCTTGCGTGGGATACCTGTGGTGACAATAGGGTATTCTATGATCCACTTGATGTATGTTTTGGTGATCAACTTGCGGGTTCCGTGACCTTGGGAACCTATGCATAGGGGTTGGCACACGTTTTCATTGTGATTCTTTGGTAGAAACTTTGGGGCACTCTTTGAGGTTCTATGTGTTGGTTGAATAGATGAATCTGAGATTGTGTGATGCATATCGTATAATCATACCCACGGATACTTGAGGTGACATTGGAGTATCTAGGTGACATTAGGGTTTTGGTTGATTTGTGTCTTAAGGTGTTATTCTAGTACGAACTCTAGGGTTGTTTGTGACACTTATAGGAATAGCCCAACGGATTGATTGGAAAGAATAACTTTGAGGTGGTTTCGTACCCTACCATAATCTTTTCGTTTGTTCTCCGCTATTAGTGACTTTGGAGTGACTCTTTGTTGCATGTTGAGGGATAGTTATGTGATCCAATTATGTTATATTGTTGAGAGGACTTGCACTAGTGAAAGTATGAACCCTAGGCCTTGTTTCAACGCATTGCAATACCATTTATGCTCACTTTTACCATTAGTTACCTTGCTGTTTTTATAATTTCAGATTACAAATACCTTTATCTACTATCCATATTGCACTTGTATCACCATCTCTTCGCCGAACTAGTGCACCTATACAATTACCCATTGTATTGGGTGTGTTGGGGACACAAGAGACTCTTTGTTATTTGGTTGCAGGGTTGCTTGAGAGAGACCATCTTCATCCTACGCCTCCTACGGATTGATAGACCTTAGGTCATCCACTTGAGGGAAATTTGCTACTGTCCTACAAACCTCTACACTTGGAGGCCCAACAACGTCTACAAGAAGAAGGTTGTGTAGTAGACATCAGGTGGTGAGATGCACGTCTGCATCGACATACCAGGGCTCAACCGAGCCGCATCTCAGGAGCGCCTCTGGCCTTCATGTGTTGGGCATTGCGAAGGTCCACCTCACATCTACGTTTGCATGCCATTCGGCCTGCCGAGCGTGGCTGCTGCCTTCCAGCGCAACCCGCGGATCGTCATGGTGGGTCAGGAGGCCAGGCACCATGCAGTCCTGGCGGAGATGGCGATGGTCCTCAAGGAACCGCCTGGACCCCCAGAGCCTCCCGAGGCTCAGGGCCCCGGTGGCTTGTGACTAGCAACCCCTTCACCGCGTACCTTCAGCTGCCTCAACACCCCTTCATCAACGGAACCAGGTGACACTTTCCAAGTTTATTTAGCTGGGAGCGCCCCTAGGGCTGCACCATTCCCAGGCCGCGTGGGTCTGTCCCTATGGCATGTATCCCTTCTTTTTTTATGTCTTTATCTTACCTTGCTGGGGGCGCCCCTCGGGCTGCATCATCCCCAATCCTCTCGGGCCTGACCCAGTGGCATGTTTGCTTTCCATGCATAATCTATCTATGACTATCACCTGCTTGATTCTCACCCACCGCGGGAGCCGCACGTCGGTCGTCTTTCTTCAGGACCCTTCGTGTGAGAGGGTTAGGCGCGGTGTTTGTGCTCAGGCCCGTCCCTACAGCGTCGATAAGTCCAACGGCTGAGCTCTGTCTGGCGGGCCGGCCCCGTTCACGTCTCCTCCTGGGGCCGTTGGTGCTTGGCTTTCTCACGTGATAACCTCAGGAGATTCGTTCGGCGCAGGTTCTCTAACCTCCTCGCAGGACCAACACGGCGAACAAGAATCAAGACCAGGCGCAACCCACCTTGAGGTAGGGCCTCGTGAGTCCCGCGGTGGCTCACGAGTGCCCAGATACACCTCCTCTAGCCCTGCCGTGCAAGCCACGTGTCAGTGCGGGGATGTACACGCCCCGGGGGCTCTCCAGAGTAGGGAGTCCCCTCCCACAAGCCGGCAATGGACGGGTGATCACCGTGGCGATTTGTTCCCTGATACGTCCATTTCGCATCATGCTTTTATATCGATATTTATTGCATTATGGGCTGTTAATACACATTATGTCACAATACTTATGCCTATTCTCTCTTATTTTACAAGGTTTACATGAAGAGGGAGAATGCCGGCAGCTGGGATTCTGGGCTGGAAAAGGAGAAAATATTAGAGACCTATTCTACACAGCTCCAATAGTCCTGAAACTTCACGGAAGTTATTTCCAGAATATATAAAAAATACTGAGCGCAAGAAGTACCAGAGGGGGGCCACCTACCAGCCACGAGGGTGGGGGGCGCGCCCTACCCCCTGGGCGCGCTCCCCTGCCTCGTGGGCCCCCTGATGGCCCTCCGCTGCCCATCTTCTACTATATGAGGTCTTTCATCCGAGAAAAAATAATAAGCAATCTTTCAGGACGAGACTCCGCCGCCACGAGGCGGAACCTTGGCGGAACCAATCTAGGGCTCCGGCGGAGCTGTTCTGCCAAGGAAACTTCCCTCCGGGAGGGGGAAATCATCACCATCATCATCACCAACGATCCTCTCATCGGGAGGGGGTCAATCTCCATCAACATCTTCACCAGCACAATCTCATCTCAAACCCTAGTTCATCTCTTCTATCCAATCTTTGTATCCAAACCTCAGATTGGTACCTGTGGGTTGCTAGTAGTGTTGATTACTCCTTGTAGTTGATGCTAGTTGGTTTACTTGGTGGAAGATTATATGTTCAGATCCATTATGCATATTAATACCCCTCTGATTATGAACATGAATATGCTTTGTGAGTAGTTACATTTGTTCCTGAGAACATGTGAGAAGTCTTGCTATTAGTAGTCATGTGAATTTGGTATTCGTTCGATATTTTGATGAGATGTATGTTGTTATCCCTCTAGTGGTGTCATGTGAACGTCGACTACATGACACTTCACCATATTTTGGGCCTAGAGGGAGGCATTGGGAAGTAATAAGTAGATGATGGGTTGCTAGAGTGACAGAAGCTTAAACCCTAGTTTATGCGTTCCTTTGTAATGGGCAGATTTGGATCCATATGTTTCATGCTATGGTTAGGTTTACCTTAATACTTCTGTTGTAGTTGCGGATGCTTGCAATGGGGGTTAATCATAAGTGGGATGCTTGTCCAAGTAAGGACAGTACCCAAGCACCGGTCCACCCACATATCAAATTATCAAAGTACCAAACGCGAATCATATGAACGTGATGAAAACTAGCTTGACGATAATTCCCAAGTGTCCTCGGGAGCGCTTTCCTTCATATAAGAGTTTGTCCAGGCTTTTCCTTTGCTACAAAAAGGATTGGGCCATCTTGCTGCACCTTATTTACTTTTATTACTTGCTACTCATTACCAATTACCTTATCACAAAACTATCTGTTACCGATAATTTCAGTGCTTGCAGAGAATACCTTGCTGAAAACCGCTTATCATTTCCTTCTGCTCCTCCTTGGGTTCGACACTCTTACTTATCGAAAGGACTACGATAGATCCCCTATACTTGTGGGTCATCAAGACTCTTTTCTGGCGCTGTTGCCGGGGAGTGAAGCGCCTTTGGTAGGTGGAATTTGGTAAGGAAAAATTTATATAGTGTGCTGAAATTTACTGTCACTTGTTACTATGGAACATAATCCTTTGAGGGGCTTGTTCGGGGTATCTTCACCCTGACCAGTAGAGCAAAGAGTTGCTCCTCAACCTACTAAACCTACTGAAAGTGTTTACTTTGAAATTCCTTCGGGTATGATAGAGGAACTGCTAGCTAATCCTTTTGCAGGAGATGGAACATTGCATCCCGATTTACACTTAATCTATGTGGATGAAGCTTGTGGATTATTTAAGCTTGCAGCTATGCCTGATGATGTTATCAAGAAGAAGGTCTTCCCTTTATCTTTTAAGGGAGATGCATTGACATGGTATAGGCTATGTGATGATATGGGATCATGGGACTACAAACGGTTGAAATTGGAATTCCATCAGAAGTTTTATCCTATGCATCTTGTTCATCGTGATCGTAATTATATATATAATTTTTGGCCTCACGAAGTAGAAAGAATCGCTCAAGCTTGGGGGAGGCTTAAGTCAATGTTATATTCATGCCCCAATCATGAGCTCTTAAGATAAATGATTATTCAAAACTTTTATGCTCGGCTTTCTCAGAACAATCGCTCCATGCTTGATACTTCTTGTACTGGTTCCTGTATGATGAAGACTATTGAATTCAGATGGAATTTATTGGAGAGAATTAAACGCAACTCTAAAGATTGGGATCTCAACGAAGGTAAGGAGTCAGGTATAACACGTAAGTTTGATTGTGTTAAATCTTTTATGGATACCGATGTTTTCTGTAAATTTAGCACTAAATATGGACTTGACTCTGAGATAGTAGCTTCTTTCTGTGAATCCTTTGCTACTCATGTTGATCTCCCTAAGGAGAAGTGGTTTAAATATCATCCTCCCATAGAAGTAAAATTAGTTGAACCTATTAAAGTTGAAGAAAAGACTATCACTTATGATGATCCTGTTGTTCCCATTGCTTATGTTGAGAAACCACCTTTCCCTATTAGAATTAAGGATCATGCTAAAACTTCAACTGTAGTCAACAAGAGTAATACTAGGACACACAAACCCCCTGAGAAAGTTAAACTTGAACCTAATATTGCTATTGTTAAAGATCTCTTGGCTGATAATATTGATGGGCATGTTATTTACTTTTGTGATGAGACTGCTAGAATTGCTAAACCTGGTGCTAAAGATAAACATAGACCTGTGGTAGGCATGCCTGTTATTTCTGTTAAAATAGGAGATCATTGTTATCATGGCTTGTGTGATATGGGTGCTAGTGCTAGTGCAATACCTATTTCCTTGTACAAAGAAATTATGCATGATATTGCACTAGCTGAGTAGAAGATATCGATGTCACCATTAAGCTTGCTAATAGAGATACTATTTCACCAATTGGGATTGTTAGAGACGTTGAAGTCTTGTGTGGGAAGGCTAAATATCATGGTGATTTCCTTGTTCTTGGTTCCCCTCAAGATAGCTTTTGTCCCATTATATTTGGCAGACCCTTCTTGAATACTGTTAATGCTAAGATAGATTGCAAAAAGGATGTTGTTACTATTGGTTTGGGTGATATGTCTCATGAGTTTAATTTTTCTAAATTTCATAGACAACCCCATGATGAAGAATTGCCTAGTAAAGATGAAATTATTGGTCTTGCTTCTATTGCTGTGCCCCCTACTGATCCCTTAGAACAATATTTGGTAGACCATGAAAATGATATGTTCATGAATGAAAGAAGGGAAATAGATGAAGTATTCTTCAAACAAGGACCCATTCTGAAACATAATTTGCCTGTTGAAATCCTAGGGGATCCTCCTCCACCCAAGGGTGATCCCGTGTTTGAGCTTAAACCATTGCCTGGTACTCTTAAATATGCTTATCTTGATGAAAAGAAGATATATCCTGTTATTATTAGTGCTAACCTTTCAGAGGAGGAAGAAAAATTATAGAAAACTCTGAAGAAGCACCGTGCTGCTATTGGATATACTCTTGATGATCTTAAGGGTATTAGTCCCACTCTATGTCAACACAAAATAAACTTAGAGAAATATGCCACACCAGTTATTGATCATCAACGACAACTGAATCCTAAGATGAACCAAGTGGTAAGAAAAGAAATACTAAAGCTCCTTGAGGCAGGTATAATTTATCCCGCTGCTGATAGTCAGTGGGTAAGTCCTGTCCATTGTGTCCCTAAGAAGGGAGGTATCAGTGTCGTTCCTAATGATAAAGATGAATTGATTCCGCAAAGAATTATTACAGGTTATAGGATGGTAATTGATTTCCGCAAATTAAATAAGGCTACTAAAAATATCATTACCCATTAACTTTTATTGATCAAATGCTAGAAAGATTATCCAAACACACACATTTTTGCTTTCTAGATGGTTACTCTGGTTTCTCTCAAATACCTGTGTCAGCTGATAATCAAGCAAAGACCACTTTTACTTGCCCTTTCGGTACTTTTTCTTATAGACGTATGCCTTTTGGTTTATGTAATGCACCTGCTACCTTTCAAAGATACATGATGGCTATATTCTCTGTCTTTTGTGAAAAGATTTATGAGGTATTCATGGATGATTTCTCCGTTTATGGATCCTCTTTTGATGATTGCTTGAGCAACCTTGATCGAGTTTTGAAGAGATGTGAATAAACTAATCTCGTTTTGAATTGGGAGAAGTGCCACTTTATGGTTAATGAAGGTATTGTCTTGGGGCATAAAATTTCTGAAAGAGATATTGAAGTTGACAAAGCTAAAGTTGATGCTATTGAAAAGATGCCATGTCCCAAGGACATTAAAGGTATAAGAAGCTTCCTCAGTCACGCCTATTTTTATAGGAGGTCCATTAAGGACTTCTCAAAAATTTCTCGGCCTCTGACTAATATATTACAAAAAGATATTCCTTTTGTCTTTGATGATGATTGTGTAGAAGCATTTGAAATACTTAAGAAATCATTGATTTCTGCACCTATTGTTCAGCCACCTGATTGGAATTTACCCTTTGAAATTATGTTTGATGCTAGTGATTATGCTTTAGGTGCTGTTCTAGGGCAAAGAGTTGATAAGAAATTAAATGTTATTCAATATGCTAGTAAAACTCTAGACAATGCCCAGAGAAATTATGCTACCACTGAAAAAGAATTTTTAGCAGTTGTATTTGCTTGTGATAAGTTTAGACCTTATATTGTTGATTCTAAAGTAACTATTCACACTGATCATGCTGCTATTAAATAGCTTATGGAAAAGAAAGATGCTAAACCTAGACTTATTAGATGGGTTATCTTGCTACAAGAATTTGATTTGCATATTATTGATAGAAAGGGAGCTGAGAACCCCGTTGCAGACAACTTGTCTAGGTTAGAAAATGTTCTTGATGACCCACAACCTATTGATAATAGCTTTCCTGATGAATAATTAGCTGTCATAAATGCTTCTCGCACTGCTCCATGGTATGCTGATTATGCTAATTACATTGTTGCTAAATTTATACCACCTAGTTTCACATACCAGCAAAAGAAAAAGCTTTTCTATGATTTAAGACATTACTTTTGGGATGACCCACATCTTTATAAAGAAGGAGTAGATGGTATTATTAGAAGTTGTGTACCTGAGCATGAACAGGAACGGATCCTACGCAAGTGTCACTCCGAAGCTTATGGAGGACACCACGCTGGAGATAGAACTGCACATAAGGTATTGCAATCCGGTTTTTATTGGCCTACTCTCTTCAAGGATGCCCGTAAGTTTGTCTTGTCTTGTGATGAATGTCAAAGAATTGGTAATATTAGTAGACGTCAAGAAATGCCTATGAATTATTCACTTGTTATTGAACCATTTGATGTTTGGGGCGTTGATTATATGGGACCATTTCCTTCCTCTAATGGGTATACACATATTTTAGTTGATGTTGATTATGTTACTAAGTGGGTAGAAGCTATTCCAACTAGTAGTGCTGATCATAACACCTCTATTAAGATGCTTAAAGAAGTTAATTTTCCGAGGTTTAAAGTCCCTAGATATTTAATGACTGATGGTGGTTCACATTTTATTCATGGTGCTTTTCATAAAATGCTTGCTAAGTATGATGTTAATCATAGAATTGCATCTCCTTATCACCCACAGTCTAGTGGTCAAGTAGAATTGAGTAATAGAGAGCTCAAATTAATTTTGCAAAAGACTGTTAATAGATCCAGGAAGAATTGGTCCAAGAAACTTGATGATGCATTATGGGCCTATAGAACTGCATATAAAAATCCTATGGGCATGTCTCCGTATAAAATGGTTTATGGAAAAGCATGTCACTTACCTCTCGAACTAGAACGTAAGGCATATTGGGCTATTAAAGAGCTCAATTATGATTTTAAACTTGCCGGTGAGAAGAGGTTATTTGACATTAGCTCATTGGATTAATGGAGAACCCAAGCCTATGAGAATGCCAAACTGCTTAAAGAAAAAGTTAAAAGATGGCATGACAAAAGGATACAAAAGCATGAGTTTAATGTAGGTGATTATGTATTGCTATACAACTCTCGTTTAAGATTTTTTGCAGGCAAACTTCTCTCTAAATGGGAAGGTCCTTACGTTATCGAGGAGGTCAATCGTTTTGGTGCCATAAAAATCAACAACTTCGAAGGCACAAATCTGAAGGTGGTGAACGGTCAAAGAATTAAATAATATATCTCAGGTAATCCTATAAATGTTGAAACTAATATTATCAAAATCGTAACCCCGGAGGAATACATAAGGGACACTTTCCAGAACATTTCAGATCCCGAAAAGGAATAGGTATGTGGTACGGTAAGTAAACCGACTCCAAAACAGTTCTAATGACAATTTTTCTCCATTTTGGAATATTTAGAAAAATAGGAAAATAAGAAGCAGTACGGGAAGGACACGAGGCTTCCACGAGGGCGGGAGGCGCGCCCTACCCCCCTGTGCGCGCCCCCTGCCTCGTGGGCACCTCGTGTGCTCTCCGGACTCCGTTTTCTTGCACGATACTCCTTTTGGTCGGTAAAAAATCATTATATAATCTCCCAAAGGTTTTGACCACCGTATCACGCAAATATCCTCTGTCTTTGTTTCAAGCTGTTCCCGCTGCAGATTAGAGCAATATGTCGTCCCAGGATTCGGAAGGAGGAAGCTATGTGGATGATTACCTCGCAGCTCCTAAGGTCTATGGGGACGTGGAGCATTGTGGTTGGACTACGAAAGAAGAAGAGGACTATGAACCCAAGGGGACATGCATGTGGAGTTCAAAAATTCAAGCCTCCCTGATAGAGCAAAGAAACCTAAGATCGAGTTTATCCCTTTTCGCCACTTGTAGGAAAACAAACAGGAATTATGCAAGAAGATATTAAGCCTTGAGCAGGAGATAAATTATCTAAGGGATCAAAATTCTGTCCTCAAGCGCAAATTAAGGAAGAAGCCTACGCCACCAACAAAACCAACACCTTCTTCATCAACAAAGAAGAACTGAGCATCGGGTATGGGCACTCCCCTTGGCAACTGCCAAGCTTGGGGGAGTGCCCCAGTACCGTATCACCGTCACTTTTATCTTTACCGTTTTTCTTAGTTCGATCCTTTTGGTAATATCTTGATCTAGTAGAATAAAGTTTTAGTATGATCTAGTTGTGAGTTTTGCTTTATGATCCCTCTATGTAATCGAGTCCGTGAGCTATATAATAAAGATTAGTGTTGAGTCAAGGGTTTGATTACTTTGCTATGATCTTGAGGGAATTAAATAAAATAAAAGAGAAGAAATAAAAAGAAACAAAGAGATCATATGGATCTTATGGAGAGTAATGAGCTCACATATAAAGAGTATGATGAATACAAGTTGTTGAGAGTTGACAAACATAGTTTTGGTCATCGTTGCAATTAATAGGAAGTAATAAAGAAAGATAGGTTCACATATAAATATACTATCTTGGACATCTTTTATGATTGTGAGCACTCATTAAAGTATGATATGCTAAAGAGTTGACGTTGGACAAGGAAGACAATGTAATGGGTTATGTTTTCTTTCATCTGAGATAAATTATATTGTCATGGATCATCCAACATGTTGAGCTTGCCTTTCCCTCTCTTGCTAGCCAATTCCTTTGCACCAAGTAGAGATACTAGTTGTGCTTCCAAATATCCCTAAACCAAGTTTTGCCATGAGAGTCCACCATATCTACCTATGGATTGAGTAAGATCATTCAAGTAAGTTGTCATCGGTGCAAGCAATACAAATTGCTCTCAAAATATGTATGACTTATTAGTGTGGAGAAAATAAGCTTTATACGATATTGTGATGTGGAAGAAATAAAAGCGACAGATTGCATAATAAAGGTCCATATCACAAGTGGCAATATAAAGTGACGTTCTTTCGCATTAAGATTTTGTGCATCCAACCATAAAAGCGCATGACAACCTCTGCTTCCCTCTGCGAAGGGCCTATCTTTTACTTTTATCTTCTACCTTATATAAGAGTCATGGTGATCTTCACCTTTCCTTTTTACATTTTATCCTTTGGCAAGCACAATGTGTTGGAAAGATCCAGATACATATAGCTAATTGGATGTGATTCTGCATGAGCTATTATTGTTGACATTACCCTTGAGGTAAAACGTTGGGAGGTAAAACTATAAGACCCTATCTTTCTCTGTGTCCGATTAAAACTCCATACCCATAAATATTGCGTGAGTGTTAGCAATTGTGAAAGACTAAATGATAGTTGAGTATGTGGACTTGCTGAAAAGCTCTTATATTGACTCTTTCCTATGTTATGATAAATTGCAATTGCCCCAATGACTGAGATTAGAGTTTGTTGGTTCTCAACGAAGTTTATGATTCATACTTGAAATTGTGATTGAATTGTTACTTTAGCATAAGAGATCATATGACAATATATATATATATGTTGCTGTTCTAAGAATGATCATGATGCCCTCATGTCCGTATTTTATTTTTATCGACACCTCTATCTCTAAACATGTGGACATATTTTTCAATTTCGGCTTTCGCTTGAGGACAAGCGAGGTCTAAGCTTGGGGGAGTTGATGCGTCCATTTTGCATCATGCTTTTATACCGATATTTATTGCATTATTGGCTGTTAATACACATTATGTCACAAGACTTATGCATATTCTCTCTTATTTTACAAGGTTTACATGAAGAGGGAGAATGCCGGCAGCTGGGATTCGGGGCTGGAAAAGGAGCAAATATTAGAGACCTATTCTGCACAGCTCCAAAAGTCCTGAAACTTCACGGAAGTTATTTCCAGAATATATAAAAAATACTGAGCGCAAGAAGTACCAGAGGGGGGCCACCTACCAGCCACGAGGGTGGGGAGCGCGCCCTACCCCCTGGGCGCGCTCCCCTGCCTCGTGGGCACCCTGGTGGCCCTGCGATGCCCATCTTCTGCTATATGAGGTCTTTCGTCTGAGAAAAAATAATAAGCAAGCTTTCAGGACGAGACTCCGCCGCCATGAGGCGGAACCTTGGCGGAACCAATCTAGGGCTCTGGCGAAGCTGTTCTGTCGGGGAATCTTCCCTCCGGGAGGGGGAAATCATCACCATCGTCATCACCAACGATCCTCTCATTGGGAGGGGGTCAATCTCCATCAACATCTTCACCAACACCATCTCATCTCAAACCCTAGTTCATCTCTTGTATACAATCTTTGTATCCAAACCTTAGATTGGTACATGTGGGTTGCTAGTAGTGTTGATTACTCCTTGTAGTTGATGCTAGTTGGTTTACTTGGTGGAAGATTATATGTTCAGATCCATTATGCATATTAATACCCCTCTTATTATGAACATGAATATGCTTTGTGAGTAGTTATGTTTGTTCCCGAGGACATGGGAGAAGTCTTGCTATTAGTAGTCATGTGAATTTGGTATTCGTTCGATATTTTGATGAGATGTATGTTGTTATCCCTCTAGTGGTGTCATGTGAACATCGACTACATGAAACTTCACCATTGTTTGGGCCTAGAGGGAGGCATTGGGAAGTAATAAGTAGATGATGGGTTGCTAGAGTGACAGAAGCTTAAACCCTAGTTTATGCGTTGCTTCGTAAGGGGCTGATTTGGATCCATATGTTTCATGCTATGGTTAGGTTTACCTTAATACTTCTGTTGTAGTTGCGGATGCTTGCAATGGGGGTTAATCATAAGTGGGATGCTTGTCCAAGTAAGGACAGTACCCAAGCACCGGTCCACCCACATATCAAATTATCAAAGTACCGAACGCGAATCATATGAACGTGATGAAAACTAGCTTGACGATAATTCTCATGTGTCCTCGGGAGCGCTTTCCTTCATATAAGAGTTTGTCCAGGCTTGTCCTTTGCTACAAAAAGGATTGGGCCATCTTGCTGCACCTTATTTACTTTTATTACTTGCTACTCGTTACCAATTACCTTATCACAAAACTATCTGTTACCGATAATTTCAGTGCTTGCAGAGAATACCTTGCTGAAAACCGCTTATCATTTCCTTCTGCTCCTCGTTGGGTTCGACACTCTTACTTATTGAAAGGACTACGATAGATCCCCTATACTTGTGGGTCATCATTCCCCTCCTCGTGCTAACCTGCAAGAACTCCCTGAGGACTATAGCAGGCAGTACCGTGGACTCTCTCTCTTCTCCCATGCGATTCGCTTGCGCGTTAAAAGGGGGGCTCCTGAGCATCGTGCGTCACGAGCTCTTACTGGCTCTCCAGCCCTCACCCCTGGCCTTGACCACGGCATCGCGACCTGGCATACTAGCGGCGGCTGGGCTCGCTCGAGGGCCGGGACCTGAGGACGTATATCACCTAGAAGAACATGGAGAAGAGGGGGAGGCCCGCACGGGCCTAACCTAGCCACCCATCAGTGGCCGACGCCCAAGTCTGGCGCAACACGAGGAACCAGCTCCGGAACGCCAAGATAAGTCTTGTACCTAGACCGACCCAGCACTACGACATAGAATCCTCGCCTTTTCGCTGCCCTGCTGTGGCAACGTCGCCTCCCTTTCTCATCCTCAAGTAGCTGCTTGCACGCTAAAGGGGACCTCTTGAGCATCGCGCCTCAGTAGCTCCTATTGGACCTCGGGCTGCTCACCTGCTAGCCTTGACCACGACATCGCGACCTGGCATACTAGCGACGGCTGAAGCCTGCCTGGGGACCGGGACCTGTCGGCATAGGGCACCAAGCTGCCGCGGGGCTGTAAAGGGGATACCTAGCCTTTGGAGGACGCGCGTTCGCAAATTTTCATAATGAGGACGATATGAACAAAGGACATTACATACGCTTTACACGCCCCCATGGGGTCCGTTTTGATTCCTCGTAGGGCACAAAAGGAAAGGAATCCCTAGGAGCTCTATCTACACGCGCCGGACGTCGCTGAAGCCATCATCAACAGTGGGCCACGTGAGGCTGGCGCCAACCCCATCCAGATCAACAGCGGCGGCGGATAGATGCGCCGACCTTGCTCTGGGCCCGACGGGAGCTTGGGGGCACGTAGCTGTCGTCGCTCATCTCCGGACCACCAGGAGTCGCCGCTGTCGCTGGAGGAGCTGCAGGCGAGGCCTGCGACAGGCCCAGCACCCGCCGCTGTGTCGTACTGGTGACCTCCTTCAGGGCAGCACTCCAAGCGGTGGCCTTCCTCGTCGAAGACCTTGAAGAACAGCGTGGAGGCACCGTCATACTCGAAGTGGATGGCGAGGGTGTTGGAAATATGCCCTAGAGGTAAAAGGATTATTATTATATTTCCTTGTTCATGATAATTGTCTTTTATTCATGCTATAATTGTGTTATCCGGAAATCGTAATACATGTGTGAATACATAGACACCAACATGTCCCTAGTAAGCCTCTAGTTGACTAGCTCGTTGATCAACAGATAGTCATGGTTTCCTGACTATGGACATTGGATGTCATTGATAACGAGATCACATCATTAGGAGAATGATGTGATGGACAAGACCCAATCCTAAACATAGCACAAGATCGTATAGTTCGTTTGCTAGAGTTTTTTCCAATGTCAAGTATCTTTTCCTTAGACCATGAGATCGTGTAACTCCCGGATACCGTAGGAGTGCTTTGGGTGTACCAAACATCACAACGTAACTGGGTGACTATAAAGGTATACTACGGGTATCTCCGAAAGTGTCTGTTGGGTTGACACGGATCAAGACTGGGATTTGTCACTCCGTATGACGGAGAGGTATCTCTGGGCCCACTCGGTAATGCATCATCATAATGAGCTCAAAGTGACCAAGTGTCTAGTCACGGGATCATGCATTACGGTACGAGTAAAGTGACTTGCCGGTAACGAGATTTAATGAGGTATTGGGATACCGATGATCGAATCTCGGGCAAGTAACGTACCGATTGACAAAGGGAATTGTATACGGGGTTGCTTGAATCCTCGACATTGTGGTTCATCCGATGAGATCATCGAGGAGCATGTGGGAGCCAACATGGGTATCCAGATCCCGCTGTTGGTTATTGACCGGAGATCCATCTCGGTCATGTCTACATGCCTCCCGAACCCGTAGGGTCTACACACTTAAGGTTCGGTGATGCTAGGGTTGTAGAGATATGTATATGCAGTAACCCGAAAGTTGTTCGGAGTCCCGGATGAGATCCCGGACGTCATGAGGAGTTCCGGAATGGTCCGGAGGTAAAGAATTATATATAGGAAGTGCTATTTCGGCCATCGGGACAAGTTTCGGGGTCACCGGTATTGTACCAGGACCACCGAAAGGGTCCTGGGGGTCCACCGGGTGGGGCCACCTATCCCGGAGGGCCCCATGGGCTGAAGTGGGTGGGGAACCAGCCCCTAGTGGGCTGGTGCGCCCCCCTTGGGCCTTCCCCCTGCGCCTAGGGTTGGGAACCCTAGGGTGGGGGGCGCCCCACTTGCCTTGGGGCGCACTCCACCCCCCTTGGCCGCCACCCCCTTGGGAGATTGGATCTCCAGGGCCGGCGCCCCCCCCTTGGGGACCCTATATATAGAGGGGGGGAGGGAGGGCAGCCGCACCCCATGCCCCTGGCGCCTCCCTTTCCCCTCCAAGACCTCCTCCTCCTCCGTAGAGAACGGCGAAGCCCTGCTGCGGTGACTGCTGCATCCACCACCACGCCGTCGTGCTGCTGGACCTTCATCAACCTCTCCTTCCCCCTTGCTGGATCAAGAAGGAGGAGACGTCACGCTGACCGTACGTGTGTTGAACGCGGAGGTGCCGTCCGTTCGGCGCTAGGATCTCGGGTGATTTGGATCACGTCGAGTTTGACTTCCTCATCCCCGTTCTTTGAACGCTTCCGCGCGTGATCTACAAATGTATGTAGATGCAATCCGATCACTCGTTGCTAGATGAACTCGTAGATGGATCTTGGTGAAACCGTAGGAAAATTTTTGTTTTCTGCAACGTTCCCCAACAGTGGCATCAGAGCTAGGTTTATGCGTAGTTCTCTTTGCACGAGTAGAACACAATTTGTTGTGGGCGTAGATGTTGTCAACTTTCTTGCCTCTACTAGTCTTATTTTGCTTCAGCGGTATTGTGGGATGAAGAGGCCCGGACCGACCTTACACGTACGCTTACGTGAGACTGGTTCCACCGACTGACATGCACTAGTTGCATAAGGTGGCTAGCGGGTGTCTGTCTCTCCCACTTTAGTTGGAGCGGATTCGATGCAAAGGGTCCTTTTGAAGGGTAAATAGAAGTTGACAAATCACGTTGTGGCTTTTACGTAGGTAAGAAAACGTTCTTGCTAGAACCCTATTGTAGCCACGTAAAACTTGCAACAACAATTAGAGGACGTCTAACTTGTTTTTGCAGCAAGTGCTTTGTGATGTGATATGGCCAAAGTTGTGATGAATGATGAATTATATATATGTGATGTATGAGATCATGTTCTTGTAATAGGAATCACGACTTGCATGTCGATGAGTATGACAACCGGAAGGAGCCATAGGAGTTGTCTTTATTTTTTGTATGACCTGCGTGTCATTGAGAAACGCCATGTAAATTACTTTACTTTATTGCTAAACGTGTTAGCCATAGTAGTAGAAGTAATAGTTGGCGAGCAACTTCATGGAGACACGATGATGGAGATCATGATGATGGAGATCATGGTGTCATGCCGGTGACAAGATGATCATGGAGCCCCAAGATGGAGATCAAAGGAGCCATGTGATATTGGCCATATCATGTCACTATTATTATTTGATTGCATGTGATGTTTATCATGTTTTTGCATCTTGTTTACTTAGAATGACGGTAGTAAATAAGATGATCCCTCATAATAATTTCAAGAAAGTGTTTCCCCTTACTGTGCACCGTTGCGATAGTTCGTTGTTTCGAAGCACCACGTGATGATCGGGTGTGATAGATTCCAACGTTCACATACAACGGGTGTAAGACAGATTTACACATGCAAACACTTAGGTTGACTTGACGAGCCTAGCATGTACAGACATGGCCTCGGAACACAGAAGACCGAAAGGTCGATCATGAGTCGTATAGAAGATACGATCAACATGAAGATGTTCACTGATGTTGACTAGTCCGTCTCACGTGATGATCGGACACGGCCTAGTTAACTCGGATCATGTTATACTTAGATGACTGGAGGGATGTCTATCTGAGTGTGAGTTCATTATATAATTTGATTAGATGAACTTAATTATCATGAACTTAGTCTAAAATCTTTACAATATGTCTTGTAGATCAAATGGCCCACGTTGTCCTCAACTTCAACGCGTTCCTAGAGAAAACCAAGCTAAAAGACGATGGCAGCAATTATATGGACTGGGTCCGAAACCTGAGGATCATCCTCATAGCTGCCAAGAAAGATTATGTCCTAGAAGCACCGCTAGGTGACGCACCCGTCCCACAGAACCAAGACGTTATGAACGCTTGGCAGACACGTGCTGATGACTACTCCCTCGTTCAGTGCGGCATGCTTTACAGCTTAGAACCGGGGCTCCAAAAGCGTTTTGAGAGACACGGAGCATATGAGATGTTCGAAGAGCTGAAAATGGTTTTTCAAGCTCATGCCCGGGTCGAGAGATATGAAGTCTCTGACAAGTTCTTCAGCTGTAAGATGGAGGAAAATAGTTCTGTCAGTGAGCACATACTCACTATGTCTGGATTACATAACCGCTTAACTCAGCTGGGAGTTAATCTCCCGGATGACGCGGTCATTGATAGAATCCTTCAGTCGCTTCCACCGAGCTACAAGAGCTTTGTGATGAACTTCAATATGCAGGGGATGGAAAAGACCATTCCTGAGGTATTTTCAATGCTGAAATTAGCAGAGGTAGAAGTCAAAAAGGAACATCAAGTGTTGATGGTCAATAAAACCACCAAGTTCAAGAAAGGCAAGGGTAAAAAGAACTTCAAGAAGGATGGCAAGGGAGTTGCCGCGCCCGGTAAGCAAGCTGCCGGGAAGAAGCCAAAGAATGGACCCAAGCCCGAGACTGAGTGCTTTTATTGCAAGGGAAGTGGTCACTGGAAGCGGAACTGCCCCAAATACTTAGCGGACAAGAAGGCCGGCAACACAAAAGGTATATGTGATATACATGTAATTGATGTGTACCTTACCAGTATTCGTAGTAGCTCCTGGGTATTTGATACCGGTGCGGTTGCTCACATTTGTAACTCAAAGTAGGAGCTGCGGAATAAACGGAGACTGGCGAAGAACGAGGTGACGATGCGTGCCGGGAATGGTTCCAAGGTCGATGTGATCGCCGTCGGCACGCTACCTCTACATTTACGCACGGGATTAGTTTTAAACCTCAATAATTGTTATTTAGTACCAGCTTTGAGCATGAACATTGTATCAGGATCTCGTTTAATTCAAGATGGCTACTCATTTAAATCCGAGAATAATGGTTGTTCTATTTATATGAGAGATATGTTTTATGGTCATGCTCCTATGGTGAATGGTTTATTCTTAATGATTCTCGAGCGTAATGCTACACATATTCATAGTGTGAATACCAAAAGATGTAAGGTTGATAATGATAGTCCCACATACTTGTGGCACTGCCGCCTTGGTCACATAGGTGTCAAACGCATGAAGAAGCTCCATGCAGATGGACTTTTAGACTCTCTTGATTACGAATCATTTGACACGTGCGAACCATGCCTCATGGGTAAGATGACCAAGACTCCGTTCTCAGGAACAATGGAGCGAGCAACCAACCTATTGGAAATCATACATACTGATGTGTGCGGTCCAATGAGTGTTGAGGCTCGTGGTGGCTATCGTTATGTTCTCACCCTCACTGATGACTTGAGTAGATATGGGTATGTCTACTTAATGAAACACAAGTCTGAAACCTTTGAAAAGTTCAAGGAATTTTAGAGTGAGGTTGAGAATCAACGTGACAGAAAAATCAAGTTTTTGCGATCAGATCGTGGTGGAGAATACTTGAGTCACGAATTTGGCACACACTTAAGAAAATGTGCAATAGTTTCACAACTCACGCCGCCTGGAACACCTCAGCGTAATGGTGTGTCCGAACATCGTAATCGCACTCTATTGGATATGGTGCGATCTATGATGTCTCTTACCGATTTACCGCTGTCATTTTGGGGCTATGCTTTAGAGACTACCGCATTCACTTTAAATAGGGCTTCGTCGAAATCCGTTGAGACGACACCGTATGAATTATGGTTTGGGAAGAAGCCTAAGCTGTCGTTTCTAAAAGTTTGGGGATGCGATGCTTATGTCAAGAAACTTCAACCTGAAAAGCTCGAAGCCAAGTCGGAAAAATGCGTCTTCATAGGATACCCTAAAGAAACTATTGGGTATACCTTCTACCTCAGATCCGAAGGCAAGATCTTTGTTGCCAAGAATGGATCCTTTCTAGAGAAAGAGATTCTCTCGAAAGAAGTAAGTGGGAGGAAAGTAGAGCTTGATGAAGTACTGCCTCTTGAAGCAGAGAGTAGCGCAGCTTAGGAAAATGTTCCTGTGGTGCCTGCACCAATTAGAGAGGAAGTTGATGATGATGATCAAGATATTTCTGATGAAGCTCCTACTGAACTTCGAAGGTCCACAAGGACACGTTCCGCACCAGAGTGGTACGGCAACCCTGTCTTGCAAATCATGTTGCGGTTTTCCGCGATTTTTTCCATTCCTCTGTGTAAATACCCTAATATGGGTTCACAAAGACAATGGTGAACCTTCGAACTATGAAGAAGGAATGGCGGGCCCGGATTCCGACAAATGGCTGTAAGCCATGAAATCCGAGATAGGATCCATGTATGAAAACGAAGTATGGACTTTGACTGACTTCCCCGATGATCGACGAGCCATAGAAAATAAATGGATCTTTAAGAAGAAGACATACGCGAATGGTAATGTGACCATCTATAAAGCTAGGCTTGTCGCTAAGGGTTATCGACAAGTTCAAGGGGTTGACTACGATGAGACATTCTCTCCCGTGGCAAAGCTGAAGTCCGTCCGAATCATGTTAGCAATTGCCGCATACTATGATTATGAGATATGGCAAATGGACGTCAAAACGGCATTCCTTAACGGTTATCTTAAGGAAGAACTATATATGATGCAGCCGGAAGGTTTTGTCGATCCTAAGAATGCTGACAAGGTGTGCAAGCTCCAATGCTCGATTTATGGGCTGGTGCAAGCATCTCGGAGTTGGAAATTCACTTTGATGGGATGATCAAAGCGTTTGGGTTTATGCAGACTTATGGAGAAGCCTGCGTTTACAAGAAAGTGAGTGGGAGCTCTGTAGCATTTCTCATATTATATGTAGATGACATACTTTTGATGGGAAATGATATAGAGCTTTTGGACAGCATTAAGGCCTACTTGAATAAGAGTTTTTTCAATGAAGGATCTTGGAGAAGCTGCTTATATATTAGGCATCAAGATCTATAGAGATAGATCAAGACGCCTCATAGGTCTTTCACAAAGCACATACCTTGATAAGATATTTTAGAAGTTCAATATGGATCAGTCTAAGAAGGGGTTCTTGCCTGTGTTGGAAGGTGTGAAATTGAGCTCAGCTCAATGTCCAACCACGACAGAAGATATAGAAGAGATGAGTGTCATCCCCTATGCCTCAGCCATAGGTTCTATTGTGTATGCCATGCTGTGTACTAGACCTGATGTAAACCTTGCCGTAAGTTTGGTAGGTAGGTACCAAAGTAATCCCGGCAAGGAACACTGGACAGCGGTCAAGAATATCCTAAAGTACCTGAAAAGGACTAAGGAAATGTTTCTCGTTTATGGAGGTGACGAAGAGCTCGTCGTAAAGGGTTACGTCGATGCTAGCTTCGACACAGATCTGGATGAATCTAAGTCACAAACCGGATACGTGTATATTTTGAATGGTGGGGCAGTAAGATGGTGGAGTTGCAAGCAAAGCATTGTGACGGGATCTACATGTGAAGCAGAGTACATCGCAGCCTTGGAGGCAGCACACGAAGCAGTCTAGGTGAAGGAGTTCATTACCGACCTAGGAGTCATACCCAATGCATCGGGCCCGATGACTCTCTTCTGTGACAACATTGGTGCTATTGCCCTTGCCAAGGAGCCCAGGTTTCACAGGAAGACCGGGCATATCAAGCGTCGCTTCAACGCCATTCGTGAAAGTGTTCAAAATGGAGACATAGAGATTTGTAAAGTAAATACGGACCTGAATGTAGCAGATCCATTGACTAAACCTCTCCCTAGAGCAAAACATGATCAACACCAGAATTCCATGGGTGTTCGATTCATCACAATGTAACTAGATTATTGACTCTAGTGCAAGTGGGAGACTGTTGGAAATATGCCCTAGAGGCAATAATAAAAGGATTATTATTATATTTCCTTGTTCATGATAATTGTCTTATATTCATGCTATAATTGTGTTATCCAGAAATCGTAATACATGTGTGAATACATAGACACCAACATGTCCCTAGTAAGCCTCTAGTTGACTAGCTCGTTGATCAATAGATAGTCATGGTTTCCTGACTATGGACATTGGATGTCATTGATAACGAGATCACATCATTAGGAGAATGATGTGATGGACAAGACCCAATCCTAAACATAGCACAAGATCGTATAGTTCGTTTGCTAGAGTTTTTCCAATGTCAAGTATCTTTTCCTTAGACCATGAGATCGTGTAACTCCCGGATACCGTAGGAGTGCTTTGGGTGTACCAAACGTCACAACGTAACTGGGTGACTATAAAGGTATACTACGGGTATCTCCGAAAGTGTATGTTGGGTTGACACGGATCAAGACTGGGATTTGTCACTCCGTATGACGGAGAGGTATCGCTGGGCCCACTCGGTAATGCATCATCATAATGAGCTCAAAGTGACCAAGTGTCTGGTCACGAGATCATGCATTACGGTACGAGTAAAGTGACTTGCCGGTAACGAGATTGAACGAGGTATTGGGATACTGACGATCGAATCTCGGGCAAGTAACGTACCGATTGACAAAGGGAATTGTATACGGGGTTGCTTGAATCCTCGACATTGTGGTTCATCGGATGGGATCATCGAGGAGCATGTGGGAGCCAACTTGGGTATCCAGATCCCGCTATTGGTTATTGACCGGAGAGCCATCTCGGTCATGTCTACATGCCTCCCGAACCCGTAGGGTCTACACACTTAAGGTTCGGTGATGCTAGGGTTGTAGAGATATGTATATGCAGTAACCCGAAAGTTGTTCGGAGTCCCGGATGAGATCCCGGACGTCACGAGGAGTTCCGGAATGGTCCGGAGGTAAAGAATTATATATAGGAAGTGCTATTTCGGCCATCGGGACAAGTTTCGAGGTCACCGGTATTGTACCAGGACCACCGGAAGGGTCCCGGGGGTCCACCGGGTGGGGCCACCTATCCCGGAGGGCCCCATGGGTTGAAGTGGGAGGGGAACCAGCCCCTAGTGGGCTGGTGCGCCCCCTTGGGCCTTCCCCCTGCGCCTAGGGTTGGGAACCCTAGGGTGGGGGGCGCCCCACTTGCCTTGGGGGGCACTCCACCCCCCTTGGCCACCGCCCCCTTGGGAGATTGGATCTCCAGGGCCGGCGCCCCCCCTTGGGGACCCTATATATAGAAGGGGGAGGGAGGGCAGCCGCACCCCATGCCCCTGGCGCCTCCCTCTCCCCTCCAAGACCTCCTCCTCCTCCGTAGAGAACGGCGAAGCCCTGCTGCGGTGACTGCTGCATCCACCACCACACCGTCGTACTCCTGGATCTTCTTCAACCTCTCCTTCCCCCCTTGCTGGATCAAGAAGGAGGAGACGTCACGCTGACCGTACGTGCGTTGAACGTGGAGGTGCCGTCCGTTCGGCGCTAGGATCTCCGGTGATTTGGATCACGTCGAGTTCGACTTCCTCATCCCCGTTCTTTGAACGCTTCCGCGCGTGATCTACAAAGGTATGTAGATGCAATCCGATCACTCGTTGCTAGATGAACTCGTAGATGGATCTTGGTGAAACCGTAGGAAAATTTTTGTTTTCTGCAACGTTCCGCAACAGAGGGCGCCATCCGCGCGGCAGACTCGGGCAATTTCACCCCAGCCTCGGGTCATGAAGATCCTCCCGGAGGCGACGACTTCAATTTCTGCTCCAGTAGCCGGGGCATCGTAGTCGGCGTGCTGCAGCCAAAGCTCGAGAGGGACCCTTGGCGGCATCTCAGTGGTGAAGAACTGCGGAAGGTAAATCCAAGTGCTCGGGGGCATCACCGCCCACAACACGAACTTGCGCGGGGAGTCCGCAGCGTGGACCCCTGGGGCGACGGTGTGCGCCTCCGCGGCACGGCGACCATGGCCCAAGCGCGGGCGGCGGCGCTCATCGCTCCTCCCTCCGGAATCAACGGCGTGAGCATACAAGGGAAATGGGTACTGTCGGTGTCAAAACCGGCGGATCTCGGGTAGTGGGTCCCGAACTGTGCGTCTAGGCCGGATGGTAACAGGAGGCAGGGAACACGATGTTTTACCCAGGTTCGGGCCCTCTTGGTGGAGGTAAAACCCTACGTCCTGCTTGATTAATATTGATGATATGGGTAGTACAAGAGTAGATCTACCACGAGATCAAGGAGGCTAAACCCTAGAAGCTAGCCTACGGTATGATTGTTGTATATGGAGTTGATTGCCTACGGACTACAACCCTCCGGTTTATATAGACACGGATAGGGTTAGGGTTACATAGAGTCGGTTACAATGGTAGGAGATCTTGAATATCCGCATCGCCAAGCTTGCCTTCCACGCCAAGGAAAGTCCCATCCGGACACGGGACGAAGTCTTCAATCTTGTATCTTCATAGTCCAGGAGTCCGGCTGAAGGTATAGTCCGGCTACCCGAACACCCCCTAATCCAGGACTCCCTTAGTAGCCCCTGAACCAGGCTTCAATGACGACGAGTCTGGCGCGCAAATTGTCTTCGGCATTGCAAGGCGGGTTCCTCCTCCAAGTCCTTCATAGAAGATTGTAAACACCAAGAGTAGTGTCCGGCTCTGCAAAATAAGCTTCCACATATTGCCATAGAGAGAATAATATTAACACAAATCAAATCTGCTGATGTATTCCGAAGTGCGTCATCACACTACAGCCAAGTCCTTCACTCGAATCGTTTTCACCTTTCCACCTCGGCGTGTTTTGCGAGGCGGTTTCCTTGGCACGTCTTGTCAAAGCAGAGATCGTGTGCCCCCGTTTTACGGGATTCTCATCAATACAGACGTGGGTAACCCAATCGTGCCCGTTAGCATGTTTTCTTGATTAAAGGCGAGTCCCAATCGGTTAGGGGGAGGGCTCCTGGTATTCAACCTCTTATAAAGAGACCAGGGCCTTACTCCTTTTCTCCAATCCCAAAACAAGTTCGCCCGTCACCTTGAGTTCAAACACCCTAGGCTCCAGATTTCGGGCGCCTCAGACCTTCGACAATGTCCGGTTCCGACCTTCAAGGCCGATGGATGCCCTCCTCCGTCACGGAGGAGGACATGCTAAAGTTGAGAGAGGCTAAGTTCTTGACCGCCAAAATTTCGCACAGGTTGCCTGCTCAAAGGCAGGCTATCCCCAGTCCCCAGCCCGGTGAGAGCGTAGTGTTCGTGTCTCACTTCCTTCGGGGGTTAGGCTTCCCGATGGATCCCTTTGTGAGGGGACTACTGTTTTATTATGGGCTGTAATTCCATGACTTAGCTCCGGAGTCCATCCTCCATATCTCCTCGTTTATCGTTGTATGTGAAGCGTTCCTCCGTGTTACCCCTCACTTCGGATTATGGCTCAAGACTTTCAAAGTGGAGCCGAAGATGATCAAGGGATGGCACGCAGAGTGCAGAGGCGCTGTTATAAGCAAAAATGCTGATGCTCCATGGCCCGAGGGCTCTTTTCAAGAGGAGCTAGGCTTGTGGCAACGAGAGTGGTTTTATATCACCACTCCCCGGAGCACCAAGTGGGTGGCGCTTCCTGCCTTTCGCTCGGGTCCCCCACCACGGCTAGCGTCATGGGTTAACAGAGGGTTAGATTGGGGTTTGCCCAAAGACGTGCCCTTGTTACAGGGCCGACTTAAGGATCTCTTGGAAGGAGACATCAGCTTGGTCAAGGTGACGCAGGTCATGCTGATTCGCCGAATATTGCCCGGCAAACGTCGCCCCCTTTGCCTATGGGAGTTTAATCCAGAGGGACCGCGAGCTTTCCAGAACTTTATGGGCGCAACGCCCGCGGAGATGTATAGACTGTTCTTCGGATCACAAGAGATGTGTCCGGATTTAACCGAGGACGCATGCCTAAGCTGCAATCACCCGGATACTCAAGTAAGCAACCTTGTGCCCGGACCTTCTATCCGTATAATTGTCATAAACTAGCCCCTAAAAGAGCCGTCCTTTTAAACAGGAGTGGATAGCGAAGGCAAAGCTGATCAGGTGTCTGGCTCCCCTTCCAGAAACCAGGCCGGATCCCGTGCTGGTCAGGATGCTGGAGATAATGCCTGTGGAGGGGGAGGACAAGGAAGCTATGGCCTCCTCGAAGGAGGCTGCTCCGAAGGGAGGAACCGACAATTCCTCTCCTAAGGGGAAGAAGAGAGCCGCCTCTAACGACCCGGAAACCATGGCCTCGAAGCGGGGGAGAAAATCCTCGTCAGAGGGTCCGACGTCGGGGAGTTCCTCGGCCGGACTACGCCCTCAAGGGGATCAGCCCTCCAGCAAGCCGTAAGTGGAGAAAAGATTTTCCTTTTGAGGGATGAGGGAAATCCTTGATTTATATCTGAGAAGATTAACCAAACCTTTACCTTGTAGCTCGGACCTCGGCCCTTCTCAGCAGAGCTCGTCTTCGGGGGATCTCCTTTCGGAGATGATGGAGAGCGGGATGCCTCCTCCTGCCATGCCGCCTAGCGAGGCGGGCGACCCTGAGGTGTCGTCGCGGAGGGTTTCTCCAAATCCGGCAGGCGCGGAAGGTGGCTATGCGGCCCCCCGAGGTTCTCCGTGTCCAGCCTTTGAAAGAGGTCATGGGATGAGCCCGGCACCGTCTGGTGCTCGGCCGGAGGAGCTAAAGATTCTGCTGGGGCGAGCTTCTATCTCAGAGGAGCACCGCGCATTGATGGGCACGGTGATTGAAAGGATTTCATCCGTAGAGAGCGGATTATATGAGGCCGTCAAAAGTTTACTGACGGGTTTCGAGGTACATTAGATAATGTATAATTTTGTCAGTCGCGCATGAATAAGATGCGCCCTGTGTAGATAGTAGCCCCTGAGACTCTGCGCGTCGTCAAGAAATGACGGCACGCGGAGGATCATAATCCCAGGTCTAAGATGTCGCCTTTGAATGTAGGCGTCAGGGTGTCTGGAATCGAGCCGATCTAATGATTTTGCCGAACTAAAGCGGCAACTGGACGTGGCAGATGCCGACATCACGCTTGTCAATAAGCGGCTTGATGAGGCCCAAGGTATGTAATTCCTCGGGCAGCATTAGGTAAGAACAATTTTATGCCTGTGTCTTACGATGTGTGTGCTTGACGCAGATGGTGCGGCCGCCGTGGAGAGTCTTAGGGCAGAACTTGCCCGAGCTAAAGAACAAGCCAGCAAAAGTGATGCGGCCACCAGGAAAGCCCTTGAAGAGCTGAGAGCCGAAGAGGCTGCTCATTGCCGAAGCAAGGAAGAGATGGCCAAGATGGCCGAAAAGTTAAAAAGTGCTACAGACCGTTGCAGACTTCTTGAAAAAGAAGACCAGGCGAAACAGACAGACTTAGAGAAGGCCGTTGCCGATGCCAAGGACGCGCGCTCTGTGATGAGAGCTGCGAAGGAGGAGCTGCGTCAGGCCGAACAGATTGCGGATGGAAAGCCCTTTATGCTGCGAAGGAAATTTTGCAATCCGAAGTTTGCTCCGTTGGACCGGATGTGGAGTGTGGAGGATACCTATCTGGACTTGGCAGCGAGTGCTGCTGATGCGACCGAACACTTCCGAGATCAGAAAGATCGCGAAGTGGAAAAGCTTTTCTGGTCGCAGTTTCACAATCCAGAGCGTCCACTGGCAGTGGATGATCGTTTGGCTCAATGGGCCGAACTGAATAGGTTGTCTGGACTCGCCATGAAGTACGTCATGGGTCACCTGTGGCCGGGGAGATCGGAGCCGAAGAGTTATTTCAGCTTAGTGCAGCAATTCCTTGACGCGGTGCCGCGTATAAATGCAATGAAGAGGTCAGCATGCATAGAGGGCGCTAGGATGGCTCTTGCCCATGTTAAGACATACTGGCAGAGATGGAGACCACCTTTGTTGCGTCCCGAGATTCGGACAAAGCCGAGTACCCTCCGAGCACTATTTTCAGGAAGTTCTTGAAGGCGCTCGTGTAATAGAGACGCAGTGCCCGAAAGATGCTATGTTATGATAGCATATGTAATTATAAAGTAATATTTTGATAAACTGTAGTGGCCTATTTTATACTTGTGCCTCTAAGTATTGGGAACACCTCCTATGCGGCCGTTTTAAGATATATATATATATATATACAAAATCTAAAAGATGGCAGTCGTTGGCTTCATCCCCCACACACATAGTGCGGGGGTGCTCGTAGAAGACGCATTTTCACACTTAACCCAACGTCTTGGTCCTACAAAGGAGGTGATAGCATAGCGGGCCAGGCAACCGGACTATAATGCTTTAACACTTTCACTTAGCCATAGGAGTTTGAGAGTGAGACTATTTAGGTAGCCCCTTGGTGGCAACTGCACTCGTTCGAGTTCGGGGCGCGTATGTGCCTGAACGGGAAGCGGCCCTTCATTAAAGTGGAGGAATCCGATAGATTCTGATAGGTCATCGAGTGGCTGACCAGTCTCCCGTTACATCATGACAGTCAGTTTTCGGCTTTCTCTACTGAGGTGCTCGCCCGGCCGAACCGGGGCACAATCGTAGAAGTTCTCCTGGTGCTACCTTAGCCGATAGAGCGGAACGTAAGGTAGCCGAACTCAGGAGCCGGGCAACCCAACATTTGACCAAAGACATGATTCGGAGCTGATGCATATAATGCCAAAACTCGCGACGCCGAACACTCCCTAAGGTGTTCGGTCTTTATGAGTGCGGGCGAAACAACACTCTTTATTAAAAAAGCCCCTAGTGTCCAGGTACGTGCAAAAATTCTAACGTGGCCACATGCCAAGATGCCAGCCTCCTCCTTGGTTATATCAGAAAAAACCAGGGGATGTGTAGCAACAAGAGACAGTAAAAAAGGTTTACGCAGGGTCTTAATCTAAAAAGAATCCTTTAGGACGGGTCCCTACTGCACGTCTGCGCCTGTGTCTCCGTTGTGCCGTATCCTGGACGGGCGCCGCACGACGTTCATCTGTAAAAGAGAGGAACTGAGTTGAAAACGGGTCGTGCCGAAAAAGTTTAAAATAAACAAAGTATAAAGTAAAATATATAAGATTGAGCTTTATTGTCTCTTATTGTATATGCGTGGAGCCCCTAGTGCGGGGGTATATGGCCACTAGGCCTACATCAATGATGATTTTGCACCGAACTCGTCTATCCGCGTTCGTGGTCTTGAATGACCTATTTCGAAGTTTTCTAGCCGGTGAGGCCATTTTGCTGTGGGGCTGTCAAAGCGGCCGCACAGTCCTCCGCTTGGAGAGGTGCACTTTAGTGCTTCCCCTTCAAAGAGATGATGCCTTGTGGACCGGGCATCTTAAGCGTAAGAGATGCATAATGCGGTATTGCGTTAAAGCGAGCGAAAGCTTCACGTCCCAGTAGTGCTTGATAGCGACTTGAGAACGGGACGATATGGAAGGTCAGCTTTTCGCGGCTGAAGTTATCGGCAGAGCCGAATATGACTTCGAGCCGGAGAAAACCCATACAATGGGTGTCCAGACCAGGTATTACCCCTTGAAAGGAGGTTTTGCTGCGGCGGATTCTTGCTGGGTTTATCCCCATGTGCTGGATTGTATCCTGATATATCAGGTTTAGTCCACTGCCGCCGTCCATAAGGACATTTGAAAACTGGAGTCCGCCAATTATTGGATCGAGTATCAAGGCAGTCCAGCCTACATTCTTGATATTTCTAGAATAATCTAGCTGATCGAAGATGATCGGTTTTGACAACCAGTGGTAGGACCCTTTGGGGATGGGCCATGTGGTGCGTACCTTTACGGGCGCCGCACGTTTCGTTATGTGAAGTGAGTTCACTGTTTTTACTTCTTGTGGGAAGTTCTTTTGTTTCCTAGTGCTCTGCTTTTGGGGTTCGTCCTCGTCTTCGCTTGGTGTGTCGAGCCCCTTGTGTTCGGCATTGAGTCTGCCGGATTGTTTGAAAACCCAACAGTCTCTGTGGGTATGGTTAGCAGGCTTCCCGGGAGTACTGTGTATCTGACATATCCTGTCCAGGATTTTATTTAGGTTGGATGGATCGTCCCTGTTATCCTGGGAGGGGGGGGGGCGATTTTCCCTGATTTTGTCGTGAGCCTTTGAATCCGGCATTGACTGCCGTGCTCTTGTACTTTTGTCCTTAGTCCAGCGACGGTCCTTGTTGCATCGCAGTTTTCCGTTTCCATCCCTAATTTCGGATGTACTTGGGTCGCTGGGGCTGCACCTTGCCAACCAGCTGTCCTCCCCTGCACAAAAGCGGGTCATGAGGCTTGTTAGTGCAGCCATTGTTCTTGGCTTTTCTTGGCCGAGGTGTCTGGCGAGCCATTCGTCTCGGATGTTATGCCTGAAAGCTGCCAAGGCTTCGGCGTCCGGACAGTCGACTATCTGATTCTTTTTAGTGAGGAATCTATTCTAGAACTGCCGAGCTGATTCTCCGGGTTGTTGAGTTATGTGACTAAGATCGTCTGCATCCGGAGGGCGGACATAGGTCCCTTGAAAGTTTGCTCGGAAAGCATCCTCGAGCTCTTCCTAGCTTCCAGTTGTGTTTTCGGGAAGGCTTTTAAGCCAATGCCGGGCTGGCCCTTTAAGCTTAAGGGGTAAATATTTTATGGCGTGGAGATCATCTCCTCTAGCCATGTGTATGCGGAGGATATAATCCTCGATCCAAACTCCAGGGTCTGTTGTTCCATCATATGCCTCTATGTTCACGGGTTTGAATCCCTCTGGAAATTCATAGTCCAGGACCTCATCGGTGAAACATAGGGGGTGTGCGGCGCCCCTGTATTTGGGTGTGCCGGATTCTGATGATGGCTTCATAGTGTTGCTTACGAGAGCTTGCTTTCTTGGCCCATAAATGGACCTGACTGGGCCATGATGAGAATCCTTAAGTGGGTCGCATGCCGATTTAGGTGCGGCGCCGCTTGCTGCTTTATGGGGTCGTCTATCCGACCGTGTGGCTTTCTCATTTTTTTGAATGCGAGGGCTCTAGGGCCTCTTCGTCGAATTCAGGCAGTAGCTTTCTTTTCGGATAGCTTTTAGTGCGGCGACTGTCGCCGTATTTATCTGCGGTATTGATTACTTTGCTCCATCTAATCCGGAGTGCATCTTCCGCTGTTTTTAGCTTCCGCTTCTGCTTTTTTAGGCTGCGTGCAGTTGCAACGAGCCTCTCGTGGAGATTCTTCTGCTCCATAGGTTTATCCGGCGTGAGGTCATCCGGAATGCCGTTTTCGCCGGAGGAGGGATGTTCGGTTTCTCTATCCGTGTTGCCCTGTTCGGACGGTTGCTCTAAGGCCTGCTCGTTGTCTACCGGCTCGTCCTGCTCTATGGCTGGGTTTTTGTCAAGGCGGGGCTTGGGTCGGCGTTTACGCCGATGCTTTAATTGCTTTTCGGGGGGTCGATCTCCCGTCCCATCCCCTTTTTCCTCGTTGTTGCTTCCTTTAGGGGTATCCACCATGTACACATCGTGAGATGAGGTGGCTGTCCCATGCCCTATGGGCGTTGGTTCGTCGGTATCTCCTGCATCGCCATCCATGCTGTCGATGTCTCCGGAGTCGAAGTTGAGCACGTCGTTTAAATTGTCGACAGTGGCTACCAAGTGGGTGGTGGGTGGGCTTTGAATTTCTTCCTCGTCCGTATCCCATCCTCGCTGACCGTAGTTCAGCCAGGGCTCTCCTGATAAAGAGAGAGACATGAGAGAGTTCAGGATATCGCCAAAAGGCGAGTGCTGAAAGATGTCTGTGGCGGTGAACTCCATTATCGGCGCCCAATTGGATTCGATCGGCAGGGGCGCGGGGGGTTCAGAGTTTGGAAAGGAGTCCGGATCCTCGGAGTCACGGATCATGCAGAGTGCGGGGCTAGCGTTCGGCTCGATCGCCTTTGAGATCGAAGCCCCCGAGGTGACGTCCAACCGCTCATCCTCGATCGGCGCAATAGGCTCCGAGTTAGGGGTCAGAACCGATGCGTGTGCGGCCTCCAGGACACCGTCCGTAGGCAGAGCTAGATCATGCCCCTCGAGATAGTGCGGCGCGCTTGGCCGTGGCTTGAACCTGTCGAAGATCAAGTCTCCGCGGATGTTAGCCGTGTAGTTTAAGCTTCCAAACCTGGCTTGATGGCCAGGGGCGTAGCTTTCGATCTGCTCCAGGTGGCCGAGCGAATTGGCCCGCAGAGCGAAGCCGCCGAAGACAAAGATCTGTCCGGGGAGAAAAGTCTCACCCTGGACCGTATCGTTGTTGATGATCAAAGGAGCCATCGGGCCTAAAGGCGACGACACAGAGGAACTCTCAATGAAAGCACCAATGTCGGTGTCAAAACCGGCGGTTCTCGGGTAGTGGGTCCCGAACTGTGCGTCTAGGCCGGATGGTAACAGGAGGCAGGGAACACGATGTTTTACCCAGGTTCGGGCCCTCTTGATGGAGGTAAAACCCTACGTCCTGCTTGATTAATATTGATGATATGGGTAGTACAAGAGTAGATCTACCACGAGATCAAGGAGGCTAAACCCTAGAAGCTAGCCTATGGTATGATTGTTGTATATGGAGTTGATTGCCTACGGACTACAACCCTCCGGTTTATATAGACACCGGATAGGGTTAGGGTTACATAGAGTCGGTTACAATGGTAGGAGATCTTGAATATCCGCATCGCCAAGCTTGCCTTCCACGCCAAGGAAAGTCCCATCCGGGCACGGGACGAAGTCTTCAATCTTGTATCTTCATAGTCCAGGAGTCCGGCTGAAGTTATAGTCCGGCTACCTGAACACCCCCTAATCCAGGACTCCCTCAGGTACCTAGGAGGCGGCCTTTCGTACCATGGCCGCGACACCATCGGCCTCAGGACCATCTCGCGACGATGGGGCCTCCTCTTCTTCGGCGGGAGCAGCTCGGGCTCGTTGAGGGGAGACTTGCCCTTCTCCGCGGCCAAGAACCTCCGAATCGGTGCCATGGCTACACCAGCAAGGAGTGGAGCAAGGAAAGAGAAGAAGCGGGAGAGGCAGAGGAGAGACGGGTGTTGGGGGCTCCGCCTCCACCTCCCATTTATATCCAAGGGGAGGCCAACCGCCGGCCTCCACGATCTAAGGTAATGATGGTTTTTTCCTTGCATGCAGAAGTGACTCGTCAAGTTGGGCAGTTGCCGAGGCAACGAGGGGAAGCGAAGACGCCCACGACCAATCAACCGCCATGCGTCGACCAAGGCCGCAGGCTATTGGGGCCCGCGATGCTCCACACTTTCCCTTTTGCTTCGCCTCTAAGCCAAGCCCGAGCACGCCTTGGGCCCGGGGGCTACTGTCGGCGTTATGGGAATGGGGGTCCCCAGACTTGCATGCCTGTGGCCCACGGCGTGGCTCTGTGAGCGGGCCCATACGGCCCATCTTCACCAACAAGCATTCAAGACCCTCGCGAGGGGCCAAGCCTCGTGAGGCGGACGACACAAGACCACCTCAGTTGCGGCCTCACCAGGCTAGCTCGTGAGGGGCGAAGATATCAAGGCGAGGCAAACCTTGCGAGGTTCCAATGACGTGAGCCATGACGATCGAGACCAGGCGGGTGCCAGGCGGGCGCCAGTGCGCACAATGTCCTTGTTTCCTCTTTGGTTCTAAGGAGGCAAGCGCAAACGAAGAGTACCGAGGCGTCAAGAAAAGGTTCCCATATCAGTGCAATGAGACCAAGACCAAGAGGACAGCAATACAGATGTCACCATGGAGCCCAAGGCGGCGTCACCACCAGAGCCTTTGGCAGGTGAAGACTGCTTTTGTCAGGATAACTTGTACCAACTGTCCCCTTTCAAATTGGCCATTGTTGGCTCCCTTCCCACTCAATATTTGGGAAGAGGACCAGGGCCTCTATAAATAGGACTAGCCACCACCATAGCTAGGGGATCGACCTCATCTTGGATCGGAGCCATTTCGTCCTTAGCCTCACACCGACCAAGCACAAGAACACCTCACCTCAGGAGGCTGTTCTTCTCCTTGTACTGTTCATCATCAGCCCCAGAGCCAATCCACCACACCACACTGGAGTAGGGTATTACACAACAACGGTGGCCCGAACCAGTATAAATCTTGTGTCTCTTGTGTTGCGAGTTTGTTGAGTTAGCCTTAGAGATCGTGGCGAGGTTGAGGGCGTGAGTTGGTAGGGGGAGATCTTCGCGCGCACCCCAGTGTTCAAACCTTAAGGGTTTTGCCGGAACACAAAGTCTGACAAATATTGAAAGTGGGTTTGGAAGAGTGTCAACTCTAGATCCCACATATTTGGAGAATGTTCAATCTTACGAAGTTCTTGATAAAAGTGGGTTTGGAGAGGTCATGACTTCAGTTAATGTTAATCCCACTGAGGGAGTCCTGGATTAGGGGGTGTCCGGATAAGCCGGACTATAACCTTTGGCTGGTCTCTCGGACTATGAAGATACAAGATTGAAGACTTCGTCCCGTGTCCGGATGGGACTTTCCTTGGCGTGGAAGGCAAGCTTGGCAATACAGATATGTAGATCTCCTCCCATTGTAACCGACTCTGTGTAACCCTAGCCCTCTTCGGTGTCTATATAAACCGGAGGGTTTTAGAACATAGGACGAACAACAATCATAGCATAGGCTAGCTTCTAGGGTTTAGCCTCTTTGATCTCGTGGTAGATCTACTCTTGTACTACCCATATCATCAATATTAATCAAGCAGGAGTAGGGTTTTACCTCCATCGAGAGGGCCCGAACCTGGGTAAAAACATTGTGTCCCTTGTCTCATGTTACCATCTGCCTAGACGCACAGTTCGGGACCCCCTACCCGAGATCCGCCGGTTTTGACACCGACATTGGTGCTTTCATTGAGAGTTCCTCTGTGTCGTCACCTTTAGGCCCGATGGCTCCTCCGATCATCAACAACGATGCGGTCCAGGGTGAGACCTTTATCCCTGGACAGATCTTCGTGTTCGGCAGATTTGCACTGCGGGCTAATTCGCTTGGCCATCTGGAGCAGATTGAAAGCTACGCCCCTGGCCATCAGGTCAGATTTGGAAGTTTGAACTACACGGCCGACATCCGCGGAGACTTGATCTTCGACGGATTCGAGCCACAGCCGAGCGCGCCACACTGTCACGGTGGGTATGACCTAGCTTTGCTGCCGAATAGTACCCTAGAGGCCGCGCCCGCATCAGCTCAGACCCTTAGCTCGGAGCCAACCGCGCCGATCGAGGACAGGTGGCTAGACACCACCTCGGGGGCTGCAGTCTCAACGGCGATCGAGCCGAACACCAGCCTCATCCTCTGTGAAGCCCATGACTCCAAGGTGCTGGACTCTTTTCCGGATTCCGAACCTTCCGTGCCCCTGCCAATCGAATCCGATTGGGCGCCGATCTTGGAATTCACCGCCGCGGATATCTTTCAGCACTCGCCCTTCGGCGACATTCTGAATTCACTAAGGTCTCTCTCTTTGTCAGGAGAGCCCTGGCCGGACTATGGCCAACATGATTGGGATGCGGACGACGAAGAAATTCGACGCCCACCCACCACCCACTTCGTAGCCACTGTCGATGATTTAACCGACATGCTCGACTTCGACTCCGAAGACATCGACGGTATGGACGACGATGTTGGAGACGAACATGAACTAGCGCCTATAGGGCACTGGAAAGCCACCTCGTCATATGACATATATATGGTGGATACACCCAAAGAAGGCAATGGCGACTGAACAAGGGGGGATGACCCCTCCAAGAAGCAACCCAAGCGCCGGCGTCAGTGGCGCCACTCTGAGTCCCGCCAAAGCAAAAACGGTGATGCCGGCATGGGAGATAATAACACCCCGGACAGTGCCGAAGACAATTCCCTCCAGCAAGATTCAACACAGGAGGATGGAGAAGCCAGTCCCCCTGAGAGAGCGGCAGACAGAGAAGAAGAGGATGATAATTACATGCGTCCCTCCGAAGACGAGGCAAGCCTCGGCGATGACGAATTTGTCGTGCTTGAGGATACCGTCGAACAAGAGCACTTTAAGCACAGGCTTATGGCCACGGCGACTAGCCTTAAGAAAAAATAGCAACAGCTTAGAGCTAACCAAGACTTGCTAGCCGATAGATGGACGGAAGTCCTTGCGGCCGAGGAATACAAACTCGAACGCCCCTCCAAGAGCTACCCAAAGCGCAGGTTGCTACCCCGTTTAGAGGAGGAAGCACTTAAGCCTACATCACCAGCGCATGATGCGGCTGACCAGCCACCTCATGGCCACGACAGAGAGTCCTCTCGGCCCTCCACTCAAGCCGCACCCTGGTGTCGCTCAAAAAATACCAAGGCACGGGGAAATGCGCTAGACCTGCGAGATATGTTGGAAGACAGGGCGAGGCAAACAAGATCGATCTACGAATCGCGCGGGTGCCCCACGACACGAGACGATAACCGTCACGCCGGATACAGTAAATCCGGCCGGGCGGAACACAACAAACAAAGCTCATTTGAGCTCCGTCCTGATATAGCCCAGTACAGAGGCGCCGCACACCCACTATGCTTCACAGATGATGTAATGGATCATCAAATCCTAGAGGGTTTCAAACCCGTAAACATTGAATCATACGATGGCACAACAGATCCTGTGGTATGGATTGAGGACTATCTCCTTCATATCCACATGGCCCGTGGCGATGATCTACATGCCATCAAATACCTCCCACTCAAGCTTAAAGGACCAGCTCGGCATTGGCTTAACAGCCTGCCAGCAGAATCAATTGGTTGTTGGGAGGACCTGGAAGCCGCATTCCTCGACCATTTCCAGGGCATTTATGTGCGACCACCAGACGCCGATGACCTGAGCCACATAATTCAGCAGCCAGAAGAATCTACCAGACAATTCTGGACACAGTTCCTAACCAAGAAAAATCAAATCATCGACTGTCCGGACACAGAGGCCCTAGCAGCCTTCAAGCATAACATCCGTGATGAGTGGCTTGCTCGGCACCTTGGACAGGAAAAGCCAAAATCTATGGCAGCCCTCACGACACTCATGACCCGCTTTTCCACGGGAGAAGACAGCTGGCTGGCTCGTAGCAATAACATGACCAAGAGCCCTGGTAATTCGGACACCAATGACAGCAATGGCAGGTCGCATCGCAACAAGCACAAGCGCTGCATTAACAATGACAACGCTGAAGATACGGCAGTTAATGCCGGATTCAGAGGCTCTAAGCCCGGTCAGCGGAAAAAGCCATTTAAGAGGAACACTCCGGGCCCGTCCAGTTTGGACCGTATACTCGATCGCTCATGCCAGATACATGGCACCCCCAAAAAACCAGCCAATCACACCAACATGGATTGTTGGGTGTTCAAGCAGGCCGGCAAGTTAAATGCCGAAAACAGAGACAAGGGGCTGCACAGCGATGAGGACGAAGAGCCCCGGCCGCCGAACAATAGTGGATAGAAGGGCTTCCCCCACAAGTGCGGACGGTGAACATGATATACGCAACCCACATCCCCAAAAGGGAGCGGAAGCGTCCACTCAGGGACGTATACACGTTGGAGCCAGTGGCCCCAAAGTTCAACCCATGGTCCTCCTGCCCGATCACTTTTGATCAAAGGGACCACCCCACTAGCATCCGCCATGGCGGATTCGCCGCATTGGTTCTAGACCCAGTCATTGACGGATTTCACCTCACTAGAGTCCTTATGGACGGCGGCAGCAGCCTGAACCTGCTTTATCAGGATACAGTGCGGAAAATGGGCATAGATCCCTCAAGGATTAAACCCACAAAAACAACCTATAAAGGCGTCATACCAGGTGTAGAGGCCAACTGTACAGGCTCAGTTACACTTGAAGTGGTCTTTGAATCCCCGGATAATTTCCGAAGTGAGGAGTTAATCTTCGACATAGTCCCGTTCTACAGTGGCTATCACGCACTGTGTTGGGGAACGTTGCAGAAAACAAAAATTTTCCTACGGTTTCACCAAGATCCATCTAGGAGTTCATCTAGCAACGGGCGATCGGATTGCATCTACATACCTTTGTAGATCACGCGCGGAAGCGTTCAAAGAACGGGGATGAGGAAGGCGTACTCAACGTGATCCAAATCACCGTAGATCCTAGCGCCGAACGGACGGCACCTCCGCGTTCAACACACGTACGGTCAGCGTGACGTCTCCTTCTTCTTGATCCAGCAAGGGGGAAGGAGAGGTTGAGGAAGATGGCTCCAGCAGCAGCACGACGGCGTGGTGGTGGTGGAGCTGCAGTACTCCGGCAGGGCTTCGCCAAGCACTATGGAGGAGGAGGATGTGTTGGAGAGGGAGAGGGAGGCACCAAAGGCGTGGGTTGAGAGGCCCTCCTTCCCCCACTATATATATAGAGAGAGCCTAGGGGGGGGCGGCCCTAGGAGATCCAATCTCCTAGGGGGCGGTGGCCAAGGGAGGAATCCCTCCCCCCCAAGGCACCTAGGAGGTGCCTTCCCCCTTCGGGACTCTTCCCTTCTTGAACCCTAGGCGCATGGGCCTCTTGGAGCTGGTGCCCTTGGCCCATGTAGGCCAAGGCGCACCCCCTACAGCCCATGTGGCCCCCGGGGCAGGTGGCCCCACCTGGTGGACCCCCGGGACCCTTCCGGTGGTCCCGGTACAATACCGATGACCCCGAAACTTGTCCCGATGGCCGAAATAGCACTTCCTATATATAATTCTTTACCTCCGGACCATTCCGGAACTCCTCGTGACGTCCGGGATCTCATCCGGGACTCCAAACAACATTTGGGTTACTGCATATACATATCCCTACAACCCTAGCGTCACCGAACCTTAAGTGTGTAGACCCTACGGGTTCGGGAGACATGTAGACATGACCGAGACGACTCTCTGGTAAATAACCAACAGCAGGATCTGGATACCCATGTTGGCTCCAACATGCTCCTCGATGATCTCATCGGGTGAACCACGATGTCGAGGATTCAAGCAACCCCGTATACAATTCCCTTTGTTCAATCGGTATGTTACTTGCCCGAGATTCGATCGTCGATATCCCAATACCTCGTTCAATCTCGTTACCGGCAAGTCACTTTAATCGTACCGTAATGCATGATCCCGTGACCAGACACTTGGTCACTTTGAGCTCATTATGATGATGCATTACCGAGTGGGCCCAGTGATACCTCTCCGTCATACGGAGTGACAAATCCCAGTCTTGATCCGTGTCAACCCAACAGACACTTTCGGAGATACCCGTAGTATACCTTTATAGTCACCCAGTTACGTTGTGACGTTTGGTACACCCAAAGCACTCCTACGGTATCCGGGATTTACACAATCTCATGGTCTAAGGAAAGGATACTTGACATTGGAAAACTCTAGCAAATGAACTATACGATCTTGTGCTATGTTTAGGATTGGGTCTTGTCCATCACATCATTCTCCTAATGATGTGATCTCGTTATCAATGACATCCAATGTCCATAGTAAGGAAACCATGACTATCTGTTGATCAACGAGCTAGTCAACTAGAGGCTTACTAGGGACATGTTGGTGTCTATTATTCACACATGTATTACGATTTCCGGATAACACAATTATAGCATGAATAAAGACAATTATGATGAACAAGGAAATATAATAATAATGTTTTTATTATTGCCTCTAGGGAATATTTCCAATAGTCTCCCACTTGCACTAGAGTCAATAATCTAGTTACATTGTGATGAATCGAACACCCATGGAATTCTGGTGTTGATCATGTTTTGCTCTAGGGAGAGGTTTAGTCAACGGATCTGCTACATTCAGGTCCGTGTGTACTTTACAAATATCTATGTCTCCGTCTTGAACATTTTCACGAATGGAGTTGAAGCGACGCTTGATGTGCCTTGTCTTCTTGTGAAACCTGGGCTCCTTGGCAAGTGCAATAGCTCCAGTGTTGTCACAGAAGAGCTTGTTCGGCCCCGACGCATTGGGTATGACTCCTAGGTCGGTGATGAACTCCTTCACCCAAATTGCTTCATGTGCTGCCTCCGAGGCTGCCATGTACTCCGCTTCACATGTAGATCCCGCCATGACGCTCTGCTTGCAACTGCACCAGCTTACTGCCCCACCATTCAAAATATACACATATCCGATTTGTGACTTAGAGTTATCCAGATCTGTGTCGAAGCTGGCATCGACGTAACCCTTTACGACGAGCTCTTCGTCACCTCCATAAACGAGAAACATTTCCTTAGTCCTTTTCAGGTACTTCAGGATATTCTTGACCGCTGTCCAGTGTTCCTTGCCGGGATTACTTTGGTACCTTCCTACCAAAATTATGGCAAGGTTTACATCAGGTCTGGTACACAGCATGGCATACATAATAGAACCTATGGCTGAGGCATAGGGGATGACACTCATCTCCTCTATATCTTCTGCCGTGGTCGGACATTGAGCTGAGCTCAATTTCACACCTTGCAACACAGGCAAGAACCCCTTCTTAGACTGATCCATATTGAACTTCTTCAATATCTTTTCAAGGTATGTGCTTTGTGAAAGACCTATGAGGCGTCTTGATCTATCTCTGTAGATCTTGATGCCTAATATATAAGCAGCTTCTCCAAGGTCCTTCATTGAAAAACTCTTATTCAAGTAGGCCTTAATGCTGTCCAAGAGTTCTATATCATTTCCCATCAAAAGTATGTCATCTACATATAATATGAGAAATGCTACAGAGCTCCCACTCACTTTCTTGTAAACACAGGCTTCTCCATAAGTCTGCATAAACCCAAACGCTTTGATCATCTCATCAAAGCGAATGTTCCAACTCCGAGATGCTTGCACCAGCCCATAAATCGAGCGTTGGAGCTTGCACACCTTGTCAGCATTCTTAGGATCAACAAAACCTTCCGGCTGCATCATATACAATTCTTCCTTAAGGAAACCATTAAGGAATGCCGTTTTGACGTCCATTTTCCATATCTCATAATCGTAGAATGCGGCAATTGCTAACATGATTCGGACGGACTTTAGCTTCGCTACCGGTGAGAAAGTCTCATCGTAGTCAACCCCTTGAACTTGTCGATAACCCTTAGCGACAAGCCGAGCTTTATAGATGGTCACATTACCATCCGCGTCTGTCTTCTTCTTAAAGATCCATTTATTTTCTATGGCTCGCCGCTCTATGGGCAAGTCAGTCAAAGTCCATACTTCGTTTTCATACATGGATCCTATCTCGGATTTCATGACTTCTAGCCATTTGTCGGAATCCGGGCCCGCCATCGCTTCTTCATAGTTTGAAGGTTCACCGTTGTCTAACAACATGATTTCCAAGACAGGGTTGCCGTACCACTCTGGTGCGGAACGTGTCCTTGTGGACCTTCGAATTTCAGTAGGAGCTTGATCAGAAGTATCTTGATCATCATCATTAACTTCCTCTCTAGTCGGTGCAGGCACCTCAGGAACATTTTCTTGAGTTGCGCCATTTTCCGGTTCAAGAGGTAATACTTCATCAAGTTCTACTTTCCTCCCACTTACTTCTTTCGAGAGAAACTCTTTCTCTAGAAAGGACCCATTCTTGGCAACAAAGATCTTGCCTTCGGACCTGAGGTAGAAGGCATACCCAATAGTTTCTTTAGGGTATCCTATGAAGACGCATTTTTCCGACTTGGGTTCGAGCTTTTCAGGTTAAAGTTTCCTGACATAAGCATCGCATCCCCAAACTTTTAGAAATGACAGCTTAGGTTTCTTCCCAAACCATAATTCAAACGGTGTCGTCTCAACGGATTTCGACGGAGCCCTATTTAAAGTGAATGCGGCAGTCTCTAAAGCATACCCCCAAAAAGATAGCGGTAAATCGGCAAGAGACATCATAGATCGCACCATATCTAATAGAGTGCGAATACGATGTTCGGACACACCATTACGCTGAGGTGTTCCAGGCGGCGTGAGCTGTGAAACTATTCCACATTTTCTTAAGTGTGTGCCAAACTCATGACTCAAGTATTCTCCTCCACGATCTGATCGCAGGAACTTGATTTTCCTGTCACATTGATTCTCAACCTCACTCTGAAATTCCTTGAACTTTTCAAAGGTCTCAGACTTGTGTTTCATTAAGTAGACATACCCATATCTACTCAAGTCATCAGTGAGGGTGAGAACATAACGATAGCCACCGCGAGCCTCAACACTCATTGGACCGCACACATCAGTATGTATGATTTCCAATAAGTTGGTTGCTCGCTCCATTGTTCCTGAGAACGGAGTCTTGGTCATTTTACCCATGAGGCATGGTTCGCATGTGTCAAATGATTCGTAATCAAGAGACTCTAAAAGTCCATCAGCATGGAGCTTCTTCATGCGTTTGACACCTATGTGACCAAGGCGGCAGTGCCACAAGTATGTGGGACTATCATTATCAACCTTACATCTTTTGGTACTCACACTATGAATATGTGTAGCATCACGCTCGAGATTCATTAAGAATAAACCATTTACCATCGGAGCATGACCATAAAACATATCTCTCATATAAATAGAGCAACCATTATTCTCTGATTTAAATGAGTAGCCATCTCGAATTAAACGAGATCCAGATACAATGTTCATGCTCAAACTTGGCACTAAATAACAACTATTGAGGTTTAAAACTAATCTCGTAGGTAAATGAAGAGACAGCGTGCCGACGGCGATCACATCGACCTTGGAACCATTCCCGACTCGCATCGTCACCTCGTCCTTCGCCAGTCTCCGCTTATTCCGCAGCTCCTGTTTTGAGTTACAAATGTGAGCAACCGCACCGGTATCAAATACCCAGGAGCTACTACAAGTACTGGTAAGGTACACATCAATTACATGTATATCACATATACCTTTCGTTTTGCCGACCTTCTTGTCCGCTAAGTATTTGGGGCAGTTCCGCTTCCAGTGACCACTTCCCTTGCAATAAAAGCACTCATTCTCGGGCTTGGGTCCATTCTTTGGCTTCTTCCTGGCAGCTTGCTTACCGGGCGCGGCAACTCCCTTGCCATCCTTCTTGAAGTTCTTTTTACCCTTGCCTTTCTTGACCTTGGTGGTTTTATTGACCATCAACACTTGATGTTCCTTTTTGACTTGTACCTCTGCTGATTTCAGCATTGCAAATACTTCAGGAATGGTCTTTTCCATCCCCTGCATATTGAAGTTCATCACAAAGCTCTTGTAGCTCGGTGGAAGCGACTGAATGATTCTGTCAATGACCGCGTCATCCGGGAGATTAACTCCCAGCTGAGTCAAGCGGTTATGTAACCCAGACATTGTGAGTAGGTGCTCACTGACAGAACTATTTTCCTCTATCTTACAGCTGAAGAATTTGTCGGAGACTTCATATCTCTCGACCCGGGCATGAGCTTGGAAAACCATTTTCAGCTCTTCGAACATCTCATATGCTCCGTGTCTCTCAAAACGCTTTTGGAGCCCCGGCTCTAAGATGTAAAGCATGCCGCACTGAACGAGGGAGTAGTCATCGGTACGTGCCTGCCAAGCGTTCATAACGTCTTGTTCTGCAGGGAGAACAGGTCATCACCTAGCGGTGCTTGTTGGACATAATCTTTCTTGGCAGCTATGAGGATGATCCTCAGGTTCCGGACCCAGTCCGTGTAGTTGCTGCCATCGTCTTTCAGCTTGGTTTTCTCTAGGAACGCGTTGAAGTTAAGGACTACGTTGGCCATTTGATCTACAAGACATATTGTAAAATTTTAGACTAAGTTCATGATAATTAAGTTCATCTAATCAAATTATTCAATGAACTCCCACTTAGATAGACATCCCTCCAGTCATCTAAGTATAACATGATCCGAGTTAACTAGGCCGTGTCCGATCATCACGTGAGACGGACTAGTCAACGTCGGTGAACATCTTCATGTTGATCGTATCTTCTATACGACTCATGCTCGACCTTTCGGTCTTCTGTGTTCCGAGGCCATGTCTGTACATGCTAGGCTTGTCAAGTCAACCTAAGTGTTTTGCATGTGTAAATCTGTCTTACACCCGTTGTATGTGAACGTTAGAATCTATCACACCCGATCATCACGTGGTGCTTCAAAACAACGAACTGTCGCAACGGTGCACAGTTAGGGGGAACACTTTCTTGAAATTATTATGAGGGATCATCTTATTTACTACCGTCATTCTAAGTAAACAAGATGCATAAATATGATAAACATCACATGCAATCAAATAATAAAAGTGACATGATATGGCCAATATCACATAGCTCCTTTGATCTCCATCTTGGGGCTCCATGATCATCTTGTCACCGGCATGACACCATGATCTCCATCATCGTGTCTCCATGAAGTTGCTCGCCAACTATTACTTCTACTACTATGGCTAATGCATTTAGCAATAAAGTAAAGTAATTTACATGGCGTTTCTCAATGACACGCAGGTCATACAAAAAATAAAGACAACTCCTATGGCTCCTACCGGTTGTCATACTCATCGACATGCAAGTCGTGATTCCTATTACAATAGCATGAACATCTCATACATCACATATATATCATTCATCATTCATCACAACTTTGGCCATATCATATCACAAAGCACTTGCTGCAAAAACAAGTTAGACGTCCTCTAATTGTTGTTGCAAGTTTTACGTGGCTGAAGTAGGGTTCTAGCAAGAATGTTTTCTTACCTACGTGAAAGCCACAACGTGATTTGTCAACTTCTATTTACCCTTCATAAGGACCCTTTTCATCGAATCCGCTCCAACTAAAGTGGGAGAGACAGACACCCGCCAGCCACCTTTATGCAACTTGTGCATGTTAGTCGGTGGAACCGATCTCACGTAAGCGTACGTGTAAGGTTGGTCCGGGCCGCTTCATCCCACAATACCATTGAAGCAAGATAAGACTAGTAGCGGCAAGAAAGTTGACAACATCAACGCCCACAACAAATTGTGTTCTACTCGTGCAAAAAGAACTACGCATAGACCTAGCTCATGATGCCACTGTTGGGGAACGTTGCAGAAAACAAAAATTTTACTAAGGTTTCACCAAGATCCATCTAGGAGTTCATCTAGCAACGAGTGATCGGATTGCATCTACATACCTTTGTAGATCACACGCGGAAGCGTTCAAAGAACGGGGATGAGGAAGGCGTACTCGACATGATCCAAATCACCAGAGATCCTAGCGCCGAACGGACGGCACCTCCACGTTCAACACACGTACGGTCAGCGTGACGTCTCCTTCTTCTTGATCCAGCAAGGGGGAAGGAGAGGTTGAGGAAGATGGCTCCAGCAGCAGCACGACGGTGTGGTGGTGGTGGAGCTGCAATACTCCGGCAGGGCTTCGCCAAGCACTATGGAGGAGGAGGATGTGTTGGAGAGGGAGAGGGAGGCACCAAAGGCGTGGGTTGAGAGGCCCTCCTTCCCCCACTATATATATAGAGAGCCTAGGGGGGGCGCCGGCCCAAGGAGATCCAATCTCCTAGGGGGGCGGCGGCCAAGGGAGGAATCCCTCCCCCCAAGGCACCTAGGAGGTGCCTTCCCCCTTCGGGACTCTTCCCTTCTTGAACCCTAGGCGCATGGGCCTCTTGGGGCTGGTGCCCTTGGACCATGTAGGCCAAGGCGCACCCCCTACAGCCCATGTGGCCCCCCGGGGCAGGTTGCCCCACCTGGTGGACCCCCGGGACCCTTCCGGTGGTCCCGGTACAATACCGGTGACCCCGAAAATTGTCCCGATGGCCGAAATAGCACTTCCTATATATAATTCTTTACCTTCGGACCATTCCGGAACTCCTCGTGACGTCCGGGATCTCATCCGGGACTCCGAACAACATTCGGGTTACTGCATATACATATCCCTACAACCCTAGCGTCACCGAACCTTAAGTGTGTAGACCCTACGGGTTCGGGAGACATGTAGACATGACCGAGACGACTCTTCGGTCAATAACCAACAGCGGGATCTGGATACCCATGTTGGCTCCCACATGCTCCTCGATGATCTCATCGGATGAACCACGATGTCGAGGATTCAAGCAACCCCGTATACAATTCCTTTTGTTCAATCGGTATGTTACTTGCCCGAGATTCGATCGTCGGTATCCCAATACCTCGTTCAATCTCGTTACCGGCAAGTCACTTTACTCGTACCGTAATGCATGATCCCGTGAGCAGACACTTGGTCACTTTGAGCTCATTATGATGATGCATTACCGAGTGGGCCCAGTGATACCTCTCCGTCATACGGAGTGACAAATCCCAGTCTTGATCCGTGTCAACCCAACAGACACTTTCGGAGATACCCGTAGTATACCTTTATAGTCACCCAGTTATGTTGTGACGTTTGGTACACCCAAAGCACTCCTACGGTATCCGGGAGTTACACGATCTCATGGTCTAAGGAAAGGATACTTGACATTGGAAAACTCTAGCAAACGAACTATACGATCTTGTGCTATGTTTAGGATTGGGTCTTGTCCATCACATCATTCTCCTAATGATGTGATCTCGTTATCAATGACATCCAATGTCCATAGTCAGGAAACCATGACTATCTGTTGATCAACGAGCTAGTCAACTAGAGGCTTACTAGGGACATGTTGGTGTCTATTATTCACACATGTATTACGATTTCCGGATAACACAATTATAGCATGAATAAAGACAATTATCATGAACAAGGAAATATAATAATAATGCTTTTATTATTGCCTCTAGGGCATATTTCCAACACACTGCTCGGACGAACCGCATTTGGAATGTTCAATGCGGTGCCGCACTATGCATATCTCAAGCTCAAGATGCCAGGCCCTCGAGGAGTCATTACGGTCAATGGAAACACCAAACGCTCTCTCCGAACGGAGGAGCACATGGCGGCCCTCGCAGCGGAAGTACAAAGCAGCCTCTCAAGGCAATTCTCCAGTCCGGCTATTAAATGTCCGGACACCGTCAAGCGCGCCCGGAGTAACCTACAACAAGACCACCTGGCACGTTCGGAGCAAGCGTTGCAATACGGCCCCAACCCCAGCCCTCGCGAAACTGCGAAATCAGTACTACGCGTATATAACTACGCTCTGAAAATACCATGGGCACAGGGGGAGGGGCACGACCACGACACGCCCAAAAATGCGGCTCAACTGCACTAGGGGCTCCCGATTTTGTCATTATTTCCTACTTTCAGGACTCCACTCTTCGGAAGGCCTGTCCGGCAGTACAACCGCCGAACACACGATGCAACAACCAAGGAGGCAGAAAGCTACGTCGAATTCCCAGGTGGTCTCTATAACGAGCAAAATACCTATCTTACATACTGTCTCGCAGCTCGCCCCTGGAGGGGGACATGTCAAATAGTCCCATCTCTTGCTTATCGCACTATTTGTATCGTTCTGCTTTCACAACAGCCTTTTAAAATAAACAATGCTTAGCTTCAGCTTATTACTGCATTCTCTATTCATTTCTTTTTCAATACATATGTTCAGTTATGACATTTAGCACCCGTACACTTTGGTACGGTCCATACGCCAGGGGCTCAAGCACCCCATAATACGGCGTGAGAAGTCCGAACACTTTCACAAAGTGCGGCCCTCCGAACTAATAGCATTATATGCATCAGCTCCGAATCATGTCTTTGGTCAATAGTTGGGTTTGCCCTGCTCCAATGTTTTGGTACCTTACGTTCCGCTATATCGGCTAAGGTAGCGCTGGGAGAACTACTGCGATTGTGCCCCGGTTGAGCTGGGCTAAGAACCTCAGTAGAGAAAGCTAAAACTGACTGTTATGATAGGGCGAGAGCTGGTTTCGAGTTCCTAAAGACTTATGCCGCTTAGAGCGAGGAGTCGGCTTTGTCTGGCCTAGGCGTGTATAGCGCCCCGAACTCGGTCTTCCAAACACTAGGGGCTTTGCCGAAATTTAAAATTATAGAATTCTCTGGCTAAGTGAGAGTGATAATGCATTATAGTCCGATTGCCTTGTTCGTTGTGCTGAGCACCTCCCTCGAAGGACCCAAGAATGGGAAAAAGAGTGCTCAGGTTTATCCCGAACACCCCAGCACTCGTGGCATGGGGGCAGAAGCCGACGACTCGCTATCTCTCAGACTCGATAAACAACCGCATAGAAGGTAATATTTTAAATTACAACAAGCGTTGTAGCGCATATGAACAAGTTTTCAGCTCACAGGATAAAACGAACAAGTTCAGTCAAATATTACATCTCTGGAACATTCGTCCGCCACAAGGTGGGCGCCCTTCAGGACTCCCTCATAATACATCTCGGGGTGGCGATGCTCCTTGACCTGCGGTGGCCCGTCCTTCACAAGCTTCTCCGCATCCATCTTGCCCCAGTGCACTTTAGCACGGGAAAGCGCCCTACGGGCACCTTCGATGCAGACGGAGCGCTTGACGACTTCAAGCCACGGACAAGCATCCACCAGCCGCCTCACCAGCCCGAAGTAGCTCCCAGGCAGGGCCTCTCTAGGCCACAGCCGAACTATAAGGCCCTTCATGGCCTGTTCGGCCACCTTATGGAGCTCGACCAGTTGCTTCAGTTGGTCACTCAAGGGTGCCGAGTGTCCGGCCTCACCATACTGAGACCAGAACACCTTCTCCGTCAAGCTGTCCTCCTCGTCCCGGTAGAAGGCGGCGACATCTGACATGCTACGGGGCAAATCTGCGAATGCTCCTGGAGAGCTCTGGATTCAGGTAAGTAACAAGTAATTCACTTTCACGTGCTTGCTTTGCATAAAGAATGCCTTACCCGCCGCTATGTTCTTTATCGCCTCAACTTCCTGGAGGGCTTTCTGGGCTTCGGCCTTGGCAGACTTGGCGCTTTCAAGGGCCGCCGCGAGCTCGGACTCTCGCGTCTTTGAGTCAAACTCCAAACTCTCATGTTTTTTCATGAGAGCCTGGAGCTCTTGCTGCACCTCGCCAACCCGCGCCTCATGTTTCTCCCGCTCGGTGCGCTCCGTGGCCGCCTTCTTTTCAGCCTCGGAAAGCGCTTGCTTAAGGGTTTCCACCTCAGTCGTGGCCCCTAGGACACCAATAGCGATCCTGTCATTTTTTGCAACTGCATCTTTTTAAATACACTCCACAAGGTATTACTTACCTTCTTTTTCCTCGAGCTCCTTTTTAGCAAGGCCGAGCTCTTGCTCGGACCGCTCGAGGCTCTGCTTCAGCGTATCCACCTCCGCAGTCAGTGCGGCAGAGGCCAGCAGCGAAGCCTGCATACGCATATTGACTTAATTATGTTAGACTCCTGCGAATGTTGTTAGATCCTCTATTCTGCTTTTCTTTCCGAATGCCAAACAGAGCATCAGGGGCTACTGTCTATGCGGTAATATTTTCACATATTTTTCACATACCTCAAAGCCTGTTAGCAGGCTGGCACAGGCTTCAGTCAGCCCGCTTTTGGCGGGCTGAACCTTCTGGATCACCACACTCATAATAGTGCGGTGCTCCTCATCGATAGAGGTGCCGTTAAGCACCTCCAGCAAATTATCCGGTGCCTCCGGTTGGACGGAGGTCACCGGCGTCATAGGCTTTCCCTTCTTACTAGGGGGCCGCCTGCCAGACTCCGGAACCATTGAAGGTTCCGGTGCGGTGTCCGGCCCAGGGCCGGACTTGGAGCCCTTAGGGTTTTTCCCCTTTGCGCCTGGATTCCGGGAGGTCGCCTTGCGGCGCCTCCAGGACCACCTCCTCCTGGCTTGGATCCTTTTGGGACAACACCTCGGCGTCGTCCGTAGGGCGGGGGGAGGTAGCGGCCGGAAGTGAAAAACTATTCACATCCGACGAATCCAGGGAGCCGCTCGACGACACGTCGAGCCGGGCTTTGGGCGGACTGCATAATTATATTCAGTGTCAGGAGAAGCTGTGCAATTAAGGAACGCCATGAGTCTACTCAGGTATCCGAATACTTACGATTTTGCCAGGGGCTTGGCCTTGAGCGGCCACTCCTCTTCGCCGTCGTCGGCGTTGGTGGAGTAGTCCGTAGGGAGGGTCCTCCCTTTCTTGGACCCTCCGGCCTCCCTAGTTGGGGCGGCCTTCCTTTTCTTTTCTCCCCCTGCTGGGGAAGAAACCTCTCTTTCCTCCTCCTCGTCTTCGCGGGAGGAGTGCGCCTCGGAGTCATCGGACGATGAGTCCGACTCCACTGGGCGTCGGGAACTCTTCTGGGTTCCCGTGGCCTTCTTCTCTGGCACAAGGTAAGGTGCCGAAATTAGCGGCTCCGCCAAGCGGGCGTCCGCTGGGTCTTCGGGCAAAGGAGCCGGACAGTTGATCTGTTCGGCTGTCCTCTGCCAGTCCTATCAAAGGCATGGGGGCTTAGATCCCGCATAGAGTCAAACTATGAAATACAAATATCCTATAAGAGGGAAAAATATCTTACCGCATTGGCTTGACGCTGCGCGCTGAATCCGTGATCCTCGGTAGCGGATGCGGGAGCCTCGGTGCCCTTAAATAGCACCTTCTAGGCATCTTCGTACTTTGTGTCGAAGAGCCTGCTCAGAGTTCGGTGCTGGGCCGGGTTGAACTGCCACAAGCTTAAATCCCGTTGTTGGCACGGGAGGATCCGGCGGATGAGCATGACCTGGACTACGTTAATAAGTTTGAGCTTCTTGCTCACTAGGTTTTGGATGCATGTTTGGAGTCTGGTCAGCTCTCCTTTTTTACCCCACGGCAGGCCCTTCTCTTTCCAGGAGTTGAGCCACGTAGGGATTCCGGATCGGAACTCGGGGCTGCGACCCATTCAGGGTCACGCGGCTCGGTGATGTAGAACTACCCCGATTGCACCCCTTTATGGTCTCCATGAAGGAGCCCTCGAGCCATAGGACGTTGGGCATCTTGTCCACCATGGCGCCTCCACACTCCGCCTGGCGGCCGCCGACTACCTTCGGCTTGACATTGAAGGTCTTCAGCCATAGGCCGAAGTGGGGCTGGATGTAGAGGAAGGCCTCGCACACGATGATGAACGCCGAGATGTTGAGGATGAAGTTCGGGGCCAGATCATGGAAGTCCAGGCCGTAGTAGAACATGAGTCCCCGGACAAATGGGTGGAGAGGGAAGCCCAGTCCGCAGAGGAAATGGGTGAGGAACACCACCCTCTCATGGGGCCTGGGGGTGGGGATGAGCTGCCCCTCGTCTGGGAGCCAGTGCGTGATGTCGTGAGACCAGTACCCGGCTTTCCTCAGCTTCTTGATGTGTCCCTCCGCAACGGAGGAGAACATCCACTTGCCTCCCGCTCCGGACATGTCTCGAGAAGGTTGAGGTGGGGAATGTGGACTTGGGCGCTGGAGCTTGAGTGCGCGAAAATGGGTGAGCAAAGGAGGAAGAAGGCGTGGATGGAAAGGCGGATCCTTATCCCCTTATATGGGCAGACGAAACTATGCGTCCCCACCAGCCTGGTAAAACTCGCTTATCTCCCAAGCGCCGTAATCAATGGCGCGGTTGGGTTACCCACGCCCATATTGATGAGAATCCCGGGATAAGGGGACACGATCTCTGCTTCGACAAGACGTGCCAAGGAAACCGTCTCGCAAAACGCGCTCGGGTGGGACAGTAAAAATGGTTCATATAAATGCTTGGCTGTGGCATGATGACACGCTGCGAAATACGTCAGCAGATTAGATTTGTGTAAATATTATTCTCTCTACGACGGTATGTGGAACTTATTTTGCAGAGCCGGACACTATCCCTGTGTTCAAAATCTTCTATGAAGTATTCGGAGGAGGAACCCGCCTTGCAATGCCGAAGACAATCTGTGCGCCGGACTTGTCGTCATTGAAGCCTAGTTCAGGGGCTACTGAGGGAGTCCTGGATTAGGGGGTGTCCAGATAAGCCGGACTATAACCTTTGGCCGGACTCTCGGACTATGAAGATACAAGATTGAAGACTTCGTCCCGTGTCCGGATGGGACTTTCCTTGGCGTGGAAGGCAAGCTTGGCAATACGGATATGTAGATCTCCTCCCATTGTAACCGACTCTGTGTAACCCTAGCCCTCTCCAGTGTCTATATAAACCAGAGGGTTTTAGTCCATAGGACGGACAACAATCATACCATAGGCTAGCTTCCAGGGTTTAGTCTCTTTGATCTCGTGGTAGATCTACTCTTGTACTACCCATATCATCAATATTAATCAAGCAGGAGTAGGGTTTTACCTCCATCGAGAGGGCCCGAACCTGGGTAAAAACATTGTGTCCCTTGTCTCCTGTTACCATCCGCCTAGACGCACAGTTCGGGACCCCCTACCCGAGATCCGCCGGTTTTGACACCGACACCCACTATTTTGGAAGAGTGTCAACTTTGCATGCATGTCGATCGTGTTGAAAATATTTTATGTGATAGCTATTTTGCTGAATTTGCTTATGATCCCACATGTAATTATTATGAGAGAGGAAAATATGATTGTAGAAATTTTCATGTTACTAAATTACCTCTCGTCATGTTGAGATTGCTATTGTTTCTTTCCACTTCCTTGCATATGCTAGTTTTTGCTTGCTATGATAATTTGTTTGCCTATAAGGTGCCTATTCATAGGAAGTATGTTAGACTTAGATGTGTTTGTCACGTGTTTCATGATGCTCTCTTTGTGCTTCAATTCTTGTCTTCCATGTGAGCATCATTAAAATTATCAGTGCCTAGCTAAGGGCGTTAAACAATAGCGCCTGTTGGGAGGCAACCCAATTTTATTCTTGTTCCTTGCTTTTTGTTCCTGTTTAATAATAAATAAATCATATATCCTACATTATGATTGTGTTTTTTATGTTTTAGTTAGTGTTTGTGCCAAGTAAAGCCTTTAGGATCTTCTTGGATGATTGTTGTTTGATCTTGCTGAAAAAAACAGAAAGGATGCGCCCACGAGAATAATTTTCATTTTTAACCAGAGAGAGATAAAATACCAATACCAACTGCAGCAGATCAATATACAAATTATTTAGGCCATCCTAATTTGGTCGGATTTTTTGAGTTACATAAGTATTCGAAACCGACAGATTACTACAGACTGTTCTGTTTTTGACAGATTCTGTTTTTCGTATGTTGTTTGCTTATTTTGATGAATTTATGGTTAGTATCGGGGGGTATGAACCATAGATAAGTTGGAATACAGTAGTTTTAACACCAATATAAATAAAGTATGAGTTCATTACAGTACCTTAAGTGGTGATTTGTTTTCTTATACTAACGGAGCTCATGAGATTTTCTGTTGAGTTTTGTGTTGTGAAGTTTTCAAGTTTTTGGGTAAAGAGTTGATGGATTTTGGAACAAGGAGTGGCAAGAGCCTAAGCTTGGGGATGCCCAAGGCACCCCAAGGTAAAATCCAAGTACAACCAAAATCCTAATCTTGGGGATGCCCCAGAAGGCATCCCCTCTTTCGTCTTCGTTTATCGGTAACTTTACTTGAGGCTATATTTTTATTCACTACATGGTAAGTGTTTTGCTTGGAGCGTCTTGTATGATTTGAGTCTTTGAGTTTTAGTTTACCACAATCATCCTTGCTGTACACACCTTTTAGGAGAGACACACATGAATCAAAATTTATTAGAATACTCTATGTGCTTCACTTTTATCTTTTGAGCTAGATAATTTTGTGATAACCCACAAGTATAGGGGATCGCAACAGCTTTCGAGGGTAGAGTATTCAACCCAAATTTATTGATTCGACACAAGGGGAGCCAAAGAATATTCTCAAGTATTAGCAGCTGAGTTGTCAATTCAACCACACCTGGAAACTTAGTATCTGCAGCAAAGTGTTTAGTAGCAAAGCAATATGATAGTGGCGGTAGCGGCAACAAAAGTAAAGACAGCAAAAGTAATGTTTTTGGTATTTTGTAGTGATTGTAATAGTAGCAGCGGGAAAGTAAATAAGCGTAAACCAGTATATGGAAACTCGTAGGCACCGGATCAGTGATGGATAATTATGCCGGATGCGGTTCATCATGTAACAGTCATAACATAGGGTGACACAGAACTAGCTCCAATTCATCAATGTAATGTAGGCATGTATTCCGTATATAGTCATACGTGCTTATGGAAAAGAACTTGCATGACATCTTTTGTCCTACCCTCCCGTGGCAGCGAGGTCCTATTGGAAACTAAGGGATATTAAGGCCTCCTTTTAATAGAGAACCGGAACAAAGCATTATCACATAGTGAATACATGAACTCCTCAAACTATGGTCATCACCGCGAGTGGTCCCGATTATTGTCACTTCGGGGTTGCCGGATCATAACACATAGTAGGTGACTATAGACTTGCAAGATAGGATCAAGAACTCGCATATATTCATGAAAACATAATAGGTTCAGTTCTGAAATCATGGCACTCGGGCCCTAGTGACAAGCATTAAGCATAGCAAAGTCATAGCAACATCAATCTCAGAACATAATGGATACTAGGGATCAAACCCTAACAAAACTAACTCGATTACATGATAAATCTCATCCAACCCATCACCCTCCAGCAAGCCTACGATGGAATTACTCACGCACGACGGCGAGCATCATGAAATTGGTGATGGAGGATGGTTGATGATGACGACGCCGACGAATCCCCCTCTCCGGAGCCCCGAACAGACTCCAGATCAGCCCTCCCGAGAGGTTTTATGGCTTGGCGGTGGCTCTGTATCGTAAAACGCAATGATTTCTTCTCTCTTATTTTTTTTCTCTCCGAAAGCAAATATATAGAGTTGGAGTTGGCGTCGGAGGGTTTCCAGGGGGCCCACGAGGTAGGGGGGCGCGCCCTGGGGGGGGGGGGGGCGCCCCCACCCTCGTGAGAAGGGTGTGGGCCCCCTGGTCTTCATCTTTGGCGAGGATTTTTCTATTATTTTTTCTAAGATGTTCCGTGGAGTTTCAGGTCATTTCGAGAATATTTGTTTTCTGCACATAAAACAACACCATGGCAATTCTGCTGAAAACAGCGTCAGTCCGAGTTAGTTCCATTCAAATCATACAAGTTAGAGTCCAAAACAAGGGCAAAAGTGTTTGGAAAAGTAGATAAGATGGAGACATATCAACTCCCCCAAGCTTAAAACCTTGCTTGTCCTCAAGCAATTCAGTTGACAAACTGAAAGAAAGAAAGAAAAACTTTTACAAACTCTGTTTGCTCTTGTTGTTGTAACTATGTCAAGCCAGCATTCAAGTTTTCAGCATAGATCATCACTAACCACATTTGCAATAATTCTCAGGTCTCATAATTACTCATATCAATAGCATAATAAGCTATCAAGTCATAATAATAAATCTCGAATGACAACACTTTCTCAAAACAATCATAATATGATATAACAAGATGGTATCTCACTGGCCCATTCTGAGACCGCAAAACATAAATGCAGAGCACCTTTAAAGATCAAGGACTGACTAGACATTGTAATTCATGGTAAAAGAGATCCAATCATAGTCGTACCCAATATAAATTAACAGTGATGAATGCAAATGACGGATGCGCTCTCCAGCTAGTGCTTTTTAATAAGAGGGTGATGACTCAACATAAAAGTAAATGGATATGCCCTTCACAGAGGGAAGCATGGATTTGTAGAGGTGCCAGAGCTCGGTTTTGCAATAGAGATAAATTGTATTTTGAGTAGTATACTTTCATTGTCAACGTAACAACTAGGAGATGGCGATATCTTCCACCCTAAACACATTATAGGCGGTTCCCAAACAGAATGGTAAAGTTTATACTCCCTCTCCACCAACAAGCATCAATCCATGGCTTGCTCGAAACAACGAGTGCCTCCAACATACATCAGGTCCCAGGGGGAGTTTTCTTTGCAATTAATTTTGATTTAGTTTGCATAAAGCATGGGACTAGGCATCCCGGTGACCAGCCATTTTCTCGTGAGTGAGGAGCGGAGTCCACTCCTCTTGAGAATAACCCACCTAACACGGAAGATAAGGACAGCATTTGTTGATACATGAGCTATTCGAGCATACAAAACATAGTGTTTATTTGAATGTTTAGAGTTTGGCACATACAAATTTACTTGGAACGGCAGGTAGATACCGCATATAGGAAGGTATGGTGGACTCATCTGGAATAACTTTGGGGTTTAAGGGATTGGATGCACAAGCAGTATTCCCGCTTAGTACAAGTGAAGGCTAGCAAAAGACTGGGAAGCGACCAACTAGAGAGCGACAACAACCATGTACATGCATTAAAATTAATAAACATTGGATGCAAGAATGAGTAGGATATAATCCACCATGAACATAAATATCGTGAAGGCTATGTTGATTTTGTTTCAACTACATGCGTGAACATGTGCCAAGTCAAGTCACTTAAATCATTCAAAGGAGGATACCACCCCATCATACCATATCATAATCATCTCAATAGCATGTTGGCACACAAGGTAAACCATTATAACTCATAGCTAATCAAGCATGGCACAAGCAACTACGATCTCTAATTGTCATTGCAAACATGTTTATTCATAATAAGCTGAATCAAGAACGAGGGGCTCATCATATTTACAAAAACAAAACAAGAAAATGTATGCTAGTGATTCGTGCATCGGAAACCTTTCTAGTTTCTCCTACAATGATAGTATCAATGAACCCAGCCACATCATCATGATGTGGTTCTTCTGTCTTGCCCTCAAAAGGGATTAAACAAATCCGTCAGAAATCATAAAGTCACATCTCCTTATGCTCATCATATAAACGAAACTCCATCGTAGGTGGCGAGTTCCTAGAATGAAAATGAAAGTTTTGCACAAAAGTATTTGTGAGTAAGAGATACTGATCGCATTGGTCGTGGAGGAAAGTAGTGAGGCCTACATTGTGAGCCAATTCATGAATATCTTCATAGATACCGGCTGCTCTCAAGAAATCTTCAGAAGGCCATTCACACGCCCGAATCTCCGCGATGCGTGGCAAATTATACTTAGGCTTCGGTGCCTTTTCCTTCGAGCTTTGGCTCGACGAGCCCCTCAAAAATCTCATTATTTTTCTGAAACAATCTGAAATTTTTAGTAACTTGAAACAAAAATGAACCAACTTTAATAAAACTGATAGCAACTACTCTTACAAGTGCCTAGAGCCTATATCAAGCATTAGAACTACTTAGAACCATATAAATTTGACATGCAAGCTCAAGAACATGGTCACCTATGCAGCACAAATTTGCAAAGAATAAAGCACTAGAACAAAAACTAATTGGACCAATGGAGGAGTCACATACCAAGGAACAATCTCCCCAAGAAGTTTTGCGAGAGGTGCTTTGAGCAAGGAGATCGAAAATCGCAGCAAAAGTGGTTGGAACTCGTGCTTGAGTTGGTTTTTCGGGTTTGTGTGAGACAGAGGAAGAAGATGGGTGCTGGGATAAGTGGAGGAGGGCCACCGTGGGTCCACGAGGCAGGAGGCGTGCCCTATAGGGGGGGGGGGGCGCCCACCACCCTTGTGGCCAGGTGGCAGCTCCTCCCGCGGTAATTTTTGCATAGTAAATCCTCAAATATTCCCGAAAAAATCATATTAAATTGGCATGGCATTCTGAGGACTTTTATTTTCGGGATATTTTTATATTGCACGGATAAGTCAGGAAATAGACAAAAAAATACTATTTTTACTTTATTTAATATAAATAACAGAAAGTAAAAGTGGGGTACAGAAGTATGTGCTTCTAGTTTCATCCATCTCATGCTCATCAAAAAGAATCCACTAACAAGATTGATCAAGTCTTGTTAACAAACTCATTCCGATAATCATGAAACCGGAGAAAGTTCGAATAACACTAAGTTACCTCAATGGGGATATGTACATCCCCAATAATAAGAATATCATATTTCTTCTTGACAGTAGGAAGAGGAAATTGAAAACCTCCAAATATAATCGATGGAATTTTTCCAATAGAGTTGATACTATGAACTTAAGGTTGTTTCCTTAGGAAGTGTACCGTATGCTCATTACCATTAACATGAAAAGTGACATTGCCTTTGTTGCAATCAATAACAACCCCTGCAGTATTAAGAAAAGGTCTTCCAAGAATAATAGACATACTATCATCCTCGGGAATATCAAGAATAACAAAGTCCGTTAAAATAGTAACGTTTGCAACCACAACATGCACATCCTCACAGATACTGACAGGTATAACAGTTGATTTGTCAGCCATTTGCAAAGATATTTCAGTAGGTGTCAGATTATTCAAGTCAAGTCTACGATATAAAGAGAGAGGCATAACACTAACACCGGCTCCAAGATCACATAAAGCAGTTTTAATATAATTTCTTTTAATGGAGCAAGGTATAGTAGGTACTCCGGGGTCTCCAAGTTTCTTTGGTATTCCACCCTTAAAAGTATAACTAGCAAGCATGGTGGAAATCTCAGCTTCCGGTATCTTTCTTTTATTAGTAATGATATCCTTCATATATTTAGCATAATGATTTGCTTTGAGCACATCAGTTAATCGCATACGCAAGAAGATAGGTCTAATCATTTCAGCGAAGCGCTCAAAATCCTCGTCATCCTTTTTCTTGGATGGTTTCAGAGGAAAAGGCATGGGTTTCTGAACCCAAGGTTCCCTTTCTTTACCATGTTTCCTAGCAACAAAGTCTCTTTTATCATAAAGTTGATTCTTTGATTGTGGGTTATCAAGGTCAACAGCAGGTTCAATTTCTACATCATTATCACTACTAGGTTGAGCATCATCATGAACATCATCATTAATATTTTTACTAGGTTCATGTTCTTTACCAGATTGTGTTTTAGCATTAGACATAGAAATATCATTTGGATTATCAGGTGGTTCAACAATAGGTTCACTAGAAGTTTGCACAGTTCTATCATTTTTCTTCTTCTTCTTTTTAGAAGAACTAGGAACATCAATATTATTTCTTTGAGAATCTTGCTCGATTCTCTTAGGGTGGCCTTCAGGATACAAAGGTCCCTGAGTCATTCTACGAGTTCTAGTAGCCACTCTAACAGCATAATCATTTTTCTTACTATTCATTTCATCAAGCACTTCTTTTTGAGCCTTAAGTACTTGTTCTACTTGAGTGGTAACCATAGAAGCATGTTTGCTAACAAGTTTAAGTTCACCTTTAATATTAGCCATATAATCACCCAAGCGTCTAATCATATAAGCATTTTCTTTTAATTGTCTACCAAAATAAGCATTGAAGTTGTCTTGCTTAAACATAAAGTTATCAAACTCATCCAAGCACCGACTAGCAATTTTAGTAGGAGGGACTTTAGCTTTATCATATCTATAGAGAGAATTTACCTTTACTACCTTTGTCAGGATATCGGGATTAGGAGGTTCTTCAGTAAATAAATAATTAAGATCATATGTTTCTTCAACACGCGGTGAATTAAGACCATGTATTTCTTCAATAGGAGGTAAATTCTTAACGTCTTCAGCTTTAATACCTTTTTCTTTCATAGATTTCTTTGCCTCTTGCATATCTTCGGGACTGAGAAATAGAACACCTCTCTTCTTCGGAGTTGGTTTAAGAACAGGCTCAGTAATTGGAGCAGGATATGGCTCAGGAGCTGGCTCAGGAGGTGCCCAATTATTTTCATTTGTCAACATATTATTCAATAAGATTTCAGCTTCATCCGGTGTTCTTTCCCTGAAAAGAGAGCCAGCACAACTATCCAAGTAATCTCTAGAAGCATTGGTTAGTCCATTATAAAAGATATCAAGTATTTCTAGTTTCTTAAGAGGATGACCAGGCAAAGCATTAAGTAACTTGAGAAGCCTCCCCCAAGCTTGTGGGAGACTCTCTTCTTTAATTTGCACGAAGTTGTATATTTCCCTCAAAGCAGCTTGTTTCTTATGAGCAGGGAAATATTTAGCAGAGAAGTAATAAATCATATCCTGGTGACTACGCACACAACCAGGATCAAGAGAATTAAACCATATCTTAGCATCACCCTTTAATGAGAACGGAAATATTTTGAGTATATAAAAGTAACGCGATCTCTCATCATTAGTGAACAGGGCAGCTATATCATTTAACTTAGTAAGATGTGCCACAACAGTTTCAGATTCATAGCCATAAAACGGATCAGATTCAACCAAAGTAATTATATCAGGATCAACATAGAATTCATAATCCTTATCGGGAACACAAATAGGTGAAGTAGCAAAAGCAGGGCCGGGTTTCATTTTATCTCTAAGTGATTCTTTGTTCCATTTAATTAATAACCTCTTAAGCTCATATCTATCTCGGCAAGCTAAAATAGCGGCAGAAGATTCCATATCAAAAAGATAGCCCTCAGGAATAACAGGCATATTTTCATCATCACTATCATCATCGTATTCAGATTCAATAATTTCTCTTTCTCTAGCCCTAGCAATTTGTTCATCAAGAAATTCACTAAGGGGCACAGTAGTATCAGGCATAGAAGCAGTTTCATCATAAGTATCATGCATAGCAGAAGTGGCATCATCAATAACATGCGACATAACAGAACGAATAGCAGAAGCAGATGTAGGTGTCGCAAACTTACTCATAATAGAAGGTGAATCAAGTGCAGAGCTAGATGGCAGTTCCTTACCTCCCCTCGTAGTTGAGGGATAGATCTTGGTTTTTGGATCTCTCAAGTTCTTCATAGTGTCCAGCAGATATAAATCCCAAGTGACTCAAAGAATAGAGCTATGCTCCCCGGCAACGGCGCCAGAAATTAGTCTTGATAACCCACAAGCATAGGGGATCGCAACAGCTTTCAAGGGTAGAGTATTCAACCCAAATTTATTGATTCGACACAAGGGGAGCCAAAGAATATTCTCAAGTATTAGCAGCTGAGTTATCAATTCAACCACACCTGGAAACTTAGTATCTGCAACAAAGTGTTTAGTAGCAAAGTAATATGATAGTGGCGGTAGCGGCAACAAAAGTAAAGACAGCAAAAGTAATGTTTTTGGTATTTTGTAGTGATTGTAACAGTAGCAGCGGGAAAGTAAATAAGCGTAAACCAGTATATGGAAAACTCGTAGGCACCGGATCGGTGATGGATAATTATGCTGGATGCGGTTCATCATGTAACAGTCATAACATAGGGTGACACAGAACTAGCTCCAATTCATCAATGTAATGTAGGCATGTATTCCGTATATAGTCATACGTGCTTATGGAAAAGAACTTGCATGACATCTTTTGTCCTACCCTCTCGTGGCAGCGGGGTCCTATTGGAAACTAAGGGATATTAGGGCCTCCTTTTAATAGAGAACTGGAACAAAGCATTAGCACATAGTGAATACATGAACTCCTCAAACTATGGTCATCACCGGGAGTGGTCCCGATTATTGTCACTTTAGGGTTGCCGGATCATAACACATAGTAGGTGACTATAGACTTGCAAGATAGGATCAAGAACTCGCATATATTCATGAAAACATAATAGGTTCAGATCTGAAATCATGGCACTCGGGCCCTAGTGACAAGCATTAAGCATAACAAAGTTATAGCAACATCAATCTCAGAACATAATGGATACTAGGGATCAAACCCTAACAAAACTAACTCGATTACATGATAAATCTCATCCAACCCATCACCGTCCAGCAAGCCTACGATGGAATTACCCATGCACGGCGGTGAGCATCATGAAATTGGTGATGGAGGATGGTTGATGATGACGACGATGACGAATCCCCCTCTCCGGAGCCCGGAACGGACTCCAGATCAGCCCTCCCGAGAGGTTTTAGGGCTTGGCGGCGGCTCTGTATCGTAAAACGCGATGATTTCTTCTCTCTTATTTTTTTTCTCTCCGAAAGCAAATATATAGAGTTGGAGTTGGCGTCGGAGGGTTTCCAGGGGGCCCACGAGGTAGGGGGCGCTCCCTAGGGGGGGGCACCCTCGTGAGAAGGGTGTGGGCCCCCTGGTCTTCATCTTTGGCGAGGATTTTTTATTGTTTTTTCTAAGATGTTCCGTGGAGTTTCAGGTCATTCCGAGAATATTTGTTTTTTGCACATAAAACAACACCATGGCAATTCTGCAGAAAATAGCGTCAGTCCGGGTTAGTTCCGTTCAAATCATACAAATTATAGTCCAAAACAAGGGTAAAAGTGTTTGGAAAAGTAGATACGACGGAGACGTATCATTTTGCTCTAGTGCTTCACTTATATTTTTTAGAGCACGGTGGTGGTTTTATTTTGTAGAAATTATTGATCTCTCATGCTTCACTTATATTATTTTGGGAGTCTATTAGAACATCATGGTAATTTGCTTTGGTTATGAAATTAGTCCTAATATGATAGGCATTCAAGATGGGTATGATAAAAAACTTTCATAAAAAGTGCATTGAATACTATGAGAAGTTTGATTCTTTATGATTGTTTCGAGATATGAAGATGGTGATATTAGAGTTATGATAGTTGAGTAGTTGTGAATTTGAGAGATACTTGTGTTAAAGTTTGTGATTCCCGTAGCATGCACGTATGGTGAACCATTATGTGATGAAGTCGGAGCATGATTTATTTTTTGATTGTCTTCCTTATGAGTGGCAGTAGGGGACGAGCGATGGTCTTTTCCTACCAATCTATCACCCTAGGAGCATGTGCGTAATACTTCATTTCGATAACTAATAGATTTTTGCAATAAGTATGTGAGTTCTTTATGACTAATGTTGAGTCCGTGGATTATACGCACTCTCACCCTTCCACCATGGCTAGCCTCTCTAGTACCGCACAACTTTCGCTGGTAGCATAAACCCACCATTTACCTTCCTAAAAACAGCCACCATACCTACCTATTATGGCATTTACATATCCATTCTGAGATATATTGCCATGCAACTTTCCACCGTTTCGTTTATTATGACATGATCCATCATTGGCATATTGCTTTGCATGATCATGTAGTTGACATCATATTTGTGGCAAAGCCACCATTCATAATTTTCCATACATGTCACTCTTGATTCATTGCACATCCTGGTAAACCACCAGAGGCATTCACGTAGAGTCATATTTTGTTCTAAGTATCGAGTTGTAATTCTTGAGTTGTAAGAAAATAGAAGTGTGATGCTCATCATTATTAGAGCATTGTCCTAGTGAGGAAAGGATGATGGAGACTATGATTCCCCCACAAGTCGGGATGAGACTACGGACGAAAAATAAAAAAAGTAAAAGAAAAATAGGCCATTGTCGGTGTCAAAACCGGCGGATCTCGGGTAGGGGGTCCCGAACTGTGCGTCTAAGGCGGATGGTAACAGGAGGTAGGGGACACGATGTTTACCCAGGTTCGGGCCCTCTTGATGGAGGTAATACCCTATGTCCTGCTTGATTGTTCTTGATGATATGAGTAGTACAAGAGTTGATCTACCATGAGATCAGAGAGGCTAAACCCTAGAAGCTAGCCTATGGTATGATTGTATGTTGTCCTACGGACTAAAACCCTCCGGTTTATATAGACACCGGAGGGGGCTAGGGTTACACAAGGTCGGTTACAAAGGAGGAGATTTACATATCCGTATTGCCTAGCTTGCCTTCCATGCCAAGTAGAGTCCCATCCGGACACGAGACGAAGTCTTCAACCTGGTATCTTCATAGTCCAATAGTCCGGCTGTCCGGAGATCCCCTAATCCAGGACTCCCTCAGTAGCCCCTGAACCAGGCTTCAATGACGATGAGTCCTACGCGCAGTATTGTGTTCTTGATTGCAAGGCGGGTTCCTCCTCCGAATACACCATGGAAGAGTTTGAAATACAAGGATACTGTCTGACCCTGTAAAATAGGTTCCACATACTTCCATAGAGAGAATAATATTTCCACAAATCTAATCTGCTGACATGTTTTGATAGCATGACATCACGTCATGACTCGGTCATTATTCGAACCGTTTTTCTTAACCAGCTCCGCACATAACGCGAGGCGGTTTCCTTGACACGTCTTGTCAAAGCAGAGATCGTGTCCCCCTTATCACGGGATTCTCATTAATTCAAATGTGGGTAACCCAACCATGCCTGCTGGTATGACTCATAGATCTTAGGTAAGTCTCAAACGGCCACGAGGAGGACGCCTGATATTCACCCTCTTTATAAAGGGGACAAGTACTTTTCTTTTTTCCCTCCCGCGCTCAATCGAATCCTTCCCCCGCCTCGAGTTCTAACACCCAAAGCTCAGGTCAGGTTCTTCGGACCTTCAACTATGTCGGGATCCAACCTTCAAGGTCGGTGGATGCCTTCCTCTGTCACGGAGGAGGACATCAAGAAGTTGAGAGAGGCCAGATATCTGACCGCCGAAATTTCGCATAGGCTGCCCGCCCGAGGGCAGGTCGTCCCTACTCCCGAACCCAACGAGAGCGTTGTGTTCATCTCCCACTTCCTCCAAGGACTAGACCTCGCTCTGGACCCCTTTGTTAGGGGTCTCATGTTCTATTATGGGCTGGATTTTCATGATCTGGCACCGGATTCCCTTCTTCACATCTCGTCATTTATTGTCGTATGTGAGGCCTTCTCAGCATTACCCCTCACTTCGGCCTGTGGCTCAAGACGTTCGATGTGAAGCCGAAGATGATCGAGGGGCAGCACGCAGCGTGTAGAGGTGTTTTAATAAGAAAAATTGCTGACGCTCCATGGCCAGAGGGTTCCTTTCCAGAGGTGTCCGGATTGTGTCAGCGGAAGTGGTTTTACGTCACAGCTCCCCGAAGTGCCAAGTGGGTAGCTACCCCCACCTTTCGCTCAGGCCCCCCACCACAACTGATGTCATGGGTCAACAGGGGGCTGGGCTGGGGTCCAGCAAAGGACGTGCCAATACTGCAGAGCCGCCTCTGAGATCTCTTTGAGAGAGATTTCAGTCTGGTTATGGTAATGCAAGTTATGCTAGTTCGTCGAATCCAGCCTTGCAAACGCCGGCCCCTCCGCATGTGGGAGTTCTACTCGGAAGGACCACGTGCTATTCAGCATTTCCTTGGCATAACGCACGAAGAGATGTACAAATAGTTCTTCGGACCCCAAATAGAGTGTCCGGACACCACCGAGGACGTGGCCCTGAGCTGCAACCACCCCGCTGCCCAAGTAAGTAATCCCATGCCAAACCTGCTGTCCTTTTATTCATCATGACATCATTCTAAAGAGCCGCCTTTTGACCAGGACTGGATAACAAAGGCGATGATGATCAGGTGTTCGGCCCCCCTTCCCGAGGGCTTGGACAATCCAGTACTGGATAAGATGCTCGAGCCGACGCCTTATCCAGTGTCCTCAAAGGAAGATGATGAGGGGAATAAAGAGGGCAAAAGCAGGCCTCACTCGCTACTTATTCCAACCGGGGGAATGAGCACCTCCTCGAGGGAGGACAATCAAAGGGAGGAATCTGACATTCTCTCCCCCCGGGGAAGGAAGAGGACTACCTCTGAAGATCCGAAACTAAGGTTTCCAAACGGGAAAAGAAATGTTCATCAGAGGGTCCTGCCTCGGAGGGTTTTCTTGCCGCACAATGTCCGCGCGGGGATCAGCCCTCTACCAAGATGTAAGTAATCGAAAAGTACTTAATAGTGCAAACATCCTACCTTACTTCCAAAGACAATAACCGATGCTTATAAATTGTAGTCCGGATCGTAGCCCTTCTCCATCGAGTTCATCTTCGGGGGATCTTCTTCCGGAGATGATGGAGAGCGAAACGCCTCCCCCGGACACCCCGCCTCAAGAAGCGGGCGACCTTGAAGTGTCGTCGCAAAGGGTATCTCCGGATCCACTAGGGCCACAGGATAACCCTTTGGCTACCCGGAATCCCCAGTATCCGGCTCGTAAGGAGAGTGACAGCAAGGGTCCGTACAGTGTGCGGTCGGACACGCTGAAGGATCTTTAGGGGCAAGCGGCCGTCTCGGAAGCGCATCGTACGCTAATGGGTACGGTAATTGAAAGGATTTTATCCGCTGAAAGCGGTTTGCATGAAGCCTTTATGAGTCTGCTGAAAGGCTTCGAGGTACGTGAAATAATGTATTTTTTTAACAGTACCGTACACGTTAGGTATGCCCTATGCAAATAGTAGCCCTTGAGACTCTGGTTGTCGTCGAAAACGGCGGCAAACAGAGGATCATAGTCCCAGGTAACAACCAGACCGCCTTTATGTGCAGGTGGCTGGAGCTCCGGTGGCTAGCCGGACTGATGGATTTGCCGTGCTAAAGCGGCAACTTGATGCGGCAGACGCCGACATCGTGCTTGTCAACAAGCGGCTTGATGAGGCTCAAGGTGAGTGATTTTTCTGGTGATCGTCACATAATAAGAGTAGCATGATGCCAGTATCTTTAATGTGTTGTGACTGCAGATGGAGCTGCCTCCGTGGAGACCCTTTGGGCGGAGCTTGCCCGAGCCAAGGAGTAAGCAAGGAGTAGCAATGCGACCGCTCTAAAGGCGGCCGAAGAATTAAGGGCCGAATAGGCCGCGCATTGCGAGAGCAAGGAAAAAATAGCCAAGATGGCTGTAGAGTTAAAAGATACCGCTGACTCTTACCAGCTTCTTGAAGAAGAAAACCGGGCGAAGGCCCTGGTGCCTGCCAAGGAAGCCCGCTCCAAAATCAGAGCGACGAAGGAGGAGCTGAATCAAGCTGCAGATATCGTGTCTGGGAAACCCTTCTTGTTGCGAACTAAGTTTGGAGATCCGAAGTATGCTCCTCTGGACCGGCTATGGAGTTCTACGGACGCGTACATGTATTTGGATGCAAGTGCTGCTGATTCGGCCGGGTACTTCAAGGATCAGACAGGTCCCGAAGTGGAAAAGCTGTTCTGGTCACAGTTTCACGCTCCAGTCCATCCGCTGCTGTTCAATGAGCAATTGGCCGAGTGGGCCGAGCTCCATAGGTTGTCCGGACTTGCCATGAGGTCCGTTGTGGATCACCTGTGGCCGGGAGGGCCAAGGACGAATAGCTACTTTAGCTTAGTGCAAGAATTCCTTGGTGTTGTGCCGCGCATCGATGCTGTAAAGAGATCGGCGTGCATAGAGGGTGCGCGGATGGCCTTTGCCTGTGTCAAGACATACTGGGCGGAGATGGAGGCCACCACTATTGCGACACAGGGTTCGGTCGTAGGCCGAGTGGCTGCCGAGCACTACTTTGAAGAAGTTCTTGAAGGTGCTCGTTCGATAGAGGCTCAGTGCTCGAAGAATGTTATGTTCAAGTGACATGTATTCCCATTGTAAAAAACAATGTTTTATTGAATTATCAAGGCTGTATTTATACTTTTGCCTGAAAGTACTATGGTGCCTCCTGTGCGGCCGTTTATGTATATATGTATATAACCTGAAAGTTTGCAGTCGTCGGCTTCCGCCCCCACGCATATAATGCGGGGGTGTTCGCAAAAGATGCATATCCACACTTGATCCAACGTCTTGGTCCGTTAAGGAGGTGATAGCATAGCGAACGAGGCAATCAGACTATATTGCTTTAACACTTTCACTTAGCCATAGGAGTTTGATAGTGGGGCTACTAAATAGCCCCTGGTACTTCCGCGCTCATCCGAATACGGGGCGCGTACGTATATGACCGGGAAACGGCCCTTCGTTAATGCGGAGGAATCCTGAAGATTCCGATGAGTCATCGAGTGGTTGACCAGTCTCTCGCTATATCATGACAGTCAGTTTTCGGCTTTCTCTATTGAGGTGCTCATCTGGATGAACCAGGGCACAATCGCAGTAGTTCTCCCAGTGCTACCTTAGCCGATATAACGGAACATAAGGTACCAAAACGTGGGAGACGGGCAAACCCAACATTTGACCAAATAGATGATTCGGAGCTGATGCATATAGGGCCAAACTTGCGACGCCGAACACTCCCTACGGTGTTTGGTCTTTATAACATATACCGGGCTAAACAATGCCCTTAATAAGAAACCCCATGTGTCCAGGTACGTGCGAAATCCAGGTGTGGCCACATGCCAATAACGCCAGCATCCTTCTCGGTTGTGTGGAGTATCCGGAGGATGTGAGCAACAAGATATAGTAAAAAAGGTTTACGCAGGGTCTTAATCTAAAAAGAAACCATTGGGCGGGTCCCTGCTGCACGTCTGCGCCTGTGTCTGTTGGAAATATGCCCTAGAGGCAATAATAAATTGATTATTATTATATTTCCTTGTTCATGATAATCGTGTATTATCCATGCTAGAATTGTATTGATAGGAAACTCAGATACATGTGTGGATACATAGACAACACCATGTCCCTAGTAAGCCTCTAGTTGACTAGCTCGTTGATCAATAGATGGTTGCGGTTTCCTGACCATGGACATTGGATGTCATTGATAACGGGATCACATCATTAGGAGAATGATGTGATGGACAAGACCCAATCCTAAGCCTAGCACAAGATCATGTAGTTCGTATGCTAAAGCTTTTCTAATGTCAAGTATCATTTCCTTAGACCATGAGATTGTGCAACTCCCGGATACCGTAGGAGTGCTTTGGGTGTGCCAAACGTCACAACGTAACTGGGTGGCTATAAAGGTACACTACAGGTATCTCCGAAAGTGTCTGTTGGGTTGGCACGAATCGAGACTGGGATTTGTCACTCCGTGTGATGGAGAGGTATCTCTAGGCCCACTCGGTAGGACATCATCATAATGTGCACAATGTGATCAAGGAGTTGATCACGGGATGATTTGTTACGGAACGAGTAAAGAGACTTGCCGGTAACGAGATTGAACAAGGTATCAGGATACCGACGATCGAATCTCGGGCAAGTATCGTACCGCTAGACAAAGGGAATTGTATACGGGATTGATTGAATCCTCGACATCGTGGTTCATCCGATGAGATCATCATGGAACATGTGGGAGCCAACATGGGTATCCAGATCCCGCTGTTGGTTATTGACCGGAGAACGTCTCGGTCATGTCTGCATGTCTCCCGAACCCGTAGGGTCTACACACTTAAGGTTCGGTGACGCTAGGGTTATACAGATATTAGTATGCGGTAACCCGAAAGTTGTTCAGAGTCCCAGATGAGATCCCGGACGTCACGAGGAGTTCCGGAATGGTCCGGAGGTAAACAATTATATATAGGAAGTGTTATTTCGGCGATCGGGACAAGTTTCGGGGTTACCGGTATTGTACCGGGACCACCGGAAGGGTCCCGGGGGTCCATCGGGTGGGGCCACCTGCCCCGGGGGGCCACATGGGCTGTAGGGGGTGCGCCTTGGCCTATATGGGCCAAGGGCACCAGCCCCAAGAGGCCCATGCGCGAAGAGATGAGGGAAAGGAAGAGTCCTAAAAGGGGAAGGCACCTCCTAGGTGCCTTGGGGAGGATGGACTCCTCCCTGGCCGCACCCTTCCTTGGAGGAAGGGCCAAGGCTGCGCCTCCCCCCTCTCCCTTGGCCCTATATATAGTGGGGGAAAGGGAGGGCAGCCCAACCTAAGCCCTGGCGCCTCCCTCTCCCTCCCATGACACATCTCCCTCCTCCCGCAGCGCTTAGCGAAGCCCTGTTGGAATCTCGCTACTTCCACCACCACGCCGTCGTGCTGCTGGATCTCCATCAACCTCTCCTTCCCCCTTGCTGGATCAATAAGGAGGAGACGTCGCTGCTCCGTACGTGTGTTGAACGCGGAGGTGCCATCCGTTCGGCGCTAGGATCATCGGTGATTTGGATCACGACGAGTACGACTCCATCAACCCCATTCTCTTGAACGCTTCCGCGCGCGATCTACAAGGGTATGTAGATCCACTCCTCCCTCGTTGCTAGATGACTCCATAGATAGATCTTGGTGACACGTAGGAAAACTTTGAATTTATGCTACGTTCTCCAACAGTGGCATCATGAGCTAGGTCTATGCGTAGTTTCTATGCACGAGTAGAACACAAAGTAGTTGTGGGCGTTGATTTTGTTCAATATGCTTACCGTTACTAGTCCAATCTTGATTCGGTGGCATTGTGGGATGAAGCGGCCCGGACCGACCTTACATGTACTCTTACGTGAGACTGGTTCCACCGACTGACATGCACTAGTTGCATAAGGTGGCTAGCGGGTGTCTGTCTCTCCCACTTTAGTCGGATCAGATTCGATGAAAAGGGTCCTTATGAAGGGTAAATATCAATTGGCATATCACTTTGTGGTTTTTGCGTAGGTAAGAAACGTTCTTGCTAGAAACCCATAGCAGCCACGTAAAACATGCAAACAACAATTAGAGGACGTCTAACTTGTTTTTGCAGGGTGTGCTATGTGATGTGATATGGCCAAGAAGAATGTGATGAATGATATGTGATGTATGAGATTGACCATGTTCTTGTAATAGGAATCACGACTTGCATGTCGATGAGTATGACAACCGGCAGGAGCCATAGGAGTTGTCTTTATTTATTTATGACCTGCGTATCAACATAAACGTCATGTAATTACTTTACTTTATTGCTAACCGTTAGCTGTAGCTGTAGAAGTAATAGTTGGCGAGACAACTTCATGAAGACACGATGATGGAGATCATGGTGTCATGCCGGTGACGATAATGATCATGGAGCCCCGAAGATGGAGATCAAAAGGAGCAATATGATATTGGCCATATCATGTCACTATTTGATTGCATGTGATGTTTATCATGTTTTTGCATCTTGTTTACTTAGAACGGCGGTAGTCAATAAGATGATCCCTCATAATAATTTCAAGAAAGTGTTCCCCCTAACTGTGCACCGTTGCGATAGTTTGTTGTTTCGAAGCACCACGTGATGATCGGGTGTTAGATTCTAATGTTCACATACAACGGGTGTAAGACAGATTTACACACGTGAAACACTTAGGTTAACTTGACGAGCCTAGTATGTACAGACATGGCCTCGGAACGCAAGAGACCAAAGGTCGAGCATGAGTCGTATGGCAGATACGATCAACATGAAGATGTTCACCAATGATGACTAGTCCGTCTCACGTGATGATCGGACACGGCCTAGTTGACTCGGATCATGTAATCACTTTGATGACTAGAGGGATGTCTATCTGAGTGGGAGTTCATAAGATGAACTTAATTATCCTGAACATAGTCAAAAGATCTTCGCAAATTATGTCGTAGCTCACGCTTCAGTTCTACTGTTTAGATATGTTCCTAGAGAAAATTTAGTTGAAAGATGATTGTAGCAATTATGCGGACTAGGTCCGTAAACTGAGGATTGTCCTCATTGCTTCATAGAAGGCTTATGTCCTTAATGCACCGCTCAGTGTGCTGAACCTCGAACATCGTCTGTGGATGCTGCGAACATCTGACATACACGTTTTGATAACTACGTGATAGTTCAGTTAAACGGTTTAGAGTTGAGGCACCGAAGACGTTTTTGAAACGTTGCGAAGCATATGAGATGTTTTGAGGGCTGAAATTGGGATTTCAGGCTCGTGCCCACGTCAAGAGGTATAAGACCTCCGACGATTTTCTTAGCCTGCAAACTAAGGGAGAAAAGCTCAATTGTTGAGCTTGTGCTCAGATTGTCTGAGAACAACAATCATTTGAATCGAGTGGGAGTTGATCTTCCACTAGTTTCAAGAAGGGCAAGGGCAAGAAGGGACACTTCATGAAACGGTAAATCAGCTGCTGCTCTAGTGAAGAAACCCAAGGTTGAACCCAAACCCGAGACTAAGTTCTTTTGTAATAAGGGGAACAGCCACTGGAGCAGAATTACCCTAGATACTTGGTAGATGAGAAGGCTGGCAAGGTCGATAGAAGTATATTGGATATACATTGTGTTAATGTGTACTTTACTAGTACTCCTAGTAGCACCAGGGTATTAGATACTGATTCGGTTGCTAAGTGTTAGTAACTCAAAATAAAAGCTATGGAATAAACGGAGACTAGCTAAAGGTGTGCTGACGATATGTGTTGGAAGTGTTTCCGATGTTGATGTGATCAAGCATCGCACGCTCCCTCTACCATCGAGATTGGTGTTAAACATAAATAATTGTTATTTGGTGTTTGCGTTGAGCATAGACATGATTGGATTATGTCTATCGCAATACGGTTATTCATTTAAAGAGAATAATGGTTACTCTGTTTATTTGAATAATACCTTCAATGGTCTTACACCTGAAATGAATGGTTTATTGAATCTCGATCGTAGTGATACACATGTTCATGCCAAAAGATATAGGATAGTAATGATAGTACCACCTGTTGGAAATATGCCCTAGAGGCAATAATAAAAGCATTATTATTATATTTCTTTGTTCATGATAATTGTCTTTATTCATGCTATAACTGTATTATCCGGAAATCGTAATACACGTGTGAATACATAGACCATAATATGTCCCTAGTAAGCCTCTAGTTGACTAGCTCGTTGATCAACAGATAGTCATGATTTCCTGGCTATGGACATTGGATGTCATTGATAACGGGATCACATCATTAGGAGAATGATGTGATGGACAAGACCCAATCCTAAGCATAGCACAAAGATCGTGTAGTTCGTTTGCTAGAGCTTTTCCAATGTCAAGTATCTTTTCCTTTGACCATGAGATCGTGTAACTCTCGGATACCGTAGGAGTGCTTTGGGTGTATCAAATGTCACAACGTAACTGGGTGACTATAAAGGTGCATTACAGGTATCTCCGAAAGTGTCTGTTGGGTTGACACGGATCGAGACTGGGATTTGTCACTCCATATAACGGAGAGGTATCACTGGGCCCACTCGGTAATGCATCATCATTATGAGCTCAAAGTGACCAAGTGGTTGATCACGGGATCATGCATTACGGTACGAGTAAAGTGACTTGCCGGTAACGAGATTGAACAAGGTATTGGGATACCGACGATCGAGTCTCGGGCAAGTAACATACCGATTGACAAAGCGAATTGTATACGGGGTTGTTTAATCCTCGACATCGTGTTTCATCCGATGAGATCATCGTGGAGCATGTGGGAGCCATCATGGGTATCCAGATCCCACTGTTGGTTATTGACCGGAGAGTCGTCTCGGTCATGTCTGCTTGTCTCCCGAACCCGTAGGGTCTACACACTTAAGGTTCGGTGACGCTAGGGTTATGAAGATATGTATATGCAGTAATCCGAATGTTGTTCGGAGTCCCGGATGAGATCCCGGACGTCACGAGGAGTTCCGGAATGGTCCGGAGGTAAAGAATTATATATAGGAAGTGCTGTTTCGGCCATCGGGACAAGTTTCGGGGTTATCGGTATTGTACCGGGACCACCGGAGGGGTCCCGGGGGCCCACCGGGTGGGGACACCTGTCCCGGGGGGCCACATGGGCTGTAGGGGGTGCGCCTTGGCCTATATGGGCCAAGGGCACCAGCCCTACTAGGCCCATGCGCCTAGGGTTTCCACCACGGAGGAGTCCAAGTGGTGGAAGGCACCCCGAGGTGCCTTGGGGGGGAGGGAAACCCTCCCCTGGCCGCCGCACCTAGGAGATTAGATCTCCTAGGCTGCGCACCACCCCCCCTTGGCCCTCCTATATATAGTGGGGGAGAGGAGGGACTTTATATCTCAGCCTTTGGTGCTTCCTCTCTCCCCGTTACGTCTCTTTCTCGTAGTATAGGCGAAGCCCTGCTACTGTGACGCCCTGCATCCACCACCACGCCGTCGTGCTGCTGGATCTTCATCAACCTCTCTTCCCCCCTTGCTGGATCAAGAAAGGAGGAGACGTCATCCGTTCCGTACGTGTGTTGAACGCGGAGGCATCGTCCGTTCGGTGCTAAGATCATCGGTGATTTCAATCACGTCGTGTTCGACTACATCATCCCCGTTCTTTGAACGCTTCCGCTCGCGATCTACAAGGTATGTAGATGCATCTAATCACTCGTTGCTAGATGAACTCCTAGATGGATCCTTGTGAAACCGTAGGAAAATTTTTGTTTTCTGCTACGTTCCCCAACACCACCTACTTGTGGCACTGCCACTTAAGTCATATCGGTATAAAACGCATGAAGAAGCTCCATGTTGATGGATCTTTGGACTCACTCATTTTTGAAAAGTTTGAGACATGCGAACCATGTCTATTCGTGTATATGCATGAAGAAACTCCATGCAAATGGACCGTTTGGACTCACTTGATTTTGAATCACTTGAGACATGCAAATCATACCACATGGGCAAGATGACTGAAAGCCTCGTTTTCAGTAAAATGGAACTAGAAAGCAACTTGTTGGAAGTAATACATTTTGATGTGTGCAGTCCAATGAGTGCTGAGGCATGTAGTGGATATCGTTATGTTCTTACTTCACAGATGATTTGAGTAGATGTTGAGTATATTTACTTGAGGAATCACGAGTCTGAATTATTGAAAGGTTCAAGTAATTTCAGGGTGAAGTTGAAAGATCATCGTGACAAGAGGATAAAATATCTATGATAAGATCATAGAGATGAATATCTGAATTACGAGTTTGGAACAGAATTAAGACATTGTGGAAATTGTTTCACAACTAATACAGCCTGGAACACCATAGTGTGATGGTGTGTCCGAACATCATAACTGCACCCTATTGGATATGATGCAAACCATGATGTCTCTTATCGAATTACCACGATAGTTTATGGGTTAGGCATTAGAGACAACCGCATTCACTTTAAATAGGGCACCACGTAATTCCGATGAGATGACACCGTATGAACTATGGTTTAGAGAAACCTAAGCTGTCATTTCTTAAAAGTTTGGGGCTGCGACGCTTATGTGAAAAAGTTTCAGGCTGATAAGCTCAAACCCAAAGCGGATAAATGCATCTTCATAGGACACCCAAAACAGTTGGGTATACCTCCTGTCTCAGATCCGAAAACAATAAGGGATTGTTTCTAGAATCGGGTCCTTTCTCGAGGAAAAGTTTCTCTCGAAAGAATTGAGTGGGAGGATGGTGGATACTTGATGAGGTTGTTGAACCGTCTCTTCAACTAGTGTGTGGCAGGGCACAGGAAGTTGTTCCTGTGGCACCTACACCAATTGAAGTGGAAGCTTATGATAGTGATCATGAAACTTCAGATCATGTCACTACCAAACCTCGTGGGATGACAAGGATGCGTACTATTTCAGAGTGGTACGTAATCCTGTCTTGGAAGTCATGTTGCTAGACAACAATGAACCTACGAGCTATGGAGAAGCGATGGTGGGCCCAGATTCCGATAAATGGCTCGAGGCCATATAATCCGAGAGAGGATCCATATATGAAAACAAAGTGTAGACTTTGGAAGAACTACTTGATGGTCGTAAGGCTGTTAGGTACATATGGATTTTAAAAGGAAGATGGACAATGATGGTATGTATCACCATTAAGAAAGCTCGACTTGTCGTTAAGATGTTTTTCCGACAAGTTCAAGGAGTTGATTACGATGAGACTTTCTCACTCGTAGCGATGCTAAGAGTCTGTTGGAATTATATTAGCAATTACTGCATTATTTATGAAATCTTGCAGATAGGATGTCAAAACATTGTTTCCTCGACGATTTTCTTGAGGAAAGGTTGTATGTGATACAACCGGAAGGTTTTGTCAATCCTGAAAAGATGCTAATAAGTATGCAAAGCTCCAGCAATCCTTCTAAGAACTGGAGTAAGCATCTCGGAGTTGGAATGTATGCTTTGATGAGATGGTCAAAGATTTTGGGTGTATACAAAGTTTATGAGAAACTTGTATTTCCAAAGAAGTGAGTGGGAGCACTATAGAATTTCTGATAAGTAAATGTTGTTGACATATTGTGGATCAGAAATGACGTAGGATTTCTAGAAAGCATGAAGAGTTATTTGAAAAGTGTTTTTCAATGGAAAACCTGGATTAGGCTACCTTAGTATTGAGCATTAAGATCTATAAGGATAGATCAAAACGCTTAATAGTACTTTCAAATGAATACAAACCGTGACAAAATTTTGAAGGAGTTCAAAATGGATCGGCAAAGGAGTTCTTGGCTGTGTTATAAGGTGTGAACATTGAGTAAGACTCGAAACCTGACCGTGGCAGAATAGAGAGAAATGACGAAGGTCGTCCCCTATGCTTAAGACGTAGGCTCTACAGTATGCCATGCTGAGTACCGCACCTGAAGTGTGCCTTGCCATGAGTCAGTCAAGGGGTACAAGAGTGATCCAAGAATGGATCACAGGACAGCGGTCAAGGTTATCCTTAGTAAATAGTGGACTAAGGAATTTTCTCGATTATGGAGGTGGTAAAAGAGTTCATCGTAAAGGGTTACAACGATGCAAACTTTGACACTAATCTAGATTATTCTGAGTAGTAAACTAGATTCGTACAGTAGAACACTTATTTGGAATAGCTCCAAATAGTATGTGGTAGCTGCATCTAGGAGATGACAAAGAGATTTGTAAAGCACACACGGATCTGAAAGATTCAGACCCGTTGACTATAACATCTCTCACAAGCATAACATGATCAAACCCAGAACTCATCGAGTGTTAATCACATGGTAGTGTGAACTAGATTATTGACTAGTAAACTCTTTGGGTGTTAGTCACATGGGGATGTGACCTTGAGTGTTAATCACATATCGATGTGAACTGGATTATTGACTCTAGTGCAAGTGGGAGACTGTTGGAAATATGCCCTAGAGGCAATAATAAATTGATTATTATTATATTTCCTTGTTCATGATAATCGTGTATTATCCATGCTAGAATTGTATTGATAGGAAACTCAGATACATGTGTGGATACATAGACAACACCATGTCCCTAGTAAGCCTCTAGTTGACTAGCTCGTTGATCAATAGATGGTTGCGGTTTCCTGACCATGGACATTGGATGTCATTGATAATGGGATCACATCATTAGGAGAATGATGTGATGGACAAGACCCAATCCTAAGCCTAGCACAAGATCATGTAGTTCGTATGCTAAAGCTTTTCTAATGTCAAGTATCATTTCCTTAGACCATGAGATTGTGCAACTCCCGGATACCGTAGGAGTGCTTTGGGTGTGCCAAACGTCACAACGTAACTGGGTGGCTATAAAGGTACACTACAGGTATCTCCGAAAGTGTCTATTGGGTTGGCACGAATCGAGACTGGGATTTGTCACTCCGTGTGACGGAGAGGTATCTCTGGGCCCACTCGGTAGGACATCATCATAATGTGCACAATGTGATCAAGGAGTTGATCATGGGATGATGTGTTACGTAACGAGTAAAGAGACTTGCCGGTAACGAGATTGAACAAGGTATCGGGATACCGATGATCGAATCTCGGGCAAGTATCGTACTGCTAGACAAAGGGAATTGTATACAGGATTGATTGAATCCTCGACATCGTGGTTCATCCGATGAGATCATCGTGGAACATGTGGGAGCCAACATGGGTATCCAGATCCCGCTGTTGGTTATTGACCGGAGAACGTCTCGGTCATGTATGCATGTCTCCCGAACCCGTAGGGTCTACACACTTAAGGTTCGGTGACGCTAGGGTTATAGAGATATTAGTATGCGGTAACCTGAAAGTTGTTCGGAGTCCCAGATGAGATCCCAGACGTCACGAGGAGTTCCGGAATGGTCCGGAGGTAAAGAATTATATATAGGAAGTGTTATTTCGGCCATCGGGACAAGTTTCGGGGTCACCGGTATTGTACCGGGACCACCGGAAGGGTCCCGGGGGTCCACCGGGTGGGCCACCTGCCCCGGGGGGCCACATGGGCTGTAGGGGGTGCGCCTTGGCCTATATGGGCCAAGGGCACCAGCTCCAAGAGTCCCATGCGCCAAGAGATGAGGGAAAGGAAGAGTCCTAAAAGGGGAAGGCACCTCCTAGGTGCTTTGGGGAGGATGGACTCCTCCCTGGCCGCACCCTTCCTTGCAGGAAGGGCCAAGGCTGCGCCTCCCCCCTCTCCCTTGGCCCTATATATAGTGGGGGAAAGGGAGGGCAGCCCAACCTAAGCCCTGGCGCCTCCCTCTCCCTCCCATGACACATCTCCCTCCTCCCGCAGCGCTTAGCGAAGCCCTGTAGGAATCCCGCTACTTCCACCACCACGCCGTCGTGCTGCTGGATCTCCATCAACCTCTCCTTCCCCCTTGCTGGATCAAGAAGGAGGAGACGTCGCTGCTCCGTACGTGTGTTGAACGCGGAGGTGCCGTCCGTTCGGCGCTAGGATCATCGGTGATTTGGATCACGACGAGTACGACTCCATCAACCCCGTTCTCTTGAACGCTTCCGTGCGCGATCTACAAGGGTATGTAGATCCACTCCTCCCTCGTTGCTAGATGACTCCATAGATAGATCTTGGTGACACGTAGCAAAACTTTGAATTTATGCTACGTTCTCCAACAGTGTCTCCGTTGTGTCGTGTCCTGGACAGGTGTAGCACGATTGTCATCTGCAAAACGAAAGAACTTAGGTGAAAGTTGCCATGCCAAAAAAAGAAGAGTTGACTATTATCAGTGAACTATCAAAATTCAAGAGAAGCCAAGTTGAGCCGGGCTGGCCCAGATTACACGCGGGAAGCCCCTAGTATCGTTTATGAGGGTTTGATCACCAAACCAATCTCATGTATATGGTGGAACACCGGATTCGTTTGACCGTGTCCGTGGTCTTGACGACCTGCCATTTTTCTGGTTGGTGAGGCCGTCTAGTTTGCTGCTGCTAGAGCTGCCGCATACTCTTTCGTACGTGGGAAACATTCGGTATTTCCGCTAACTGAGATGATGCCACGTGGACCGGCATCTTAAGCTTGAGAAAAGCATAATGCGGTATTGCATTAAAACGGGCGAAAGCCGTTCTTCCGAGGAGTGCTTGATAGCCACTTCGGAATGGGGCAATGTGAAAAGTTAACCTTCCGCTTCGGAAGTTATCGGGAGAACTGAATACCACCTCTAGTAGTAGAGAGCCCGTACAGCAGGCCTCTTGGCCTGGTATTACTCCCTTGAAGGTAGTATTACTGTGGCTTATTTGTGTCGGGTCTATCCCCATTTTGCGGACTGTGTCCTGATATATCAGATTTAGATCACTACCGCCGTCCATGAGGACTCGTGTGAAATGGTACCCATTTATTATTGGGTCTAACACCAAGGCTGTCAGTCCTTCATGCCGGATATTTGTCTTGTGATCCCTACGATCAAAAGTGATCGGGCTGGCCAACTAGGGGTTGAACCTAGGGGCGATGGGCTCTATGGCGCGTGTGCCTCGGAGTGCATGCTTGCTTCTCCTCTTTGTCACATGGGTCACGTTTACTATTTTAACCTTTGGTGGGAACTTTTTTTGTCCTCCGGCGCTTTGCTGGTGAGGCTCATCCTCGTCTTCGCTTGGTGTCTCTTCCCCTTTGTATTCGGTGTTTAGCTTACCGGCCTGCTTGAAGACCCAACATTCTCGGTGGGTATGATTTGCAGGTTTGTCTGGGGTGCCATGAATCTGACAGAGTTTGTCAAGAATTTTGTTTAGGCTAGATTGTCCTACTCTGCTGCCTTTGAAAGGCTTTTTCCGCGGACCTGGTCGGGAGCCCCTGAATCCGGCGTTTACCGCCGTGTTATCTGGGCTACCTTCTTTAATTCGATGCTTATTTTTGTTGCGTCGTGGTTTACCCTTGCCATCCCTGACTTCGGATGTGCTTGGGTCACTGGTGCTGCTACGGGCCAACCAGATGTCCTCGCCCGCACAAAAGCGGGTCATGAGGCTTGTTAGGGCTGCCATTGTTCTTGGTTTTTCTTGACCGAGGTGTCTGGCGAGCCATTCGTCTCGGACGCTGTGTTTAGTAGCTACTAAGGCTTCGGCGTCCAGACAGTCGATGATTTGGTTCTTCTTGGTGAGGAACCTGTTCCAAAGCTTTCGGGCGGACTCTCCGGACTGTTGGATTATATGACTTAAATCGTCTGCATCCGGAGGTCGGACATAAGTCCCTTGAAAATTGGCCCGAAAAGCGTCCTCGAGCTCCTCCCAACTTCCAATTGAGTTTTCGGGGAGGCTTTTCAGCCAGTGCCGAGCTGGCCCTTTAAGCTTGAGGGGCAAGTATTTAATGGCATGGAGATCGTCTCCACGAGCCATATGAATATGGAGGATGAAGTCCTCTATCCAGACTCCAGGGTCTATGGTTCCGTCGTACATCTCTATGTTCACCGGTTTGAATCCCTCTGGGAATTCGTGATCCAGCACCTCATCAGTGAAACATAAGGGGTGTGTGGCACCCCTGTAATGGGATGCGCCATGGTGTTCGGATGGTGATACGTCTCCAACGTATCTATAATTTTTTATTGCTCCATGCTATATTATCTACTGTTTTGGACTATATTGGGCTTTATTTTCCACTTTTATATTATTTTTGGAACTAACCTACTAACCGGAGGCCCAGCCCAGAATTGTTGTTTTTTGCCTATTTCAGTGTTTCGAAGAGACGGAATATCAAACGGAGTCCAAATGGAATAAAATCTTCGGGAACGTGATTTTCTCACCGAACATGATCCAGGAGACTTGGACCCTGCTCCAAGGAACAAAAGAGGCGGTCACGAGGGTGGGGGGCGCGCCCCCTGCCTCGTGGGCCCCTTGTTGCTCCTCTGGCGTACTTCTTCCTCCTATATATACACACGTACCCCCAAACGATCAGAACAGGAGCCAAAAACCTAATTCCACCGCCGCAACTTTCTGTATCCACGAGATCCCATCTTGGGGCCTGTTCTGGAGCTCCGCCGGAAGAGGGCTGTCATCACGGAGGGCTTCTACATCATCATAGCCTCTCCGATGAAGTGTGAGTAGTTTCCCTCAGACCTTGGGGTCCATAGTTAGTAGCTAGATGGCTTCTTCTCTCTCTTTGAATCTCAATACAAAGTTCTCCCCCTCTCTCGTGCAGATCTATTCGATGTAATCTTCTTTTTGCGGTGTGTTTGTTGAGACTGATGAATTGTGGGTTTATGATCAAGTCTATCTATGAATAATATTTGAATCTTCTCTGAATTCTTTTATGTATGATTGGTTATCTTTGCAAGTCTCTTCGAATTATCCGTTTGGTTTGGCCAACTAGATTGGTAGTTCTTGCCATGGGAGAAGTGCTTAGCTTTGGGTTCGATCTTGCGGTGTCCTTACCCAGTGACAGAAGGGGCAGCAAGGCACGTATTGTATCATTGCCATCGAGGATAACAAGATGGGGTTTATTTCATATTGCATGAATTTATCTCTCTACATCATGTCATCTTGCTTAAGGTGTTACTCTGTTTTTAACTTAATACTCTAGATGCATGCTGCATAGCGGTCGATGAGTGGAGTAATAGTAGTAGATGCAGAATCGTTTCGATCTACTTGTCACGGACGTGATGCCTCTATACATGATCATGCCTAGATATTCTCATAATTATGCACAATTCTATCAATTTCTCAACAGTAATTTGTTCACCCACTGTAGAATACTTATGCTCTTGAGAGAAGCCACTTGTGAAACCTATGGCCCCTGGGTCTATTCTCATCATATCAATCTCCATCACTTTAATATTGTTTTGCTATTTACTTTGCTTTTACTTTTTACTTTGCATCTTTATATCAAAAATACCAAAAATATTCTATCTATCAAATCTCACTCTCGTAAGTGACCGTGAAGGGCTTGACAACCCCTAATCGCGTTGGTTGCGAGTAGCTATCATTTTGTGCAGGTACGAGGGACTTGAGCGTGGCCTCCTACTGGATTGATACCTTGGTTCTCAAAAACTGAGGGAAATATTTACGCTACTCTACTGCATCATGCCTTCCTCTTCGGGGAAAACCAACGCAAGCTCAAGACGTAGCAAGAAGGATTTCTGGCGCCGTTGCCAGGGAGTCTACGCAAAAAGTCAATATACCAAGTACCCATCACAATCCCTATCCCTCGCATTACATTATTTGCCATTTGCCTCTCGTTTTCCTCTCCCCCCAATTCACCCTTGCCGTTTTATTCGCCCTCTCTCTCCCTATCCTTCCTCTCTATTTGCCTTTTTGTTTGCTAGTGTGCTAGTTTGTTTGCGTGACTGTCATGGCTAGTCTCATTTCTTCTCCGTTGTCTCCCGAGAGTGAAGTTCTAAATTTTAAACAAAGGGAGGGGAAAAATATAAAATATGCTTGGTACAGAATTTGCAATGCTCAAAATAGATCTACCAGAAAACAATCTACCTTAGTTCTTCTCCGCAATTTTTATGTAGGTATTAATCCTTGGAATAGATATATCCTCGATACCATTACCGGAGGGAACTTCTTGGGTAGCCATACTTTTGATTCTTATAATGCTATGATAGATTTATTTGGCTCACCACCTCTTTTGGTTAATGGAACCATGTTAACTTTGGAGCATGTTATGCAAAGACTTGAAATTATTGAAAATAAAGTTGCTACTATTGAATCAATTGAAAATCTAGATAAAAAGATCCACAATCAAATTACTCAATATGGATCTAAGGTAGGAATGACTTTGAAAAATATTAAGGAAAAGGAACCCATAGTTAATGAGAAGATGAACTTAGATTCTACTAGAATTGATAAACTTGAGGGTATCATTACAAATTTGGGAACCGCTTTTTCTTCGGTAAAGAATACTCCTAGTCCTCCTACTAAAATTTCCAAGCTTATGTATGTCCCTAAAAATAAGGGTGAATCACCTAATAAGGAAACTGCGGATCTTAAATCTATAAGTATTCATCCCAATCATTTTGCTATCATTAAGGAACCATTTCTTGCAAATGAATTTTTCGATCTTGTGCCTAAAAGTTTGATAATTAATAAAAATAAATAAATTCCTAAAGATGGTAGATTCCTAATTGAAGAATTGCCTACCAAAGATGGCAATACCTAGATCTATCCTTGCTTGTTATGCCTAGCTAGGGGCGTTAAACGATAGCGCTTGTTGGGAGGCAACCCAATTTTATTTTTATTCCTTGCTATTTGCTCCTGTTTAGTAATAAATAAATTATTTAGCATCTGTTTTGGTTGTGTTTTTTGTGTTTAATTAGTGTTTGTGCCAAGTAGAACCGTTGGGAAGACTTGGGGAAAGTCTTGTTGAACTTGCTGTAAAAAACAGAAACATTAGCGCTCACGAGAACTGCTGTCATTTTCATTTTAAGAGTGCTATTTAGTTAATTATTATTGAAGATGATTAATAGATAAATTCCTCACGTCCAGCAATTTATTTTAGAATTTTTGGGGTTCCAGATCTTGCGCTAGCGACAGATTACTACAGACTGTTCTGTTTTTGACAGATTCTGTTTTTCGTGTGTTGTTTGCTTATTTTGATGAATCTATGGCTAGTAAAATAGTTTATAATCCATAGAGAAGTTGTAATACAGTAGGTTTAACACCAATATAAACAAAGAATGAGTTCATCACAGTACCTTGAAGTGGTCTTTTGTTTTCTTTCGCTAACGGAGCTCACGAGTTTTCTATTTTGAGTTTTGTGTTGTGAAGTTTTCAAGTTTTGGGTGAATTCTTTTGATGGATCATGGAACAAGGAGTGGCAAGAGCCTAATCTTGGGGATGCCCATGGCACCCCCAAGATAATCCAAGGACACCAAAAAGTTTAAGCTTGGGGATGCCCCGGAAGGCATCCCCTCTTTTCGTCCACTTCCATCGATAATTTACTTGGAGCTATATTTTTATGCACCAATATGATATGTGTTTTGCTTGGAGCGTCTTGTATTATTTGTGTCTTTGTTTTCTAGCATACCACAATCATCCTTGCTGTATACACCTTTTGAGAGAGCCATACATGAATTAAAATTTGATAGAATATTCTATGTGCTTCACTTATATCTTTTGAGCTAGATAATTTTGCTCTATGTGCTTCACTTATATCTTTTGAGCTAGATAATTTTGCTCTATGTGCTTCACTTATATCTTTTGAGCTAGATAATTTTACTCTATGTGCTTCATTTATATCCTTCGAGTTAGATAATTTTGCTCTATGTGCTTCACTTAGATCTTTTAGAGCACGGTGGTGGATTCATTTTAAAGGAAGTATTGATCTCTCATGCTTCACTTAAATTAATTTGAGAGTCTCTTAAATAGCATGGTAATTTGCCTAATAATAATATGCTTGGTATTCAAGATTTGTGAAACTTTCTTTTGAGTGTGTTGAATACTAAGAAAAGATTGAAGCATGATAATTGTTTTGAGATATGGAGGTGATAATATTAAAGTCATGCCAGTTGAGTAGTTTTGAATTTAAAGAATACTTGTGTTGAAGTTTTTGATTCCCGTAGCATGCACGTATGGTGAACCGTTATGTGATGAAGTCGGAGCATGATTTATTTATTGATTGTCTTCCTTATGAGTGGCGGTCGGGGACGAGCGATGGTCTTTTCCTACCAATCTATCTCCTAGGAGCATGCGCGTAGTACTTTGCTTTGATAGCTTCTAAATTTTTGCAATAAGTATATGAGTTCTTTATGACTAATGTTGAGTCCATGGATTATACGCACTCTCACCCTTCCACCCTTGCTAGCCTCTCTAATACCGCGCAACTTTCGCCGGTATCATACACCTACCATATACCTTCCTCAAAACAGCCACCATACCTACCTATTATGGCATTTCCATAGCCATTCTGAGATATATTGCCATGCAACTTTCCACCATCTAGTTCATCATGACACATTCATCATTGTCATATTGCATATCCCGGTACACTACCGGATGCATTCAAATAGAGTCATATTTTGTTCTAAGTATCGAGTTGTATTTGTTGAGTTGTAAGAAAAATAGAAGTGTGATGATCATCATTAGTAGAGCATTGTCCCAGTGAGGAAAGAATGATGGAGACTATGATTCCCCCACAAGTCGGGATGAGACTCCAGACGAAAATAGAGGCCAAAGTAGCCCCAAAAAAAGAGAAATGCCATAAAAAAGAGAAAGGCCATGCAATATATATATATATATATATATATATAAATGAGAGAAAAAGAGAGAAGGGACAATGTTACTATCCTTTTACCACACTTGTGCTTCAAAGTAGCACCATGATCTTCATAGTAGAGAGTCTCTCATGTTATCCCTTTCATATACTAGTGGGAATCTTTCATTATAGAACTTGGCTTCTATATTCCAATGATGGGCTTCCTCGAATTGCCCTAGGTCTTCATGAGCAAGCAAGTTGGATGCACACCCACTAGTTTCCTTTGTTGAGCTTTCATATATTTATAGCTCTAGTGCATCCGTTGCATGGCAACCCTACTCACTCACATTGATATCTATTAATGGGCATCTCCATAGCCCGTTGATACGCCTAGTTGATGTGAGACTATCTTCTCCCTTTTTGTCTTCTCCACAACCACCATTCTATTCCACCTATAGTGCTATATCCATGGCTCACCCTCATGTATTGCGCGAAGATTGAAAAAGTTTTGAAAAAGTTAGAGTATGAAACAATTGCTTGGCTTGTCATCGGGGTTGTGCATGATTTAAATACTTTGTGTGGGGAAGATGGAGCATAGCCAGACTATATGATTTTGTAGGGACAACTTTCTGTAGCCATGTTATTTTGAGAAGACATAATTGCTTTGTTAGTATGCTTGAAGTATTATTATTTTCTATGTCAATATAAACCTTTGTCTTGAATCTTTCTAATCTGAATACTCATACCACAATTAAGAAGATTTGCATTGAAATTATGCCAAGTAGAACTCCGCATCAAAAATTCTTTTTTTATCATTTACCTACTCGAGGACGAGCAGGAATTAAGCTTGGGGATGCCTGATCGTCTCCAACGTATCTATAATTTTTGATTGCTCCATGCTATATTATCTACTGTTTTGGACTATATTGGGCTTTATTTTCCACTTTTATATTATTTTTGGGACTAACCTACTAACCAGAGGCCCAGCCCAGAATTGCTGTTTTTTTTTCCTATTTCAGTGTTTCGAAGAGACGTAATATCAAACGGAGTCCAACCGGAATAAAATCTTTGGGAACGTGATTTTCTCACCGAACGTGATCCAGGAGACTTGGACCCTGCTCCAAGGAACAAAAGAGGCGGTCACGAGGGTGGGGGGCGCGCCCCCTGCCTCGTGGGCCCCTCATTGCTCCTCCGGCGTACTTCTTCCTCCTACATATACACACGTACCCCCGAACGATCAGAACAGGAGCCAAAAACCTAATTCCACCGCCGCAACTTTCTGTATCCACGAGATCCCATCTTGGGGCCTGTTCCGCAGCTCCACCGGAAGTGGGCCGTCATCACGGAGGGCTTCTACATCATCATAGCCTCTCCGACAAAGTGTGAGTAGTTTACCTCAGACCTTTGGGTCCATAGTTAGTAGCTAGATGGCTTCTTCTCTCTCTTTGAATCTCAATACAAAGTTCTCCCCCTCTCTCGTGGAGATCTATTCGATGTAATCTTCTTTTTGCGGTGTGTTTGTTGAGACCGATGAATTGTGGGTTTATGATCAAGTCTATCTATGAATAATATTTGAATCTTCTTTGAATTCTTTTATGTATGATTGGTTATCTTTGCAAGTCTCTTTGAATTATCCGTTTGGTTTGGCCAACTAGATTGGTAGTTCTTGCCATGGGAGAAGTGCTTAGCTTTGGGTTCGATCTTGCGGTGTCCTTACCCAGTGACAGAAGGGGCAGCAAGGCACGTACTGTATCGTTGCCATCAAGGATAACAAGATGGGGTTTATTTCATATTGCATGAATTTATCTCTCCACATCATGTCATCTTGCTTAAGGCGTTACTCTGTTTTTAACTTAATACTCTAGATGCATGCTGCATAGCGGTCGATGAGTGGAGTAATAGTAGTAGATGCAGAATCGTTTCGATCTACTTGTCACGGACGTGATGCCTATATACATGATCATGCCTAGATATTCTTATAATTATGCACAATTCTATCAATTGCTCAACAGTAATTTGTTCACCCACCGTAGAATACTTATGCTCTTGAGAGAAGCCACTAGCTAGTGAAACCTATGGCCCCCGGGTCTATTCTCATCATATCAATCTCCATCACTTTAATATTGTTTTGCTATTTACTTTGCTTTTACTTTTTACTTTGCATCTTTATATCAAAAATACCAAAAATATTCTATCTATCAAATCTCACTCTCGTAAGTGACCGTGAAGGGCTTGACAACCCCTAATCGCGTTGGTTGCGAGTAGCTATCGTTTTGTGCAGGTACAAGGGACTTGAGCATGGCCTCCTACTGGATTGATACCTTGGTTCTCAAAAACTGAGGGAAATACTTACGCTACTCTACTGCATCATCCCTTCTTCTTCGGGGAAAACCAACGCAAGCTCAAGACTTAGCAGATGGCCGGAGTATTCGGTGTTGGTTTTGTACCATAGCGCACTTCCTAGATCCATAGATAGATCTAGTCGCGCTGGATTTTTGACGCAGGTTTTCACGTAGATCGTGTGTTGACTTATGCGCGACTTTGTTAGCCGCTCTATCGCGTTGACAAGGTGGTGGATCCGGCCAGTTGGCCGTATCACTTTTCGGCTGTATGGGCTCTAAGGCCTCATCATCGAATTCCGGTAATAGCTTGTGCTTTGGATAGTTATTTTTATGGTAACTTCCACCATACTTTGTTACTTTATTCTACTTGTTGTTGAGCGTATCTTGTGCGACCTTGAGCCTTTGCTTCTGTTTCTTCAGGCTCCTCGCTGTGGCAATAAGCCTTCTGTGGAGGTTGTCTTGCTCCAAGTGCGTTTCGGGGATGATGTGTGCATCTTCGTCCGGACTGTTTTCTTCCCCGGACGGGGTTTGATGAGGCTTATCCTTGGTGTCGTCGTGGTCGAACGTCGGATCCGTACTATGTTTGCAGTTTGCATCTTGATCGTGCTCTGGCACCGGGGTGGTGCAGTCGTCGTTTCTTCTAGAGTCGACTGGACTATTATTTCATATTGCGTTGTTATCGCTGTTTTTGCTATGGTGGGACTTAGAGCGGCGCCGTTGACGTCGGCGCCGGGGTTGCTTGGAGGGGGCATCCCCTGCTGTCTCTTTGCCATTGCCCTCTCTGGGTGTATCCACCATGTATACGTCATGTGATGAAGTGGCGGTCCAGCGCCCTATGGGCGGTGGTTCCTGTTCGTCTCCTGCATCATCATCCATGCCGTCGATGTCTTCGGGGTCGAAGTCGAGCATGTCGGTTAAATCGTCGACAGTGGCTACTAAGTGGGTGGTGGGTGGGCAGCGAATTTCTTCGTCCTCCGCATCCCATTCTAGCCGGACATAGTTCGGCCAAGGTTCTCCTGACAGGGAGAGAGACCTTAATGAATTTAGCACATCTCTGAAAGGTGAGTGCTGAAAGATATCCGCGGAGGTGAACTCCATGATCGGTGCCTCGTTGGATTCGACAGGCACGGATGTAGGCGGCTCGGAGTCCGTGGCCGGGGATAAATCCAGTGGTTCGGCGACGCGGCTCTCGAAAGGGGTGAAGTCAGTATCTGGCTCTAACGCCATTGAGAGTGCGGCCTCCATGGCGGGGTCTATCCCTCCGCTCTCGGATGGCGTGATTTGCTCCGGATTAACGGCCGGAGTAGCTGCGGATGCGATCTCCCAAACACTGTCCGACTGCAGAGTTACGTCTTGCTCGTTGCGACTGTGCGGCGCGTCCGGCGTGGGCTTGAATCCGTTGAAGATCAAGTCTCCGCGGATGTCAGCCGTGTAGTTCAAGTTTCCAAATCTGACCTGATGGCCAGGGGCGTAGCTTTTGATCTTCTCCAGATGGCCAAGCGAATTGGCCCGCAGTGCGAAGCCGCCGAATACGAAGATCTGTCCGGGGAGGAAAGCCTCAACTTGGACCGCATCGCTAGCGATGATCGAAGGAGCCATCAAGCCTTATGGTGACGACACAGTGGAACTCTCAATGAAAGCACCAATGTCGGTGTCAAAACCGGTGGATCTCGGGTAGGGGGTCCTGAACTGTGCGTCTAAGGCGGATGGTAACAGGAGGCAGGGGACACGATCTTTACCCAGGTTCGGGCCCTCTTGATGGAGGTAATACCCTACGTCCTGCTTGATTGTTCTTGATGATATGAGTAGTACAAGAGTTGATCTACCACGAGATCAAAGAGGCTAAACCCTAGAATCTAGCCTATGGTATGATTATATGTTGTCCTACGAACTAAAACCCTCCGGTTTATATAGACACCGGAGGGGGCTAGGGTTACACAAGGTCGGTTACAAAGGAGGAGATGTACATATCCGTATTTCCTAGCTTGTCTTACACGCCAAGTAGAGTCCCATCCGGACACGAGACGAAGTCTTCAATCCGGTATCTTCATAGTCCAACAGTCCGGCAAAAGGATATAGTCCGGCTGTCCAGAGACCCCCTAATCCAGGACTCCCTCAGCCATAAAAAATAGAGAAAAGGCCCAAATAAAAATAAAGAGAAAAAAGAGAAGGGGCAATGCTAGTATCCTTTTTCCACAATTGTGCTTCGAAGTAGCACCATGATCTTCATGATAGAGAGTCTCTTATGTTGTCACTTTCATATACTAGTGGGAATTTTTCATTATAGAACTTGGCTTGTATATTCCAATGATGGGCTTCCTAAAAGTGCCCTAGGTCTTCGTGAGCAAGCAAGTTGGATGCACACCCACTTAGTTTCTTTTGTTGAGCTTTCATACATTTATAGCTCTAGTGCATCCGTTGCATGGCAATCCCTACTCACTCACATTAATATCTATTGATGGGCATCTCCATAGCCCGTTGATACGCCTAGTTGATTTGAGACTATCTTCTCCACTTTTTTCTTCTCCACAACCACCATTCTATTCCACCTATAGTGCTATATCCATGGCTCACGCTCATGTATTGCGTGAAGATTGAAAAAGTTTGAGAACATCAAAAGTATGAAACAATTTCTTGGCTTGTCATCGGGGTTGTGCATGATTTAAATATTTTGTGTGATGAAGATAGAGCATAGACAGACTATGTGATTTTGTAGGGATAACTTTCTTTGGCCATGTTATTTTGAGAAGACATGATTGCTTTGTTAGGATGCTTGAAGTATTATTATTTTTATGTAAATATTAAACTTTTGTCTTGAATCTTTCGGATATGAATATTCTTGCCACAATAAAGAGTATTACATGGATAAATATATTAGGTAGCATTCCACATAAAAAAATTCTGTTTTTATGATTTACCTACTCGAGGATGAGGAGGAATTAAGCTTTGGGATGCTTGATACGTCTCCAACGTATCTATAATTTTTGATTGTTCCATGCTATTATATTATCTGTTTTGGATGTTTAATGGGCTTTAATATACCTTTTTTTATTATTTTTGGGACTAACCTATTAACCGAAAGCCCAGTACAAATTGCTGTTTTTTTGCCTATTTCAGTGTTTCGCAAAAATGGAATATCAAACGGAATGAAACCTTCGCGAGGATCTTTTTTGGAACAAACGTGGTCCACGAGACTTGGAGTGGACGTCAAGGAAGCAATGAGGGAGCCACGAGGTAGGAGGGCGCGCCCCAGGGGGTGGGCGTGCCCCCACCCTCGTGGGCCCCTCGGAGCTCCACCGACCTATTTCTTTCGCCTATATATACTCTTATACCCTAAAACCTTCGGGGAGAGCAAAGAAACACCTTTTACATCGCCGCAACCTTCTGTACCCATGAGATCCCATCTTGGGGCCTTTTCCGGCTCTCCGCCGGAGGGGGATTCGATCACGGAGTTCTTCTACATCAACACCATAGCCTCTCCAATGATGTTTCAGTAGTTTACCACAGACCTTCGGGTCCATAGTTATTAGCTAGATGGATTCTTCTCTCTCTTTGGATCTCAATACAAAGTTCTCCTCGATCTTCGTGGAGATCTATTCGATGAATTGTGGGTTTATGATCAAGTTTATATATGAACAATATTTGATTCTTCTTTGAAATCTTTTATGTATGATTGGTTATCTTTGCAAGTCTCTTCGAATTATCAGTTTGGTTTGGCCTACTAGATTGATCTTTCTTGCAATGGGAGAAGTGGTTAGCTTTGGGTTCAATCTTGCGGTGCTCGATCCCAGTGACAGAAAGGGAAACGACACGTATTGTATTGTTGCCATCGAGGATAAAAAGATGGGGTTTATATCATATTGCTTGAGTTTATCCCTCTACATCATGTCATCTTGCCTAAAGCGTTACTTCATTCTTATGAACTTAATACTCTAGATGCATGCTGGATAGCGGTCGATGTGTGGAGTAATAGTAGTAGATGCAGAATCGTTTCGGTCTGCTTGTCACGGACGTGATGCCTATATTCATGATCATTGCCTTAGATATCATCATAACTATGCGCTTTTCTATCAATTGCTCGGCAGTAATTTGTTCACCCACCGTAATACATGCCATCTTGAGAGAAGCCACTAGTGAAACCTATGGCCCTCGGGTCTACTTTACATCATATTAATTTCCTGTCAACTAGCCATTTCTGTCGCTGTTTATTTTGCAATCTTTACTTTCCAATATATAAAACAAAAACACCAAAAATATTTATCTTATTATCTTTATCAGATCTCACTTTTGCAAGTGGTCGTGAAGGGATTGACAACCCCTTTATCACGTTGGTTGCAAGTTTCTTATTTGTTTGTGCAGGTACTAGGCGACTTCCATCTAGTCTCCTACTGGATTGATACCTTGGTTCTCAAAAACTGAGGGAAATACTTACAATACTTTGCTGCATCATCCTTTCCTCTTCAAGGGAAAACCAACGCATGCTCAAGAGGTAGCACCTGTCCCTTCCTTGAGGGGGCGGTCGGGCAGGTCTGCCTAGGTATATCTTGGTGGTGCGGGCGCAAGGGCCTCGCCGTCCAATTGTGGCAGCAGTTTCCGCTTTGGGTAGCTTTTGGTTTGCTGTTGGTAGCCGTACCCTTCTTCGGCTACCAGGACTTTTGTCCATCTATCATGTTTTGCTCGGCCTTTAGTTGCTGCTGCTTCTTCTTCAGGCTTCGCGTAATGGCTATAAGTTGTTGTTTGAATCGCTCTTGGTCCAGTGGATCGTCCGAAACAATGAAATCCTTGGCTCCAAGGATAACCTCCTCCTCAGAGAGGGGGATGTAGTTACTGCCCTCGGAGTCATTGAGGTCCTCGAGATTAAACCGATCCTCGCTCTCCTCTGAGTTGTCTGGCTGTTGCTCGGGGGCGGGGTCACCAAGGTTTTTCGCATTGTCCAGGGTGTCGTCTTCTCCAATGCCCGTGTTGCTTTCCCCGCCTCGACGCCCCTTGGATCGTCAGTGTTGTTTCTATCGTTTGGGCGGCTCTTCACCGGGCTTGTTGCTATCTCTCCTAGGGGGTGCCGTCCCCGTTATTAGTGCCATCGCCATTGTCCTTGGGGGTGTCCACCATGTAAACATCATAGGTGGAGGTTGCCATCCATCGGTCGGTGACGGACTGGGCCACGTTAGTGTGGGCCAAGGCTTCGCTCTCTTCGTCCATGTCGTCGGCCTCCTCGGAGGCATAGTCCAGCACGTCGGCTAAGTCCTTGACAGTGGCTACCAAGTGGGTGGTGGGTGGGATGTACAATTCCCTGTGGCCAGCCTCATGGCCCCGCCAGGCGTAGGTCGAGGATGGGCCATCCGTGATAGTCATCGTCTAGATCCGATCTAGTGCCTCGTTTAACAGGGCAAAACTAGCCGGATTAGCATGTGAGATTTCTTCGGAGATGACCTCCGGAGTGGTGGTGAGGTGGGGGCGAGTCCGGCCAGGGCTGACTCCCGGTCTTCAGACACCGAACTTGCATCAAGGCTCAAAGCTAGGTCCGCCGTAGGGAGGGTGAGTCCGGCCGGGGTTGACTCCCGGTCTTCAGACACGGTGGTCGCATCTAGGCTCGAAGTCGGGTGCAAGGTAAGAGCCGATCTGGAGATCGGATCGGGAAGATGTCCCAAAGTCAATGCTTTATGCTCTATGGGCGCCTCAGATAAGGCTGAGAAGCCAGTGAAGATCTGATCGCCCTGGGTGTCAGCGACATACTCTAGGTTACCGAACCTGATCCAGTGCTCAGGGTCGAAACCGTCGACCTGGTCGAGTTGGCGTGCAGAACGATGCTGCCGAGCGCGAAAAGCTGGCCGGAGACAAAGATGTCCCCAGTGTTGACGCCATCTTCGATGATCAGGCGGGCCATTGATCCTTCGGCGATCCAACAGCGAAACTCTCAATTAAAGCACCAATGTCGGTGTCAAAACCGGTGGATCTTGGGTTGGGGGTCCTGAGCAGTGGATCTTGGATCGATGGGGAACAAGGGACGAAGGACATGAAGTTTACCCAGGTTCGGCCCTCTCGAAGAGGTAAAACCCTACGTCCTGCTTTATTATATTGAAGTGTATAGGATGAATACAGAGTTGATCTACCATGGGATCAGGTGAACTAAACCCTAGGCGAGTAGGATGATGGTTGTTGTTCTAGCCTCTACGGAATAAACCCTCCAATTTATATAAAAACCAGGGGTACTAGGGTTACGAATAGTCAATTAGAAGGAAAGAATAAACATGCCGAATCATCTATCTTGACTTGGAGTACACACCAAGGTATCAAAGACCTCCTGTCCGAACATGGGATCGCCTCGTAGTTCAGCCTTCTAACAGTTGCAGTGTGGCCCAACTATCTGGCCCACGAGAGATAGGCCGTGATGCAGAGAACCCCCTAGTCCAGGACTCGCTCACTACCCCTCCGCCACCATGGAGGCCATGGACCAGAGGGGGAACTCTCCTCCCATCTAGGGAGGAGGCCAAGGAAGAAGAAGGAGGAGGGGGGCTCTCCCCCCTCTCTCGGTGGTGCCAAAATGCCAATGGGGCAATCATCACAACGATGATCTACATCAACAACATCATTGCCGTAACCACCAACTCTCTCCTCCTCTATGCAGTAGTGTAAACTCTCTATTCCCGCTGTAATTCTCTACTTAAACATGGTGCTCAACACTATATATTATTATCCAATGATATGTGGCTATCCTATGATGTTTGAGTAGATCTATTTTGTCCTATGGGTTGATTGATGATCATGATTGGTTTGAGTTGTATATTTTATTCTGGTGGTGTGCTCCGTGTCATGCAAACGTGAGGGATCCCCGTTGTATGGTGTTGCAATACGTTCATGATTCTCTTATAGTGGGTGGCGAGAGTGACAGAAACTTATACCCGAGTAAGGGGGTTGTTGCATATGGGATTAAAGAGGACTTGATACTTAATGCTATGGTTGGGTTCTACATTAATGATCTTTGGTAGTTGCAGATGCTTGCTAGAGTTCCAATCGTAAGTGCATATGATCCAAGTACGGAAAGTATGTTAGCTCATGCCTCTCCCTCATATAAAATTGCAACAATGATTACCTGTCTAGTTATCGATCGCCTAGGGACAAATACCTTTCTTGTGTGACAAAATCTTTTGTAGCGACCAGACCTCAAATGGTCCAATCTCTGTGCTCAGGTGTCATACCTGGATCAGTAATGCTGACACCACACAGTACTTGAAGGATTTATAACAGAGTAGCAATCACACACTTATTACATCGAGTGTCTCAAAAGAGAACTTATTATAATAAATATGGCTTAAGGCCATCTAATAACGTTAACAACGGAAGGCTTGGAAGATAAGTGAGTCCATCAACTCCAACGACATCACTGAGTATAGAATCATGACCTAAAGGCACCTTAATCGTCGTCTGAAAAGTCTGCAAGATGAACGTTGCAGCCCGAAACGGGTCAGCACATGGAAAATGCTGGCAATGTAACACATAGAGAGCAATGAAAATAAAAGGCTATACTAAATGCATATTTGGCTGGTGGAAAGCTCTATGGTTACAGTTTGGTGTAAAGCCAAATTTTCCCTTCTGCAAAGGAATAAATTTTATTTAACTATCATGGTAGTTGTTAAACATTGAGAGTGTAGACACCCCCTCAATCCGAATTAAGCATCATCATTAAACAAAACCCAACAAAATTAATTAGAGTAACATGATGAGATTCACGTGATAATCCAAGTACTAGATACTCAAGATGTCCATAACCGGGGACACGGCTAACCATGATTAGTTTATACACTCTGCAGAGGTTTGCGCACTTTTCCCCACAAGACTCGATCTCCTCCGTTGGGATTCTCGCACTACATGGTGTTTGAGAAACGGATGACTGAGACATAGTCTTTCAGAAGTGCTAGCACCTTACGATCGGGTAGACCGTTAGACCTACTTTCCCCTACATCTGCTAGTCTACCACTGTAAGAGTTCGCACGAATTAGTCAACTATGCTAGAGCCCATAGTAGCTTGTGGCTGCACACGGAAGTTTCTAGCATGAATAATCTCATGATCCCTTTGGGCCTGGGTGGCGGTCCAAAAGAAAAACAGGCAATCGCTGGAATACCCAGGTGCCTCAATCCACCCAGATGTGTATTTAAGTGACCATCTTAGATAAACCATTAATTTAACAATCTCACATCTGTCATGGATACACTCACCCAATCCACGTCTACTAGCATAGCATGGCATAATAAGCAAACGTAGAAGTAACTCCCAAAGGTTTGATAATAAATAGGTAATAGGTACTACCTCAACTACTTCCCAGAACCCACAATTTAATTAGATCCTAATCATGCAATGTGTGAGGATTGATCTAATGCAATAAAAACTGGGTAGTAGGAGGTATGATCAAAGTGTTACTTGCCTTGCTGATGATCCGGGAAACCTAGCTTTTCAAAGTAGCAAGCGGCGAACTCCGGGTACTCTATCGCAAACAAACAAACATACAATAAGTACTCAACTAATGCACAGGTAAAACTCAAATAAGAGATCTAACCAGAAAGTTCAACTTAAGAACTCCGGTTGGCAAAAAGAATCAAATCGAACGAAGCAACGAAAGACAAACGGCAAAAGAAACAGGCTTCGTTTACTATTCTGGATCTAGGGCAATTTTTACTGAGGCAAAAGCTTGTTTGAGTTGGTTAATCGGAAAGAGGGTTTCGAGACGAAAGTCCAGGCGCTTGAATCGCCTGATTCCGTTAAACGAGCAAAAAGTTATACTAGAACGAAAATCGGACCAGGAATCGCGATCTGAAAAATCACGGATTTAATCCGAGAAAAAGAAAACGACAAACAGATTAACGAACGACCATTCCTTATCTGGATCTAAACAATGAACGCGTTCGTTGAAACGAACGAACGAACGAACGCTCGCTAAATAAATAAACCGGAATAATCGATCTATATAAAAAACGAAACTAAAAAAACTGAACGAAAAACCGACGGAAACCGAACGGTTTTTCGAGAAAAATCGGCGGCGGCGAGGTCAACCTCCGGCGGGCGGCGAGGTCAACCTCCGGCGGGCGGCGATGTCGGCGGCGGCGGCGCTCCCGCGGGCGACGAGGGGCGGCGGCGGGGCGGCGCGGTGGTGCGGCGCGGCGGCGGGGGTGGCGACGCGATGCGGCGCGCGAGGCGGCGTCGGTAGAGGCGGCGGGGGCGGGGCACTAGGGTTTGGGGTCGGCTGGGCTTCTCCCCGGCTTATAAGGCCGGTCGGGCCAGGTGTCCGGGTCGGGCACGGCCCGTTAGGGTGGTTCACGTTTTTTTAAATTGTTACGCTCAGAAAAAAAACAAAAGGAATACTAAACGGACTCCAAAAAATCCCGAAATAAATTTTCCCCGGCTCCTAAAATCAAGCCACACAGGATGAACATTTAGTTGGGCCCTAAATGAAATTTTGAAAAACGCGCATTTTCCTAAATTCAAATAAAATAGCAAATAAAACCAAAATAAAATCCTATTTGATTTTATTATTAGATCCTCAATATTTCTTTATTTTGCGAAAGTCATTTTATTCCCTCTCTCATATTTTTGTAATAGAAATAATTGAAGATAAAATAAATAAAATCAAATGATCCTATTTTCAAAATTTAAGAAAACTCAAATATGAAAATAACGAAATCCCCAACTCTCTCCGAGGGTCCTTCAGTTGCGTAGAATTTTCTAGGATCAACCAAAATGCAATAAAATATGATATGCAATGATGATCTATTGCATAACATTCCAAATTGAAAATTTGGGATGTTACAAACCTACCCCCCCTTAAGATGAATCTCACCCTCGAGATTTGGGTTGACTAGAAAATAGGTGAGCGTGGTCCTTCAGCAATTCTTCCTCTCGCTCCCAGGTGGCTTCATCGTCCGTGTGGTGGCTCCACTAAACTTTGCAAAACATTATAACCTTGCTGCGGGTGACTCGGCTGGCATACTCAAGAATCTTGATTGGTTTCTCCTCATAGGTCAAATCACTGTCCAACTGAATTGCTTCCAGCGGCACTGTGTCTCTCAGTGGTATATCAGCCATCTCTGCATGGCACTTCTTCAACTGGGAAACATGGAACGCGTCGTGAACTCCTGACAATCCTTCGGGCAATTCCAACTTGTAGGCTACTTCTCCCATACGCTCCAAAACTTTGTATTGTCCTACAAAACGTGGCGCTAACTTTCCCTTAACTCCAAAGCGCTTAACTCCTTGAAGTGGAGATACTCGAAGATAAACTCGGTCTCCGACTTCGTAAACTGTCTCCTTGCGTTTAGAATCTGCGTAGCTCTTCTGCGTGGATTGGGCTACCTTGAGCCTATCGCGAATCAGTTTCACTTTCTGTTCAGACTCCTTAATCAGATCCGGTCGAAACAACTGGCGGTCTCCAACTTCATCCCATGACAATGGTGTTCTGCACCTTCTTCCGTACAAGGCTTCAAAAGGGGCCATCTTCAAACTGGATTGATAACTGTTGTTGTAAGAGAACTCTGCATATGGCAAATTCTCGTCCCAACTAGATCCGTAATCTAGCGCACAAGCTCTCAGCATATCCTCCAAAATCTGATTGACTCTCTCGGTCTGTCCATCAGTCTGCGGATGGAAAGTTGTACTGAATTCTAGCCTGGTACCCAAAGTTTCATGCAACTGACTCCAGAACTTTGAGGTAAATTGGGTTCCTCTATCTGATACAATGCTCCTTGGAACTCCATGCAGACATACGATTCTGGTCATGTATATCTTTGCCAACTTTGCACTGGTATAGGTAGTCTTCACTGGAATGAAATGAGCTACCTTTGTCAAACGACCGACTACAACCCATATCGAGTCATAGCCTGAACGAGTTCTGGGCAATCCGGTGATAAAATCCATGCCTAACTTATCCCACTTCCATTCGGGTATCGGCAATGGCTGTAGCAATCTTGCTGGCTTCTGATGCTCTGCCTTCACTCTCTGACATACATCACAAACTGCTACATACTCCGCAATATCCTTCTTCATTCCGGTCCACCAGAAAATATCCTTCAAATCCAAATACCTCTTGGTATTTCCTGGGTGAATCGAATATGGCGAATCATGGGCCTCTTGCAGAATTAACTTCCTGATCTCCGAATCATTGGGCACATAAACGCGGTCTTCAAACCATAAGGTATCATGCTCATCCTCACGAAATCCTTTAGCTTTTCCCTTGCTTATTTTCTCCTTGATAGAAGCAATCTCCTTGTCAGTCTTCTAGGCTTCTCTGATCTTATCCATCAAAGTAGACTGAATCTCCAATGCTGCTACATAGCCTCTCGGGACTATCTCCAAACATAGGTCACGAAGATTTTCGGCTAACTCCCTTGGTAAATCTCCCGTCATTAGGGTGTTGACATGGCTTTTACAACTCAGCGCGTCAACTACTACGTTAGCCTTTCCGGGGTGATAATGCAATCTCATATCATAATCCTTGATGAGTTCCAACCATCTCCTTTGTCTGAGGTTCAACTCCTTCTGTGTGAAAATATACTTCAAACTCTTCTGATCCGTGTATACCTCACAATGGTTTCCAATGAGAAAGTGTCTCCACGTTTTTAATGCATGTACTACGGCTGCTAACTCCAAATCATGCATATCATAATTCAAGTCATGGGGCTTAAGCTATCTTGAGGCATATGAAACAACTCTTCTTTCTTGCATAAGCACTGCTCCAAGTCCTCAACGTGAAGCTTCACAATACACCTCATAATCCTTGGTCTGATCTGGCAAAATCAACACAGGTGATGTAAGAAAACGTTTCTTCAACTCCCGGAAACTGGCCTCACATTCCTCGGTCCATATGAACTTGGTATCCTTCTTCAACAACTCCATCATAGGCTTCGCAATCTTCGAGAAATTTTCAATAAATCTCCGGTAGTACCCTGCATGTCCAAGAAAACTCCGGATCTCTCCAACTGTTGTTGGGGTTCCCAATTTGTCACAGTGTCAACCTTGGTGGGATCTACTGCTATACCTTCTCCGGATATAACGTGTCCGAGAAATCCAACTTCCTTCAACCAAAACTCACATTTGCTAAACTTGGCATATAACTGATGTTCTCTGAGCTTACCAAGTACCAAACGCAAATGCTCCTTATGCTCCTCTTCATTCTTCGAGTAAACCAGGATATCATCAATGAACACTACAATGAACTTATCCAGAAACTCCATAAACACCTTGTTCATCATGTTCATAAAATATACAGGTGCGTTAGTCAGACCAAATGACATAACGGTATACTCGTACAGCCCACACCTGGTGGTAAAAGCCGTTTTAGGTATATCCTGTTCTCGAATCTTCAACTGATGGTATCCTGATCACATGTCGATCTTGGAAAATACCCTAGCTCCTTGCAATCGATCAAACAGATCATTGATCATCGGTAGTGGGTACTTGTTCTTGATGGTTACTTCATTCAATCCTCGATAATCAACAACCATCCATAACGATCCATCCTTCTTCTCCACTAGAAGTACTGGCGATCCCCAAGGCGAAGAACTTGGGCGAATATATCCTTTATACAGTAACTCATTAATCTGCTTCTTAATCTCCACCAAATCCTTTGCGGGCATCCTATATGGTCTCTTAGATATTGGCCCTGTGCCTGGCAAAAGCTCAATCGAAAACTCAATGTCTCTATCCGGCGGCATGTGTGGCAACTCCTCTGGAAATACATCAGGGAAATCCTTCACCACTGGTACTTCCTGCTGCACAACTCCTGTTAGACAATTTACTTGAGTCCTCTTCGGCACATGCCGGGATACATACTTGATCCTTCTCCCTTCTGGGGTGGTAAGCAAAATTGACTTACTGGCGCAATCGATGTTTCCTCCATACATCGACAGCCAATCCATACCCAGAATTACATCCAATCCTTGTGATTCCAAAATGATCAAATCCGAGGGAAACACATGCCTACCTATACTCAATGGCACTTGAAAACATCCCTTACTAGCCATATACTCCGCTCCTGGTGAGCTTACTAGCATAGGTGTTCTAAGAACTTTGGTGGGCAGGTTATACTTATCCACGAATTCCCTTGATATGTATGAATGTGATGCACCAGTATCAAAAAGAATGAGTGTAGTAAATGACTTAACCAAAAACTTACCGATTACTGCATCCGGCTGCTCTTCAACCTCCTCCACGTTAACGTGGTTCACCTGTCCCCTATTGAAAGGGTTCGGCTTCTTCCCAGAGCTTCCATTGCCATTTCCATTCTAGGATTCAGGACATTGCATTTTAGGTCCGGAGTAAAGTTCATTTTGTTCGGCTCATTTTTAGGAGTCGGGGAAAATTTACTTTAGTAATTTTGGAGTCCATTTAGTTTTCTTTTTCTTTGTTTTTCTGCGCGCGCAATTATTTATATAAAAAAAGAGGAACTCCCGCCAGGCCAGCCGGGCCAAAGGCCCAGCCAACTGGCCACCCCAGCCCCGCTGTGCCCCAGCCTCCTTGGCGCGTGTGCCAGCGCCAGGCGCAAGCAGCGCCAGCCGCCGCCGCCTCTGGCTCTAGCCGAGTCCGGCTAGGGTAGCCCCCTCCCTTTCCTTTGTTTCGTTTTCTTTTTCATCTAGGATTCCTTTTTCCTACTCTATTTCTTGTCCCCTACCCCAAGTAAATCCTCCCCTCCCCAATATAAATACCCCAACACCCCCCCTCTAAATCATCAAATCAAACCCCAAGCCCCAAGCCCCAAGTCGCCGCCACCGCGCCACCCCACACCCGCGCCGCGCCCCAAGTCGCCGCCACCGCGCCACCCCACACCCGGGCCGCCGCACCTTGCCCACGCTGCCGCCGCACTTTGCCCACGCCGCCGCCGCCCTACGCCACGCCACCGGAGCCTCTCGCCGGAGACCTCGCCGGAGGTTGCCCCGCGTCTCTTTTCCTCGGATCGTTTTCTTCTAATCGTTCCGATTCTTTTCTTCTCTTCTGATTCGTTTTCTAGATCGGTTTTTCGTTTCGGTTTTCTTCTCCGAAACCCTAGATCGGATTCGTTTTCTTTTCCGATTTAGTTGCCTTTGGACCGTTCGCCGGACCATTCGTCCTAACGAACGTGATCATCGGATTCTTCTAGGTTAACGAACGTCCGTTCGTTTAACCGTTCTTCTTTTTCTTTCTGTCGGATTTATTCCGCGATCGCGATCTCAGATCCGATCTTCTTTCTAGTCTTTCTTCTCGCTCGTTTATCGGAATCAGGTGATTCAAGCGCCTGGAGTTTCATTTCGAAACCGCCGTTCTGTCTAATCAACTTAAACAAGTTTTTGCCCCCGTAAAATTTGACCTAGTTTCAACTTGCTAGAACCGAGTTGTTTTCTTCCGCCGTTTGTTTTCTGTTTTTTTGTTCGGTTCGTTCTTTCTTTGCAACCGGAGTTCTTAAGTTGAACTTTCTGGTTCGTTCTCTTGTTCGAGTTTTACCTGTGCATTAGATGAGTACTTATTGTGTGCTTGTTGTTTGTCTGCGATAGATCACCCGGATTGCGCCGCTTGTTACTTCGAAACCCTAGGTCTCGCGGATCATCAGCAAGGCAAGTAACACTTTGATCATACCTTTTCTACAACCCATGTTTTATTGCATTAGATCAATCCTCACACATTGCATGATTAGGATCTAATTAAATTGTGGGATGGGAAGTAGATGAGGTAGTACCTATCACCTGTATTATTATTATGAAACCTTTGGGAGTTACTTCTATGTTTGCTTATTATGCCATGCTATGCTAGTAGACGTGGATTGGGTCAGTGATATCCATGACAGATGTGAGTTGATAATTTTAATGGTTTATCTAAGGTGGCAACTTAAACACACATCTGGGTGGATTGAGGCACCTGATGTCTATCAGGACTTGCCTGTTTTTTTTGACCGCCACCCAGGCTCAAAGAGATCATAAGATCTTTCATGCTAGAAACTTCCGTGTGCAGCCACAAGCCATTATGGGCTCTGGCATAGTTGACTAAGTTGTGCGAACTCTTACAGTGGTAGACTAGCAGATGTAGGGGATGTAGGTGTACCGGTCTACCCGATCGTAAGGTGCTAGCGCTTCTGAAAGACTGTGTCTCGGTCATCTGTTTCTCAAACACCCTGTAGTGCGAGAAACCAAACGGAGGCGATCGAGTCTTGTGGGGAAAAGTGCGCAAACCTCTGCAGAGTGTATAAACTAATCATGATTAGCCGTGTCCCCGGTTATGGACAACTTGAGTATCTAGTACTTGAATATCATGTGAATCTCAACATGTTACTTCTAATTAATATTGTTGGGTTTTAATTGTTCACTTAATTGGGATTGAGAATGCTGTCAACCATTCTCGATGTTTCACAACCACCATCATAGTTAAATAAATTTATTCCTTTGCAGTAGGGAAAAACTGGCTTTACACAAAACTGTAACCATAGAGCTTTCCACCAGCCATATATGCATATAGTATAGATGTTTCATTCCATTACTCTCTATGTGTTACTTTGCCAGCATATTCCATGTGCTGACCCGTTTTCGGGCTGCAACTTCTCATGTTGCAGACTTTTCATACGACGAGTAAGGTGTTTAGGTCGTGGTCCTATACTTAGTGATGCCGTTGGAGTTGATGGACCCATTTATCTTCCAAGTCTTCCGCTGTTTTCGACACTAGATGGCCTTAAGCCATGTTTATTGTAATAAGTTCTCTTTGAGACAACGATGTAATAAGTGTGTGATTGCCACTCTGCTATAAATCCTTCGATGTACTGTGTGGTGTCAGCATTACTGATCCAGGGATGACACCTGAGCAAAGAGCGCTTGATCCATTCGGATCGGGTCGCGACAGAGATGGTATCAGAGCACACGCTGACTGTAGGACACGACCACTAAGTTAAAGCCATAGATCACCATTCTCTTCTCATTTTCTAACTCCTCATCTGTTCTACCCTTTTAGGATGACGCACGCGAAGATTAAGTACGCTCAACCGGATGAAGGCACACCATTTGTATTTCACCTGAAGGAAGTCACCAAGTACCTGAATATTGGATTACCAAGCTTCACGGGAACTTTCAACGCCACTCTGCCTGAAGAGGAGCGCTGGAAGATTCAAGCTCACGTTCCGGGAAGGACATTCGCGCCAATCACGAAACCCATAGATAGTGTTTTCAATGCACCAACCTGGAGTCTGGGAAGGAGCATGGCAGCTCATATCACCATAGGACGCATTGGAGAAGTTTATCAAGAAGACCTCAAGGACACTATCTACCAGATTTGCGGACGCCGAGATGAACAACGGGAGTTAGTCAACACCAAGAAGGATAGATCCATTGCATCTTTCATCCAGGAGTTAAACCAGCACATTCGACGCCACGAGAACCAGATGTGCAATGATATGATAGAGTTGAAGAATGCGAAGGCAAGGATCATCGAGCTAGAAGGAGAACTAAAGTCTACACGCAAGGACCACATGGACGAGATCGTAGCTCTAGCAAGACACAATAGCGATCTTAAGCAGGAGATTGAAGAACTCAAGAGGAAGTTAGCATCCCAGGAAGAAGACGAGTACGTCGCATGTCCGGACAACTACATCATCATCGACGACACCGATTCGGATCCAAGTGAACCCGACTTTGAAGACGAAGCTGGAGCAGATATCATGGAGTCTTCCACCGGTTCAAATTTCTAGATGACCACCAGATAGTAGTAGTATTCCCCCATGTAAACACAATAGTTCGAGCACTTTTGCGATAGTTAGATCGTTTGTAAGCCCTTGTTTGATTGATTGAAGTGATTTTGTGTGCATTTGCCTCATGTGCATATGGGTAGTGTTTTCCCTTTAGACCTCACCCTATTCTTATATCTCGTCTTTTCTAAACCCTCAGATGCCTCCGAGACGTGACAATGGATTTCCACCGGAGCTCACTCAGTTGATCCAGCAGCAGAATCAATTGATGCAGATGTTAGTCCAGAACCAACAGAACAACAACAACAACCCACCACCACCACCGCCACCTGTTGACCACTTAGCCCGTTTCCTTAGGCTGAATCCGCCGGTGTTTTCCAGTAGCACCGAGCCGATAGTAGCAGACGATTGGCTCCGCAAGATAGGCAGGGAGTTGACCACTGTCGGATGCACGGATGGTGAGAAAGTGAAGTTTGCCGCTCACCAGCTTGACGGACCCGCGGCAGCATGGTGGGAGAATTTCACAGCCACTTACCCAGTTGACACTGTCACATGGGATCAGTTTCAGCAAGCTTTCCGCACTGCCCATGTTTCAGCAGGAGCTATGGCCATAAAGAAGCGTGAGTTTCGCAACTTACGCCAAGGAGGAAGGACAGTTGGCCAGTACGTTGACGACTTCAGCAAGTTAGCACGTTATGCCCCAGATGACGTTGCTACGGATGCAGCTAAGCAGGAGAAGTTTTTGTAAGGATTGAATGATGAGCTAAGCATGCAGTTGATGGTAGCCACCTTCAACAACTACCAGGAGTTGGTAGATCGTGCTATCATGATTGAAGGGAAGCAACAGCAGATTGAGAACCGTAAGAGGAAGTATGGACAGGGGAAGTATAACTCTGGAGCCCAGCAGAAGCCCCGTTTTACCCCTAAACCGGGATTTCAGTTTCAGCACACCCATGGAGGAGGTAGCTCGCACAACCATAATGGCCACAAGAATGGTAATGGGAATGGAGGAAGCAACGGCCAGAACCGGACCACCCCATCAACCCCAGCCAAGAAGGATTTGAGCCACGTCACTTGCTATAAGTGTTCCAAGACCGGACATTATGCCAATGAATGTCCTGAAGGCCAGAATGGAAATGGCAATGGAAGCTCTGGGAAGAAGCCGAACCCTTTCAATAGGGGACAGGTGAACCACGTTAATGTGGAGGAGGTTGAAGATCAGCCCGATGCAGTAATCGGTAAGTTTTTGGTTAAGTCATTTACCGCACTCGTTCTTTTCGATACTGGTGCATCGCATTCATACATATCAAGGGGATTTGTGGAAAAGTATAGCCTGCCCACTAGGATTCTTAAAACACCTATGCTAGTAAGCTCGCCAGGAGCAGAGTACATGGCCAGACAAGGATGTTTCCAAGTGCCACTAAGTATAGGAAGGCATGTTTTCCCAACGGATTTAATTATTCTAGAATCCCAAGGTCTGGATATGATTCTTGGTATGGATTGGCTGTCGATGTATGGAGGAAACATCGATTGCGCCAGTAAGACAATTTTGCTTACCACACCAGAAGGAAGAAGGATCAAGTATGTATCCCGGCATGTGCCACACAGGACACAAGTAAACTACCTAACAGGAGTTGTACAAGAGGAAGTACCAGTGGTAAAGGATTTTCCTGATGTATTTCCTGAGGAATTACCAGGCATGCCACCAGATAGAGACATTGAGTTTTCGATTGAGTTATTGCCAGGTACAGGCCCAATATCGAAGCGACCGTACCGGATGCCAGCAAAGGATTTGGTGGAAATTAAGAATCAGATTAAGGAGTTATTGGATAAAGGTTACATTCGCCCAAGTTCTTCACCTTGGGGATCACCCGTACTTCTAGTGTAAAAGAAGGATGGATCATTAAGGATGGTTGTAGATTATCGGGGGTTGAATGAAGTAACCATCAAGAATAAGTACCCACTGCCAATGATTAATGATCTGTTTGATCGGTTGCAAGGAGCTAAAGTGTTTTCCAAGATCGATTTGCGATCAGGGTACCACCAATTGAAGATTCGAGAGCAGGACATACCTAAGATAGCATTCACCACGAGATATGGACTGTATGAGTATACCGTTATGTCATTTGGATTGACTAACGCACCTGCCTATTTTATGAACCTGATGAACAAAGTGTATATGGAGTTTTTGGATAAGTTCGTCATAGTGTTCATTGATGACATTCTGGTTTATTCAAAGAATGAAGAGGAGCATAAGGAACATTTGCGTTTGGTTTTGGAGAAACTAAGGGAACATCAGTTATACGCCAAATTCAGCAAATGTGAGTTTTGGTTAAAGGAAGTTGGATTCCTCGGACACGTTATATCCGGAGAAGGTATAGCAGTTGATCCCGCAAAGGTTGAGACCGTAACCGAATGGGAAGCACCAACAACAGTTGGAGAGATCCGGAGTTTTCTTGGACTTGCAGGATACTACCGGAGATTCATTGAGAACTTTTCAAGGATTGCAAAGCCTATGACGGAGTTGTTGAAAAAGGATACTAAGTTCAAATGGACTGAGGAGTGTGAGGCTAGTTTCCAGGAGTTGAAGAAACGTTTGGTTACCTCACCAGTATTGATTTTGCCAGATCAGACCAAGGATTATGAGGTGTATTGCGACGCTTCATGTCGAGGACTTGGAGCAGTGCTTATGCAGGAAGGGAGAGTTGTTTCGTATGCTTCACGACAACTGAAGCCTCATGAGTTGAATTATGCCACGCATGATTTGGAGTTAGCAGCCGTAGTGCATGCGTTGAAAACGTGGAGACATTTCCTCATTGGAAATCATTGTGAGGTGTACACGGATCACAAGAGTTTGAAGTACATTTTCACTCAGAAGGATTTGAACCTCAGACAGAGGAGATGGTTGGAGCTCATCATGGATTATGACATGAGATTGCATTACCATCCCGGAAAAGCTAATGTAGTAGCTGATGCATTGAGCCGTAAGAGCCATGTCAACACCCTAATGACGGGAGAAGTACCTAAGGAGTTAGCAGAAAACCTTCGTGAGCTATGTTTGGAAATAGTTCCGAGAGGCTATGTAGCAGCATTGGAGATTCAGTCAACATTGATGGATAAGATCAGAGAAGCTCAGAAATCTGACAAAGAGATGCTGCTATAAAGGAGAAACTTAGCAAAGGAAAAGCTAAGGGATTTCGTGAGGATGAGCACGATACCTTATGGTTTGAGAACCGTGTTTATGTGCCCAATGACCCGGAGATCAGGAAGTTGATTTTTCAAGAGGCACATGATTCACCATATTCGATTCACCCAGGGAATACAAAGATGTATTTGGATTTGAAGGAAACATTCTGGTGGACCGGAATGAAGAAGGATATTGCAGCATATGTAGCAGTTTGTGACGTATGTCAGAGAGTAAAGGCAAAGCATCAAAAGCCAGCAGGATTGTTACAACCATTGCCGATACCCGAATGGAAGTGGGATAAGATAGGCATGGATTTTATCACAGGACTACCCAGGACAAAATCAGGCTATGACTCGATATGGGTAGTAGTTGATCGTTTGACGAAGGTAGCACATTTCATTCCAGTTAAGACCACTTACACCAGTTCTAAGTTGGCAAAGATATACATGACTAGAATCATTTGTTTGCATGGAGTTCCGAGGAGTATCGTATCAGATAGAGGAACCCAATTTACCTCAAAGTTTTGGAATCAGTTGCATGAAAGTTTAGGAACCAGACTAGAGTTCAGCACAGCCTTTCATCTGCAGACAGATGGACAAACCGAGAGAGTCAATCAGATTTTGGAAGATATGCTGAGAGCTTGTGCGCTAGATTATGGATCTAGCTGGGACGATAACTTGCCGTATGCGGAGTTTTCCTATAACAACAGTTACCAAGCCAGTTTGAAGATGGCACCTTTCGAAGCTTTATACGGAAGGAGGTGCAGGACACCGTTGTCATGGGATGAAGTTGGAGACCGTCAATTCTTTGGACCAGATTTGATTAAGGAGTCTGAACGGAAAGTTAAGTTGATTCGCGATAGGCTCAAGGTAGCCCAGTCCAGGCAGAAGAGCTACGCAGATTCTAAACGCAAGGAGACAGTTTACGAAACCGGAGACAGAGTTTATCTTCGAGTATCCCCACTTCGAGGAGTTAAGCGCTTTGGAGTTAAGGGAAAGTTAGCACCGCGTTTCGTTGGACCGTACAAGATTTTGCAACGTATGGGAGAAGTCGCTTATAAGTTGGAATTACCAGAGGGACTGTCAGGAGTTCATGATGTATTCCATGTTTCTCAAATGAAGAAATGTCACGCCGAGATGGCGGAGGTACCGCTAAGAGATACCGTGCCGCTTGAAGCGATTCAGTTGAAGGACGACTTAACATATGAGGAGAAGCCTGTCAAGATTCTCGAATATGCCAGCAGAGTTACTCGCAGCAAGGTTATCAAGTTTTGCAAAGTTCAGTGGAACCACCACTCAGAGGATGAAGCCACCTGGGAGAGAGAAGAAGATTTGCTCCAGGACCACCCTCACCTATTTTCTAGCCAACCCGAATCTCGAGGGCGAGATTCATCTTAAGGGGGGTAGGTTTGTAACATCCCAAATTTGCAATTTGGAATGTTATACACTAGATCATCATGCATATCATATTTCTTGCATTTTTGGTCGATCCTAGAAATTTCACGCAACTCAAGGACCTTCGGAGAGAGTTGGGGATTTCGTTATTTTCATATTTGAGAGTTTTCTCGAATTTGAAAAGAGGATCATTTGATTTATTTATTTCATCTTCAATTATTTTTTCCAATATCAAAATATGAGAGAGGGAATAATATGACTTTTCCAAATTTAGGAAAATATGAAGATTTAATAAATAGATCAAAATTTTGTTGCCGGAGTTCTTTTTGCATTTTATTTGGATAGGGAAAAATGCGCGTTTACGAAAATTGCATTTTAGGTCCGGAGTAAAGTTCATTTTGTTCGGCTCATTTTTAGGAGTCGGGGAAAATTTACTTTAGTAATTTTGGAGTTCGTTTAGTTTTCTTTTTCTTTGTTTTTCTGCGCGCGGAATTATTTATAAAAAAAAAGAGGAACTCCCGCCAAGCCAGCCGGGCCAAAGGCCCAGCCGGCCGGCCACCCCAGCCCCGTTGTGCCCCAGCCTCCCTGGCGCGAGCGCCAGCGCCAGGCGCAGGCAGCGCCAGCCGCCGCCGCCTCTGGCTCTAGCCGAGTCCGGCTAGGGTAGCCCCCTTCCTTTCCTTTGTTCCGTTTTCTTTTTCATCTAGGATTCCTTTTTCCTACTCTATTTCTTGTCCCCTACCCCAAGTAAATCCTCCCCTCCCCAATATAAATACCCCAACACCCCCCCTCTAAATCATCAAATCAAACCCCAAGCCCCAAGTCGCCGCCACCGCGCCACCCCACACCCGCGCCGCGCCCCAAGTCGCCGCCATCGCGCCACCCCACACCCGCGCTGCGCCCCAAGTCACCGCCACTGCGCCACCCCACACCCGCGCCGCCGCACCTTGCCCACGCCGCCGCCGCACTTTTCCCACGCCGCCACCGCCCTACGCCACGCCGCCGGAGCCTCTCGCCGGAGACCTCCCCGGAGGTTGCCCCGCATCTCTTTTCCTCAGATCGTTTTCTTCTAATCGTTCCGATTCTTCTCTTCTCTTCTGATTCGTTTTCTAGATCGGTTTTTCGTTTTAGTTTTCTTCTCCGAAACCCTAGATCGGATTCGTTTTCTTTTCAGATTTAGTTTCCTTTGGACCGTTCGCCGGACCGTTCATCCTAACGAACGTTATCACCGGATTCTTCTAGGTTAACGAACGTCCGTTCGTTTAACCGTTCTTCTATTTCTTTCTGTTGGATTTATTCCGCGATCGCGATCTCAGATCCGATCTTCTTTCTAGTCTTTATTCTCGCTCGTTTATCGGAATCAGGTGATTCAAGCGCCTGGAGTTTCGTTTCGAAACCGCCATTCCGTCTAATCAACTTAAACAAGTTTTTGCCCCGGTAAAATTTGACCTAGTTTCAACTTGCTAGAACCGAGTTGTTCTCTTCCGTCGTTTGTTTTTCGTTTCTTTGTTCGGTTCGTTCTTTCTTTGCAACCGGAGTTCTTAAGTTGAACTTTCTGGTTCGTTCTCTTGTTCGAGTTTTACCTGTGCATAAGATGAGTACTTATTGTGTGCTTGTTGTTTGTCTGCGATAGATCACCCGGATTGCGCCGCTTGTTACTTCGAAACCCTAGGTCTCGCGGATCATCAGCAAGGCAAGTAACACTTTGATCATACCTTTTCTACAACCCATGTTTTATTGCATTAGATCAATCCTCACACATTGCATGATTAGGATCTAATTAAATTGTGGGATGGGAAGTAGATGAGGTAGTACCTATCACCTGTATTATTATTATGAAACCTTTGGGAGTTACTTCTACGTTTGCTTATTATGCCATGCTATGCTAGTAGACGTGGATTGGGTGAGTGATATCCATGACAGATGTGAGTTGATAATTTTAATGGTTTATCTAAGGTGGCAACTTAAACACACATCTGGGTGGATTGAGGCACCTGATGTCTATCAGGACTTGCCTGTTTTTTTGGACCGCCACCCAGGCTCAAAGGGATCATAAGATGTTTCATGCTAGAAACTTCCGTGTGCAGCCACAAGCCATTATGGGCTCTGGCATAGTTGACTAAGTTGTGCGAACTCTTACAGTGGTAGACTAGCAGATGTAGGGGATGTAGGTGTACCGGTCTACCCGATCGTAAGGTGCTAGCGCTTCTGAAAGACTGTGTTAATATTGTTGGGTTTTAATTGTTCACTTAATTGGGATTGAGAATGCTGTCAACCATTCTCGATGTTTCACAACCACCATCATAGTTAAATAAATTTATTCCTTTGCAGTAGGGAAAAACTGGCTTTACGCAAAACTGTAACCATAGAGCTTTCCACCAGCCATATATGCATATAGTATAGCTGTTTCATTCCATTACTCTCTATGTGTTACTTTGCCAGCATATTCCGTGTGCTGACCCGTTTTCGGGCTGCAACTTCTCATGTTGCAAACTTTTCATACGACGAGTAAGGTGTTTAGGTCGTGGTCCTATACTTAGTGATGCCGTTGGAGTTGATGGACCCATTTATCTTCCAAGTCTTCCGCTGTTTTCGACACTAGATGGCCTTAAGCCATGTTTATTGTAATAAGTTCTCTTTGAGACAACGATGTAATAAGTGTGTGATTGCCACTCTGCTATAAATCCTTCGATGTACTGTGTGGTATCAGCATTACTGATCCAGGGATGACACCTGAGCACAGAGCGCTTGATCCATTCGGATCGGGTCGCGACAACTGAGCTCCTGAATTGTACTTCCCTTGTCCATACTTCCTTTTGCGGTTCTCAATCTGCTGCTGCTTCCCTTAAATAATGAGAGCACGATCTACCAACTCCTGATAGTTGTTGAAGGTTGCTACCATCAACTGCATGCTCAACTCATCATTCAGTCCTTCAGAAACTTCTCCTGCTTTGCTGCATCCATAGCAACGTCATTTGGGGCATAACGTGCTAACTTACTAAAGTCCTCCACATACTGGCCAACTGTCTGTCCTCCTTGACGCAAGTTGTGAAACTCTCGCTTCTTCATGGCCATAGCTCCTGCTGAAACATGGGAAGTACGGAAAGCCTGCTGAAACTGGTCCCATGTGACAGTGTCAATAGGGAAAGTGGCTGTGAAATTCTCCCACCATGATGTTGCGGGTCCTTCAAGCTGATGTGCGGCAAACTTCACCTTTTCTGCATCTGTGCATCCTGCCGTGGTCAACTCCCTTGCTGTCTTGCGGAGCCAATCATCTGCTACTATAGGCTCAGTGCTACTAGAAAACACCGGCGGATTCAGCCTAAGAAAACGGGCTAAGTGATCAACAGGTGGTGGTGGTGGGTTGTTGTTGTTGTTTCCCTGATTATGATTCTGAACTAGCAACTGCATCAATGTGTTCTGCTGCTGGATCAACTGGGTGAGCTCCGGTGGGAAGGTAAATCTGGGGTCACGTCTCGGAGGCATCTGAGGGTTTAGAAAAGATGAGATTTAAGAATAAAGAGGGGTCTAGAGAGAAAACACTACCCATATGCACATGAGGCAAAAGCAAATAATTCACTTCATTCAATCAAACAAGGGCATACAATCGATCTAACTATCGCAAAAGTGCTCGGACTACTATATTTACATGGTGCACTACTACTACTGATGGGGTGGTCTACTAGAAATATTCTTCGGTTGCAGACTCCATGATATCTGCTCCAGCTTCATCAACATAGTCATCATCGCTATCTTCTGGATCTGAGTCGGTGTCATCGATGATGATGTAGTCTTCCGGGCGAATCTCCTTGGGTTCTTCGTCTTCTTCTACTGGTGTAGGGCCTCCCATGAATATTCCGATCTTCATTGTTAAGTCGGCATTCTTGTCCACTAGTACTTCGATTTCCTCTTCATAATCTTCAGGTGTAGCCTTGAGTTCTTCCTCCAGTTCCTTGATTCTTGTCCTCGCCTTCTTCAGATCTATCATGTCGGCACACATCTGGTTCTCCTGACGTTGAATGTGCTGGTTTAACTCCTGGATAAAAGCTGCAATTGACCTATCCTTCCTAGTGCTGATTATCTCCCAGTGTTCATCTCGGCGATCATTGAGATCATTGCGGTAAAATTCTCCAATGCATCCCATGGCGATGTGAGATTCCATGCTCTTTCCTAGACTCCAAGTTGGTGCATCAAAAGAAAACTCTATGGGCTCAGTGACTGGCATGAACGTCCTTCCTGGAACTTGAACTTGAATCATCCAATGCTCCTCTTCAGGTAAAGTGGCGTTGTAGTTCCCGGTGAAGCTTGGTACTCCTATGTTCAGATATCTAGTGACTTCCTTCAAGTGGCGTCCAAAGGGTGTATCTTCATCCGATTGGGTGAACTTGTTCCTTGCACCCGCCATCCTAAAAGAGTATAAAAGATGAGAAGTCAGAATGAGAAGAGAGTGAGTAGTGATCTAGGTCTTTTAGCTTAGTGGTCATGTCCTACAGTCAGCGTGTGCTCTGATACCATCTTGTAGCGACCAGACCTCAAACGGTCCAATCTCTGTGCTCAGGTGTCATCCCTGGATCAGTAATGCTGACATCACACATTACTTGAAGGATTTATAACAGAGTAGCAATCACACACTTATTACATCGAGTGTCTCAAAAGAGAACTTATTACAATAAATATGGCTTAAGGCCATTTAATAACGTTAACAGCGGAAGGCTTGGAAGATAAGTGAGTCCATCAACTCCAACGACATCACTGAGTATAGAACCACGACCTAAAGGCACCTTAATCGTCTCTGAAAAGTCTGCAACATGAACGTTGCAGCCCGAAACGGGTCAACACAAGGAATATGCTGGCAATGTAACACATAGAGAGCAATGAAAATAAAAGGCTATACTAAATGCATATTTGGCCGGTGGAAAGCTCTATGGTTACAGTTTTGCGTAAAGCCAATTTTTCCCTACTGCAAAGAAATAAATTTTATTTAACTATCATGGTAGTTGTTAAACATTGAGGGTGTAGACACCCTCTCAATCCCAATTAAGCATCATCATTAAACAAAACCCAACAAAATTAATTAGAGTAACATGATGAGATTCACATGATAATCCAAGTACTAGATACTCAAGATGTCCATAACCGGGGACACGGCTAACCATGATTAGTGTATACACTCTGCAGAGGTTTGCGCACTTTTCCCCACAAGACTCGATCTCCTCCATTGGGATTCTCGCACTACATGGTGTTTGAGAAACGGATGACTGAGACATAGTCTTTCAGAAGCGCTAGCACCTTACGATCGGGTAGACCGTTACACCTACTTTCCCCTACATCTGCTAGTCTACCACTGTAAGAGTTCGCACGACTTAGTCAACTATGCTAGAGCCCATAGTAGCTTGTGGCTGCACACGGAAGTTTCTAGCATGAATAATCTCATGATCCCTTTGGGCCTGGGTGGCGGTCCAAAAGAAAAACAGGCAATCGCTAGAATACCCAGGTGCCTCAATCCACCCAAATGTGTATTTAAGTGAACACCTTAGATAAACCATTAATTTAACAATCTCACATCTGTCATGGATACACTCACCCAATCCACGTCTACTATCATAGTATGGCATAATAAGCAAACGTAGAAGTAACTCCCAAAGGTTTGATAATAAACAGGTAATAGGTACTACCTCAACTACTTCCTAGAACCCACAATTTAATTAGATCCTAATCATGCAATGTGTGAGGATTGATCTAATGCAATAAAAACTGGGTAGTAGGAGGTATGATCAATGTGTTACTTGCCTTGTTGATGATCCGGGAAACCTAGCGATTCGAAGTAGCAAGCGGCGCACTCCGGGTACTCTATCGCAAACAAACAAGCATACAATAAGTACTCAACTAATGCACAGGTAAAACTCAAATAAGAGATCTAACTAGAACGTTCAACTTAAGAACTCCGATCGGCAAAAAGAATCAAATTGAACGAAGCAACGAAAGACAAACGCCAAAAGAAACAGGCCTCGTTTACTATTCTGGATCTAGGGCAATTTTTACTGAGGCAAAAGCTTGTTTGAGTTGGTTAATCGGAAAGAGGGTTTCGAGAAGAAACTCCAGGCGCTTGAATCGCCTGATTCCAATAAACAAGCGAAAAGTTATACGAGAACGGAAATCGGATTAGGAATCGCGATCAGAAAAATCGCGGATTTAATCCGAGAAAAACAAAATGATGAACAAATTAACGAACAAACGTTCATTATCTGGATCTAAACGATGAACGTGTTCGTTGAAACGAACGAACGAGCGAGCGCTCGCTAAATAAACAAACCAGAAAAACCGATCTATATAAAAAAACGAAACTAAAAAAACCGAACAAAAAACTGACGGAAACCGAACGTTTTTTCGAGAAAAAACAGCGGCGGCGAGGTCAACCTCCGGCAGGCGGCGGCTCCAGCGGCCGGCGATGTCGGCGGCGGCGGCGCTTCGGCGAGAAGCGAGGGGCGGCGGCGGCGCGGGCGGTGCGGCGGCGGGGCGACGCGGTGGTGCGGCGCGGCGGCAGGGAGGCGGCGCGATGCCGCGGCGGCGGGGGCGGGGCAATAGGGTTTGGGGTCGGCTGGGCTCCTCCCCGGCTTATAAGGCCGACCGAGCCAGGTGTCCGGGTCGGACACGGCCCGTTAGGTCGGTTCGTGTTTTTTTAAATAGTTACGCTCAGAAAACAAACAAAGGGAATACTAAACGGACTCCAAAAATCCTGAAATAAATTTTCCTTCGCTCCTAAAATCAAGCCGCACATGATGAACTTTTATTTGGGGCCTAAATGCAATTTTGAAAAACGCGCATTTTTCCTAAATTCAAATAAAATAGCAAATAAAACCAAAATAAAATCCTACTTGATTTTATTATTAAATCCTCAATATTTCTTTATTTTGGGAAAGTCATTTTATTCCCTCTCTCATATTTTTGTAATAGAAATAATTGAAGATAAAATAAACAAAATCAAATGATCCTATTTTCAAAATTTGAGAAAACTCAAATATGAAAATAACGAAATCCCCAACTCTCTCCGAGGGTCCTTGAGTTGCGTAGAATTTTCTAGGATCAACCAAAATTCAATAAAATATGATATGCAATGATGATCTATTATATAACATCACAAATTGAAAATTTGGGATGTTACATCTTTCTACTAAACAACTAACTTTTATTATCTTGCAATTTATTCGTAGTTTTATTCTTGCAAAGTAATTCTAGTTTTATTCTTGTTCTAGGTAAAGCAAACGTTAAGTGTGCGTAGAGTTGTATCGGTGGTCGATAGAACTTATTTATCAAATAAAGCTACAAACGATCCCCTATATTTGTGGGTTATCACACCGTCATAGCCGTCCATTCCATCGCCACCGCCGCTGGAGGGACCCATGCCATCGCCGTCGTTGTCGTTCTTGTTTCTCTAGTGGCGGAAGGGCGTCGTAGGGCCGCGACAACCTTGTCCGGTGACTGCATGGCACTTGATCCGGATATTAGCTTTCTTGCAGCGAAAGAAGGGTAACAACCGCCTTAAGGGGTGTCCACGAGGGTCAAGGGCGCACCCCTGCCTCATGGGCCCCTCGAGCATCGTCTCGCGTTGATTTCAGTTCCCAAAATTCACATATATTCCAAAAAAATCTCTGTCAGTTTTTATCCCGTTTGGACTCCGTTTGATATGGATTTTCTGCGAAACAAAAAACATGCAGCAAACAGGAACTGACACTGTGCACTGGATCAATATGTTAGTCCCAAAAATAGTATGAAAAGTTGCCAAAAGTATATGAAACTTGTATAATATTGGCATGGAAGAATAAAAAATTATAGATACGACGGAGATGTATCAGCATCCCCAAGCTTAATTCCTGCTCGTCCTCGAGTAGGTAAATGATAAAAAATATAATTTTTGATGTGGAATGCTACCTAGCATAATCTTGATCATGTAATCTAATCATGGCATGAATATTAAGACACGAGTGATTCAAAGCAATAGTCTATCATTTGACATTAAGACAATAATACTTCAAGCATACTAATAAAGCAATCATGTCTTTTCAAAATAACTTGGCAAAAGAAAGTTATCCCTACGAAATCATATGGTCTGGCTATGCTCCATCTTCACCACACAAAGCATTCAAATCATGCACAACCCCGATGACAAGCCAAGCAATTCTTTCATACTTTTGACGTTCTCAAACCTTTTCAACTTTCACGCAATACATGAGCGTGAGCCATGGATATAGCACTATAGGTGGAATAGAATATGATGGTGGAGGTTGTGTGGAGAAGACAAAAGGGAGAAAGTCTCACATCAACGTGGCTAATCAACGGGCTATGGAGACGCCCATCAATTGATGTCAATGTGAGGAGTAGGGATTGCCATGCAACGGATGCACTAGAGATATAAGTGTATGAAAGCTCAAACTGAAACTAAGTGGGTGTGCATCCAACTTTCTTGCTCATGAAGACCTAGGGCATTTGAGGAAGCTCATCGTTGGAATATACAAGCAAAGTTCTATAATAAAAAAATTCCCAGTAGTATATGAAAGTGATAACTCAAGAGACTCTCTATATGAAGAACATGGTGCTACTCTGAAGCACAAGTGCGGTAAAAGGATAGTAACATTGTCCCTTCTTTTTTTTTTGTAGGCTTCTTTGGCCTTTATATCTTTTTTGGGGGGCTTCTTTGGCCAGTTTTATTTTGATCTTGGGACAATGTTCTAATAATTATGATCATCACACTTTTATTTACTTACAACTCAATACTACAACTCGATACCAGAACAAAGATATGACTCTATATGAATGCCTCCAGCGTTGTACCGGGATGTGCAATGATCTAGCATAGCAATGACATCAAAAAACGGACAAGCCATGAAAACATCATGCTAGCTATCTTACGATCATGCAAAGCACTATGACAATGAATGCTCAAGTCATGTATATGATGATGATGGAAGTTGCATGGCAATATATCTCGGAATGGCTATTGAAATGCCATGATAGGTAGGTATGGTGGCTATTTTGAGGAATATATAAGGAGGCTTATGTGTGATAGAGCGTATCATATCACGGGGTTTGGATGCACTGGCGAAGTTTGCACCAACTCTCGAGGTGAGAAAGGGCAATGCACGGTATCGAAGAGGCTAGCAAGGATGGAAGGGTGAGAGTGCATATAATCCATGGACTCAACATTAGTCATAAAGAACTCACATACTTATTGAAAAAATCTACAAGTCATCAAAAACCTCGGTACTACGCGCATGCTCCTACGGGGATAGATTTGTAGGAAAAGACCATCACTCGTCCCCGACCGCCACTCATAAGGAAGACTATCAAATAACACCTCATGTTTCAAATTTGTTACATAACGTTTACCATACGTGCATGCTACGGGACATGCAAACTTCAACACAAGTATTTCTTAATTTCACAACTACTCAACTAGCACGACTTTAATATTATTACCTCCATATCTCAAAACAATCATCAAGCATCAAACTTCTCTTAGTATTCAAAACACTCTTAAGAAAATTTTACTAAATTTGAATACCTAGTATATTAGGATTTTAAGCAAATTACCATGCTATTAGGACTCTCAAAATAATCTAAGTGAAGCATGTGAGATCAATAGTTTCTATAAAACAAATCCACCACCATGCTCTAAAAGATATAAGTGAAGTACTAGAGCAAAACTATATAACTCAAAAGATATAAGCGAAGCACATAGAGTATTCTAACAAATTCCAAATCATGTATGGCTCTCTCAAAAGGTGTGTAAAGCAAGGATGATTGTGGTAAACTAAAAAGCAAATACTCAAATAATACAAGACGCTCCAAGAAAAACACATATCATGTGGCGAATAAAAATATAGCTCCAAGTAAAGTTACCGATAGAAGTAGACGAAAGACGGGATTTCTTCCGGGGCATCCACAAGCTTTGGCTTTTAGGTGTCCTTAGATTTTCTTGGGAGTGCCATGGTCATACCCAAGCTTAGGCTCTTGCCACTCCTTGTTCCATCCATCAAATCTTTACCCAAAACTTGAAAACTTCACAACACAAAACTTCAAGTAGAAAATCTCGTGAGCTCCGTTAGCGAAAGAAAATAAAAGACCACTTCAAAGTTCTGTAATGAACTCATTTTTTATTTATATTGGTGTTATAACTACTGTATTCCAACTTCTCTATGGTTTATAAACTATTTTACTAGCCATAGATTCATCAAAATAAGCAAACAACACACGAAAAACAGAATCTGTCAAAAACAGAACAGTCTGTAGTAATATGTAGCTAGCGCAAGATCTGGAACCCCAAAAATTCTAAAATAAATTGCCGGACGTGAGGAATTTATCTATTAATCATATTCAAAATAATTAACTAAATATCACTCTCCAAATAAAAATTACCGAAGCTCTCGTGAGCGCTAAAGTTTCTGTATTTTACAGCAAGTTTAACAAGACTGTCCCCAAGTCTTCCCAACGGTTCTACTTGGCACAAACACTAATTAAACACAAAAAACACAACAAAAACAGAGGCTAGATAAATTATTTATTACTAAACAGGAGCAAAAATCAAGGAATAAAAATAAAATTGGGTTGCCTCCCAACAAGCGCTATCGTTTAACGCCCCTAGCTAGGCATAACAAGCAAGAATAGATCTAGGTATTGCCATCTTTGGTAGGCAATCCATAAGTGGCTCTCATAATAGATTCATAAGGTAATTTAATTTTCTTTCTAGGAAAGTGTTCCATGCCTTTCCTTAACGGAAATTGGAATCTAATATTTCCGTCCTTCAAATCAATAATTGCACCAATCGTTCTAAGGAAGGGTCTACCAAGAATAATAGGGCATGAAGGATTGCAATCTATGTCAAGAACAATAAAATCTACGGGCACATAATTCCTATTTGAAACAATAAGAACATAATTAATTCTTCCCGTAGGTTTCTTAATAGTGGAATCCGCAAGGTGCAAGTTTAGAGAGCAATCATCAAAATCACGGAAACCTAATAAATCACACAAAGTCTTTGGAATCGTGGAAACACTAGCACCCAAATCACATAGAGCATAGCATTCATGATCTTTAATTTTAATTTTAATAGTTGGTTCCCACTCATCATAAAGTTTTCTTGGGATAGAAACTTCCCATTCAACTTTTTCTTCATAAGATTGCATCAAGGCATCAACGATATGTTCAATAAACGCTTTATTTTGACTATAAGCGTGAGGAGAATTTAGCACGGATTGCAACAAGGAAATACAATCAATCAAAGAGCAATTTTCATATTTAAATTCCTTAAAATCCAAAATAGTGGGTTTAGCAACATCTAGGGTTTTAATTTCTTCAATCCCACTTTTATCAATTTTAGCATCAAGATCAAAAAATTCTGAATTCCTGGAACGCCTTCTAGGTAAAGGTGGATCATATTCATTCCCATCATTATCAAGATTCATATTGCAAAAAAAATATTTAATAGGGGACACATCAATAACTTTTAGATCTTCATCATTATTTTCGTAGGAACTAGAAGAACACGCTCTTATAAATGCATCTTTCTTAGCACGCATCCTAGCGGTTCTTTCTTTGCACTCATCAGTGGAAATTCTCATGGCTTTGCGAGACTCATTGATATCATGCTTAGGTGGAATAGATCTAAGTTTCAAAGAATCAATATCAAGAGCAATTCTATCAATGTTCCTAGCCAAATCATCAATCTTAAGCAATTTTTCATCAATCAAAGCATTGAAATTCTTTTGCGAAGTAATAAATTATTTAATATTAGATTCAAAATCAGAGGGAATCTTATTATAATTTCCATAAGAATTGTTGTAGGAATTACCATAATTATTAGAGGGATTACTAGGATAAGGCCTAGGGTTGAAATTTCCTCTACACACGTTGTTACTAAAATTGTTCCTACCAACAAAATTCACATCCATAGATTCATTATTATTCTCAATCAAAGTTGACAAGGGCATATCATTAGGATCAGAAGAAACACTCTTATTAGCCAATAATTTCATAAGTTCATCCATCTTTCCACTCAAAACATTAATTTCTTCTATCGCATGCACCTTTTTATTAGTAGATCTTTCAGTATGCCATTGAGATTAATTAACCATAATATTATCTAGGAGTTTAGTAGCTTCTCCTAAAGTGATTTCCAATAAAGTGCCTCCCGCGGCCGAATCTAAATGATTTCTAGAAGCAAAATTCAATCCGGCATAAAATTTTTGTATAATCATCCACAAATTTAAACCATGAGTAGGGCAATTACGTATCATTAGTTTCATTCTCTCCCAAGCTTGTGCAACATGTTCATGATCAAGTTGCTTAAAATTCATAATATCGTTTCTAAGAGAGATGATCTTAGCAGGAGGAAAATACTTAGAGATAAAAGCATCTTTGCACTTGTTCCATGAATCAATACTATTTTTAGGCAAAGACGAAAACCAAGCTTTAGCACGATCTCTAAGCGAAAAAGGAAATAGCTTCAACTTAACAATATCATTATCCACATCTTTCTTCTTTTGCATGTCACACAAATCAACAAAGCTATTTAGATGGGTAGCGACATCTTCACTAGGAAGGCCGGAGAACGGATCTTTCATGACAAGATTCAGCAAAGCAGTATTAATTTCACAAGATTCAGCATCTGTAAGAGGAGCAATCGGAGTGCTAATAAAATCATTGTTGTTGGTATTGGTGAAGTCACACAATTTAGTATTATCTTGAGCCGTCGTGACAAGCAAGCAAACTAACACACAAGCAAACAAAAGAAAGCGGGCAAAAAGAGGCAAACGGGAAAGAGAAGGAGGATAGGGAGAGAGGGCGAATAAAATGGCAAGGGTGAAGTGGGGGAGAGGAAAACGAGAGGCAAATGGCAAATAATGTAATGCGGGAGATAAGGGTATGTGATGGGTACTTGGTATGTTGACTTTTGCGTAGACCTCCCCGGCGAGTCCCTAAAGACTTATGCCGCTTAGAGCAAGGAGTCGGCTTTGTCCGGCCTAGGCGTGTATAGCGCCCCGAACTCGGTCTTCCGAACACTAGGGGCTTCGCCGAAATTTAAAATTATAGAATTCTCTGGCTAAGTGAGAGTGATAACGCATTATAGTCCGATTGCCTTGTTTGTTGTGCTGAGCACCTCCCTCGAAGGACCCAAGAATGGGAAAAAGAGTGCTCAGGTTTATCCCGAACACCCCAGCACTCGTGGCATGGGGGCAGAAGCCGACGACTCGCTATCTCTTAGACTCGATAAACGGCCGCATAGAAGGTAATATTTTAAATTACAACAAGCGTTGCATAGCGCATATGAACAAGTTTTCAGCGCACAGGATAAAACGAACAAGTTCACTCAAATATTACATCTTTGGAACATTCGTCCGCCACAAGGCAGGCGCCCTTCAGGACGCCCTCATAATACATCTCGGGGTGGCGATGCTCCTTGCCCTGCGGTGGACCGTCCTTCACAAGCTTCTCCGCATCCATCTTGCCCCAGTGCACTTTAGCACGGGCAAGCGCCCTACGGGCACCTTCGATGCAGACGGAGCGCTTGACGACTTCAAGCCACGGACAAGCATCCACCAGCCGCCTCACCAGCCCGAAGTAGCTCCCAGGCAGGGCCTCTCTAGGCCACAGTCGAACTATAAGGCCCTTCATGGCCTGTTCGGCCACCTTATGGAGCTCGACCAGTTGCTTCAGCTGGTCGCTCAAGGGCGCCGAGTGTCCGGCCTCAGCATACTGAGACCAGAACACCTTCTCCGTCGAGTTGTCCTCCTCGGCCCGGTAGAAGGCGGCGGTATCTGATATGCTAAGGGGCAAATCTGTGAATGCTCCTGGAGAGCTCTGGATTCAGGTAAGTAACAAGTAATTCACTTTCACGTGCTTGCTCTGCATAAAGAATGCCTTACCCGCCGCTATCTTCTTCATCGCCTCAACTTCCTGGAGGGCTTTCTGGGCTTCGGCCTTGGCAGACTTGGCGCTTTCAAGGGCCGCCGCGAGCTCGGACTCTCGCATCTTTGAGTCAAACTACAAACTCTCATGTTTTTTCATGAGAGCCTGGAGCTCTTGCTGCACCTCGCCAACCCGCGCCTCATGTTTCTCCCGCTCGGTGCACTCCGTGGCCGCCTTCTTTTCGGCCTCGGAAAGCGCTTGCTTAAGGGTTGCCACCTCAGTCGTGGCCCCTACGACACCAATAGCGATCCTGTCATTTTTTGCAACTTCATCTTTTTAAATATACTCCACAATGTATTACTTACCTTCTTTTTCCTCGAGCTCCTTTTTAGCAAGGCCGAGCTCTTGCTCGGACCGCTTGAGGCTCTGCTTCAGCGCATCCACCTCCGCAGTCAGTGCGGCAGAGGCCAGCAGCGAAGCCTGCATACGCATATTGACTTAATTATGTTAGACTCCTGCGAATGTTGTTAGATCCTCTATTCTGCTTTTCTTTCCGAACGCCAAACAGAGCATCAGGGGCTACTGTCTATGCGGTAATATTTTCACATATTTTTCAAATACCTCAAAGCCTGTTAGCAGGCTGGCACAGGCTTCAGTCAGCCCGCTTTTGGCGGGCTGAACCTTCTGGATCACCACACTCATAATAGTGCGGTGCTCCTCGTCGATAGAGGTGCCGTTAAGCACCTCCAGCAAATTATCCGGTGCCTCCGGTTGGACGGAGGTCACCGGCGTCGTAGGCTTGCCCTTCTTACTAGGGGGCCACCTGCTGGACTCCGGAACCATTGAAGGTTCCGGTGCGGTGTCCGGCCCAGGGCCGGACTTGGAGCCCTTAGGGTTTTTTCCCCTTTGCGCCTGGATTCCGGGAGGTCGCCTTGCGGCGCCTCCAGGACCACCTCCTCCTGGCTTGGATCCTTTTGGGACAACACCTCGGCGTCGTCCGTAGGGCGGGGGGAGGTAGCGGCCGGAAGTGAAAAACTATTCACATCCGACGAATCCAGGGAGCCGCTCGACGACACGTCAAGCCGGGCTTTGGGCGGACTGCATAATTATATTCGGCGTCAAGAGAAGCTGTGCAATAAAGGAACGCCATGAGTCACTCAGGTATCCGAATACTTATGATTTTGCCAGGGGCTTGGCCCTGAGCGGCCATTCCTCTTCGCCGTCGTCGGCGTTGGTGGAGTAGTCCGTAGGGAGGGTCCTCCCTTTCTTGGACCCTCCGGCCTCCCTAGTTGGGGCGGCCTTCCTTTTCTTTTCTCCCCCTGCTGGGGAAGAAACCTCTCTTTGCTCCTCCTCGTCTTCGCGGGAGGAGTGCGCCTCGGAGTCATCGGACGATGAGTCCGACTCCACTGGGCGCCGGGAACTCTTCCGGGTTCCCATGGCCTTCTTCTCCGGCACAAGGTAAGGTGCCGGAACCAGCAGCTCCGCCAAGCGGGCGTCCGCTGGGTCTTCGGGCAAAGGAGCCAGACAGTTGATCTGTTTGGCCGTCCTATGCCAGTCCTATCAAAGGCATGGGGGTTTAGATCCCGCATAGAGTCAAACTATGAAAAACAAATATCCTGTAAGAGGTAAAAATATCTTACCGCATTGGCTTGACGCTGCGCGCTGAATCCGTGATCCTCGGTAGCGGATGCGGGAGCCTCGGCGCCCTTGAATAGCACCTTCCAGGCATCTTCGTATGTTGTGTCAAAGAGCCTGCTCAGAGTTCGGTGCTGGGCCGGGTTGAACTCCCACAAGCTTAAATCCCGTTGTTGGCATGGGAGGATCCGGCGGATGAGCATGACCTGGACTACGTTAAAAAGTTTGCGCTTCTTGCTCACTAGGTTTTGGACGCATGTTTGAAGTCCGGTCAGCTCTCCTTTTTTACCCCACGGCAGGCCCTTCTCTTTCCAGGAGGTGAGCCGCGTAGGGATTCCGGATCGAAACTCGGGGGCTGCGACCCATTCAGGGTCATGCGGCTCGGTGATGTAGAACTACCCCGATTGCCACCCCTTTATGGTCTCCACGAAGGAGCCCTCGAGCCATAGGACATTGGGCATCTTGCCCACCATGGCGCCTCCGCACTCCGCCTGGCGGCAGCCCACTACCTTCGGCTTGACATTGAAGGAATTCAGCCATAGGCCGAAGTGGGGCTGGATGCAGAGGAAAGCCTCGGACACGATGATGAACGCCGAGATGTTGAGGATGAAGTTCGGGGCTAGATCATGGAAGTCCAGGCCGTAGTAGAACATGAGTCCCCGGACAAATGGGTGGAGAGGGAAGCCTAGTCCATGGAGGAAATGGGTGAGGAACACCACCCTCTCATGGGGCCTGGGGGTGGGGATGAGCTGCCCCTCGTTTGGGAGCCGGTGCGCAATGTCGTGAGACAAGTACCCGGCTTTCCTCAGCTTCTTGATGTGTCCCTCCGCAACGGAGGAGACCATCCACTTGCCTCCCGCTCCGGACATGGCTGGAGAAGGTTGAGGTGGGGAATGCGGACTTGGGCGCTGGAGCTTGAGTGCGCGAAAATGGGTGAGCAGAGGAGGAAGAAGGCGTGGATGGAAAGGCGGATCCTTATCCCCTTATATGGGCGGACGAAACTATGCGTCCCCACCAGCCTGGTAAAACTCGCTTATCTCCCAAGCGCCGTAATCAATGGCGCGGTTGGGTTACCCACGCCCGTATTGACGAGAATCCCGGGATAAGGGGACACGATCTCTGCTTCGACAAGACGTGCCAAGGAAACCGTCTCGCAAAACGCGCTGGGGTGGGACAGTAAAAATGGTTCATATAAAGGCTTGGCGGTGGCGTGATGACACGCTACGAAATACGTTAGCAGATTAGATTTGTGTAAATATTATTCTCTCTACGACGGTATGTGGAACTTATTTTGCAGAGCCGGACACTATCCTTGTGTTCAAAATCTTCTATGAAGTATTCGGAGGAGAAACCCGCCTTGCAATGCCGAAGACAATCTGTGCGCCGGACTTGTCGTCATTGAAGCCTGGTTCAGGGGCTACTGAGGGAGTCCTGGATTAGGGTGTGTCCAGATAAGCCGGACTATAACCTTTGGCCGGACTCTCGGACTATGAAGATACAAGATTGAAGACTTCATCCCGTGTCCGGATGGGACTTTCCTTGGCGTGGAAGGCAAGCTTGGCAATACAGATATGTAGATCTCCTCCCATTGTAACCGACTCTGTGTAACCCTAGCCCTCTCCAGTGTCTATATAAACCAGAGGGTTTTAGTCCATAGGACGGACAACAATCATACCATAGGCTAGCTTCTAGGGTTTAGCCTCTTTGATCTCGTGGTAGATCTACTCTTGTACTACCCATATCATCAATATTAATCAAGCAGGAGTAGGGTTTTACCTCCATCGAGAGGGCCCGAACCTGGGTAAAAACATTGTGTCCCTTGTCTCCTGTTACCATCCACCTAGACGCACAGTTCGGGACCCCCTACCCGAGATCCGCCGGTTTTGAAGAGTGTCAACTTTGCATGCATGTGGATCGTGTTGAAAATATTTTATGTGATAGCTATTTTGCTGAATTTGCTTATGATCCCACATGTAATTATTATGAGAGAGGAAAATATGATTGTATAAATTCTCATGTTACTAAATTACCTCTCGTCATGTTGAGATTGCTATTGTTTCTTTCCACTTCCTTGCATATGCTAGTTTTTGCTTGCTATGATAATTTGTTTGCCTATAAGATGCCTATGCATAGGAAGTATGTTAGACTTAGATGTGTTTGTCACGTGTTTCATGATGCTCTCTTTGTGCTTCAATTCTTGTCTTCCATGTGAGCATCATTAAAATTATCAATGCCTAGCTAAGGGCATTAAACAATAGCGCTTGTTGGGAGGCAACCCAATTTTATTCTTGTTCCTTGCTTTTTGTTCCTGTTTAATAATAAATAAATCATATATCCTACATTATGATTGTGTTTTTTATGTTTTAGTTAGTGTTTGTGCCAAGTAAAGCCTTTAGGATCTTCTTGGATGATTGTTGTTTGATCTTGCTGAAAAAAACAGAAAGTATGCGCCCACGAGAATAATTTTCATTTTTAACTAGAGAGAGATAAAATACCAATTCCAACTGCAGTAGATCAATATACAAATTATTTAGGCCGACAGATTACTACAGACTGTTCTGTTTTTGACAGATTCTGTTTTTCGTATGTTGTTTGCTTATTTTGATGAATTTATGGCTAGTATCGGGGGGTATGAACCATAGATAAGTTGGAATACAATATAACACCAATATAAATAAAGTATGAGTTCATTACAGTACCTTAAGTGGTGATTTGTTTTCTTATTGTCGGTGTACTAGAGTAGGGGTACCCTAGTATCCCGAACTTGTGCACGGGCAGTCGCAGCATCCCGCGGCAAGGCTTGCCGGGTGACCGCCAAGGTCCTCCGTGGTTCCTTTGGAGCCGTTCAAGAACAAAGTATCCAAGTCAAGACCCCGGCAAGAGGAGCTTGCCGGGAAGGCCAACTAAGGCACCCCAAGACCCCGGCAAGAGGAGCTTGCCAGGAAGGCCACCCAAGGCATCTTAAGGAACTTGCCGCGGCACGCCACGGGTCCCGGCAAGGCCCGGTGAGCGACAAGGTCCCGGACGCGACAAGACAACGACCGCGGCAAGGCGCTTGCCGCGGCAAGCCACCACTCCGTGCCCGCGCTCCAGCACATCCACCAACGTGTCGCTCTGGGACCCTTCCCAGCGTACGTGGCGGGAGGCTGTGCAGCCAGCGGTGAGCGGTGGCAAGCGGCGCTAACAAGATTGCCGCCGTGGCGAGCAGTGGCGTCCCTGACGGTCCCTTTTACACTGTTTAGGCGACGCAGACGGGCATTTAAGGCCCTTGTCCCCTGCCGTTAGGGTTAGGTATGATACACTGTAACAGGTAGCTGTGCCAACCGCAGCACCTTTCCCTTTTTGCCCTTGTCTACGTTGCCACCTGTCGGTGACCCCTTGAGCATATAAAAGGAGGCCCATGCGCAACATAGAGGAAGGTTTGCTAGTTCAAGAACACTCACGCTCGGTCTCGTTAGCTGCTGAATTGTACTGTAGCACTTAGCGCTCCTGAGCAAAAATCAATACAAACCACAAAGCAGGAGTAGGGTTTTACGCATCTGTGCGGCCCGAACCTGGGTAAACTACTCGTGTGTTTCGCCTCGATCCGCTCTTTGCACGACCTCCGCCCCCGCCGAACCGAAAGGGACTCGGTCCGCCGGTCCCATAGGTGCCCGTGGATCAATACCCGGCATCTTTGGTGCGCCAGGTAGGGGCCGTCGAAGTTGTGTGAACCAGATCCGGCGTTCACGCAAGCTAGATCTCCATCATCTTCGTCGACATGCCGCCGAGGAAGAAGGCTTCGGAGGCGGCTGCCCCGTCTGCCCCGCTACCACCGGAGCAAACGGCTGAGGGGGCGGACGCCGGCGGAAGAACGGGCGTCGACGAGAGAGCTCACGGTGCTGCCAGGTCCAAGGACAAGGCTGCGCTGCCCATCGGCGGTGTAGCCGGCTCCCACAACGACCGGGCGCACTCCAAAGCCTCGGCGTCCGTACATGCACCGCGCCGACCTCATGAGGCGCGGGACCAGCAGCGTCACGGTGCTCATAGTACCATGCATTTGCTGGAACAAGATCGAGCTGGTGGGTCTCGGAGTGCTCCAGACCAGCATGCACACCAACATGCTGGCACGAGCGAGGCGCGGTCGCCTGGACGGGATACTGCTCCTTCTAACATAGTTAGAAGTCCGAGCATATCCCGCTCCTCGCACCGTTCTCCACCACCACCCGCCACTGCAGCAGAAGCTCCCGATAAGTTTTGCTCCGGCAAGCTTGTTGGGGAACGTCAAGCTCCGGCAGAGGCGCAGCTTCTCGCCGTAGAAGCGGATGTTCCCGCAGCAGCTGAGACTAACACCAAGAGCGCTGAGGAGCAAGATGCTCCGGCAAGCCTTAGGGTTTGTTCCGTTGAAGCAGAAGCTCCCGACAAGTTTTGCTTCGGCAAGCTTGTCGGGGAACGTCAAGCTCCGGCAAAGCCGCAGGTTCTTGCCGTAGAAGCGGATGTTCCCGCAGCAGCAGATTTGCCTTTAGTCCTTGTTGTCGAGCCACAAGCTCCAGCATGGGCGCAGCAGATTGTCCGTTTCCTTCAGACAGGAGAACTTCCCGAAGAGCAAGAAGAAGCGGAAAGAGTAGCCCGGCAGTCAAGTATGTACCAGTTTGTCGACAAGACACTGTACAGAAGAAGACTCAACGGTGTGAAATTGAAGTGTATTCACCGGGAAGATGGACAAAAGCTGTTGGAAGAGATACATGGAGGTATATGTGGTCACCACATTGGCGCAAGAGCACTTGTCGGCAAAGCGTTCCGGCAAGGTTTCTTTTGGCTGACAGCCCTCCAGGATGCAACTGCACAAGTAACCAAGTGTGAAGCGTGCCAGTTCCATTCCAAGCAGATACACCAACCAGCTCAAGCTCTCCAGACGATCCCTTTATCCTGGCCATTTTCGGTCTGGGGGCTCGACATCCTCAGCCCCTTTCCCCGAGCAGTCGGGGGCTTTGAGTACTTGTACGTAGCGATCGACAAGTTCACAAAGTGGCCGGAAGTGGAGCCAGTGAGGAAGGTGACAGCACAGTCAGCAGTCAAGTTCTTCAGGTCGATTGTTTGCCGCTTCGGGATCCCTAACAGGATAATCACCGACAACGGTACACAATTCACGAGCCGCACCTTCATGCAGTACGTCCAAGACCTTGGTGCCAAGGTCTGCTTCGCTTCTGTTGCTCACTCGAGAAGCAACGGTCAAGCAGAGAGGGCAAATGCTGAAGTGCTGCGCGGGCTCAAGACCAGGACTTTCCACAGGCTGCACAAGTGCGGAAGAAACTGGATCAAGGAGCTGCCGGTGGTTCTTTGGTCAATCAGAATGACGCCAAATCGAGCCACTGGACAGACACCTTTCGCTCTAGTCTATGGAGCGGAGGCAGTTCTCCCCACGGAACTCGTATACGGGTCACCTCGAGTGCTTGCTTATGATGAGCTTGAGCAAGAGCAGCTGCGACAAGATGACGCGCTGCTCCTTGAGGAAGACCGTCTTCAGGCTGCTGTGCGAGCTGCTCGCTACCAGCAAGCTTTGCACCGCTACCATAGCCGCAAAGTTAATGCCAGAAGTTTCGAGGAAGGCGACCTTGTTCTTCGGTGTGTTCAGTCCGCCAAGAATTCCAACAAGTTGACGCCGAAGTGGGAAGGCCCTTACCGGGTGAAACGAGTCACTAGGCCTGGCGCTGTCCGCCTTGAGACCGAAGACGCCATTCCGGTGAGCAACTCCTGGAATATTGAGCATCTTCGCAAGTTTTACCCATAAGGCGCGGTTGCCGGAACCTGTTCCGGCAACCACCTTTTGTATAAGTCTTGCCGCTGTTGCATGTAATCCTTTGTACAAAGTCGGGCGCAAACCCCGTGCATAAGTAAAGCTCATGTGCTCCGCACATTTTGTCATTTTCATGCATTCTATTTTTTGCATATGTTATCTGACACTTTGTGCAGCACCTACTCCCCGGTAAGCAATAATGAGCCGCAAGGCTCCATGTCTTTATTTTCTCTTCTTTCTTTTTTCTCAAGGAAAGGAAGGTTCCCTCGCCCACGAGTTTGCCGGGGGGAAAGGAGAAGATAATGGTATGGACCAGGCGTCGTTCAAGAAAATTTCGCCTTTCCGGGAAGCCAACAACAGAAAAGCTAAGTTGCCAAAGTTTGAGCAATCAGATTTTTTAAATTTTAAGTTATCTCCCTTGAACGACCGCACTTTGTATGGGAAACCTGTGCCGGAGGAACCAACTCGTAGCTAGTTGCGCCCTTACCTTGTTTCGAGTCCGCTCAACAACTTAAGTGAGCCGCAACTAGTTGCGACAAGGTTTCTTGTCGGTAGCGGCACCGCTAGCAGGCTGCTGACGTTCCGCACTCAGCGCTCGCGGCTCAGGTGCCTGCACCGGCAAGTTCCCTAAAAGCGTAGGGCGAAGACATACAAAGGGAGGAATCAAGTAAAGGGAATAACGTTGCAATCATTACCCAGAATAAAAGTTATATTACAAAGATAGCTTGTCGCAGCTCTAATAGATTGTTTTCATAACATGATAAACAGCGACAAGGAAAGAAGAAATGGGCGGCCTAATCTACGCGATCGCCCTCGATCCTCTTGATCCCGCTCACCTTGTCCACAATGGGTGCGACAAGGGCCTTGAGCGCCTCCAGATCGGCATCCGGCGGCAGGGTCTTGAGGACGTTGGTGAAGTTGAGGCCCGGATTGCGAAAGGCCACCTTCACCAACACTTTTTGAAGAGCTCCCGCGCAGATCTTGCGCGACTCGTCGGCCAGCTGCTTCGTGATCCTCTCCCGGAGTTGCTGGAAGGCCGTCGCCACGCCCTTGAAGAATAAGACGAGCTTGGCGCCGGGTTGGAGGTTCTCGTCGGAGGGATACCCGAGATCTCCCATCCCCAGCTGCGCCAGCTCCCTGTCAATATCTGTGGCAGCAACCACAAGACTCTCCGTCCAATGCTCCACAGTCTCCCTGAAGGCGTTTTGGGTGGCGGCAACACTCTCTAGCAGCGCCTTGTCGGCCTTGATCTCCTCCTTCAAGGCCGCCTCCGGCTTCTTGGCGCCATCCAGCGTCCTGGTCAAAGTGGTCAGCTTCGACTCAAGATCCGCGTTGGAGTCCTTGGCGGCGTTGAGCTCTTTGCCCTTCTCGGCAAGATCGGCTTCTAGCTGCGCCACCTTCGTTTCCAACTCCTTCTTGGCGGCCTCGGCGGCGGCGGCAGCGTCCTTTGCTTGCTTGAGGGCTCCGCCAAGTCTTTCCTCACGCGCGGCAAGCTCCTCGTCGTGGGCGTCAAGATTGACCTTCCGCTGCGCCAGCTCGCCCTCCTCCGCGGATAGCTTCACAGCGGCAAGACGCTGCTGCTCTTCGACTTCGGCCTTCTCGAGGAGGAAGGCCTTCTGCGCTTCAGCGAGCTGCTCCCGCTCCTCTGCCAGGGACCGGAGGGCTTCCCGATGGAAACCCCTGAGCTCTTCCGCGCGCTTCTCGATATCTGCTCCCGCCTTCGCGACTAGCGCCTCGTGGGATTCCAGCTTGGCTTGCCGCGCGCGGTAGAGCGACATCAACTTCCGCAGCAGCCGCTCTTCTTCGGGCTCGTTGCTGCTGCTGCTTGGCGCGTCAACCAGCGTCAGCCCCGCGGAGGCGAGCACCTCCCCGTCGAAGATCTCCCCCTCGACCGGCGCCCTGGGGCTTGACGCCCAGGGGAGGTTGATGAAGACGCCTTCGCCGGCCTTCAGATAGACGCCTGGCTGGGGCTCTTTGGAGCCTGGCGCTGCGGCAGCGGCGGACGGGTCGGCGGTCGGTGTACCGCCTGGCGCTCCTGCGGCCTCAGGGCCGTCAGTGCGATCGCCGGACCCCTCGCCAGTTGCTGCGGCGGCAGCCTTGGCAGCCTCTGCGCCGGCGGGATCGCCAACACCGGCCGCTTCTTCGGCGGCAACCTCGGTCTCCATCGGCTCTGTAGCAGATGGGTCTGACAGCCAGGAAGGGGGGAAGAGTCAAGCGAAAACCCAAGAAGATCAAGAGAAGAAAAACCCAAGGGAAGTTTTGAAGCAAGAGGAGTACCTGTGCCGGGGTCTGCAGTCGTGGTCTCCACCATTGGGGGGCCGCTGGCGCTCTCCCTTGCCGGAGACTTCTCCCTTACCGGGAAGCCCTCCCTTGCCGAAGAATTCTCCCTTGTCGGGGGATTCTCCCTTGGCTCCTGGTGGGGCTGCTCTGCTCCTACACAAGTCAGCACTCAAATATCAGCAAAGACAGAGTATCCATACGCACCTCACAAGAGGAAAGCAAACCATATACTACGCTGGGGGCTGCTCTGGAGAAAAGTTGCCGGGTCCGGCAAGGTTGTCTCGGGCGCACCTCCTGCTGTTGTAGTAGGCTCGTCCTCGATGACAATCACCGGGACCTTGGCTCTCTTTGCTGCTCTCTGAGCCAGAGTCCTAAAAAGGAACAAGTTCAGAGCAAAGCAGATGAGATACAAGACAAACGACAAGAATTGAAGAACAGCAAGTATAGCAAGAGAAGCTTACTCTTCTTCTTCTTCCTCGTCGGAGTTGAACGCGGAGAAGTCGAAGTCCGGCGCGCGCCCGGCGCGAGGAGGCGGAGGAGAAGCTTCCCTTGGCCGCTTGGCGGGGGCAGTGGCGGCGGTCTGAGACGGCTCCGCTCCAGCTGTCGTCGCGGCATGAGAAGCGGCAGGAGCAGAAGCGGTGGTCCGGGAGGACCCCGCTCCAGTTGTCATCGCAGCATGAGGCGCTCCCGCGGCAACGGTGTTTGCCGCGGTGGAGCGTGTCACGCGGCGCGGCGACTGTTGACCCGCTTGCCGCTCCGCTACGTCACCGGCCTTGCGGAGACGCCTTCTTGGTGGGGATGGAGGCTTTGCTTGCGGCGAGCTGCCCGAAGACGAAGTGGAAGACGAGTTGATCTCCAGCGAGCCGCTCGTATCCTTGGCGGGCTCGCTCGACTCGACATTCTGCCCGGCAAGCTCTTTGTCGCCGGTAGGCTCCCTTCGCTCGGCACGGCTTGCCGCCTCTGCTGCATCTGCCTCCTCCACGGTAAATCCAAACTCGCCCGCGGCTGCGGCTGCCACCGCCTCTTCCAGCCTGGTGGCGATCAGTGCCATCTCCACGTCGGTGGTGTCGCGGGTGAGGCCGTCCTTCTCGTCGGCGCGGATCGCCACTTCTACCAAGTCATCGAAGAACTGCTGCACGACGTCGTCTGCAGGCTCCTGCCAAGTTGGCACAATTCCATGCGAGTCGCACTCCGGCATCATTGCACGGATGCGGTCGAGCGAGGAATTGTTGCACAACGGAACGACGCCCCCCGGCAACCTAAAAACTTCGGGATGTTGGGGGTCATACTTGAAGAGCTCCTGGAGCATCGCGTTGAGCTCCAGAACTGTGAAGTTGTAGTTGAGGCCCGGCCGCAGCCTCATGATGTCCGCCGCATTCTTGAACTCCCAAGTGGGTCTCCCCCGTTCCTGCAGGGGGGCGATGCGGCGGCGAAGAAAGTCTGCGCCAACGGCGCCTACGGTGAGCCCGGCAAGCCTGAGGTGCAGGATCCGGGTGACAGCAATCTTCAACCTGTCGTCTTCCGGGGCCACGTCACTCCAATCGCTGCCGCATGCTACTGGGGTTTGGCGCCGGGCGGTGAATGGCTGCAGGTTCTCCTCGTCAATCCAGCACCAGTCTGCCCTCCACTCCTCCCACTTGCCGCGGAATTCTCCCTCCAGATAAGTTTCCTTCTTGCCGGCCCTTGAGATCCAGGCAATTCCGCCGGATAGATGGCTCCCCTCTCTCTACTCGGGGTATGAAGAAGTGGCGAAAGAGGGCTACGTTGGGATGGACTCCAACAAAGTTTTCGCAGAGATGCGTGAAAACTGCCATGGTCAAAACGGCATTGGGGGTGAAGTCAAGGAGGTGGAATCCATAGGTATTCATGATGTCGCAGAAGAATTCAGAGAAAGGCGGGCAGAGTCCGCAGTAGAAGAACAGAGCGAAGAAGGGGTATCCATTTGGGGCCTTCTTCCAAGCGGCGGCGGGGAGTACCTTCGTGCGCGGATGCGCTCGCGTCTCCGCCGACCAGAAGAGGTAGTAGTTCTCCCTCAGCTCCTTCGCGGCAAGCTTGGGGGGGAAAACTGCCCGCTCCTTCCGCAGCGCCGCAAGCCGCTGCGCCTCGGTCGACTTCACGACCTTCCCCTTGTTGGCTTTTGGAGCCATGGCGGAAGTGGTGGAGGAGGTCGACGGCGTTGGTGATGCTGGTGGCGATGGGGGGCGGAGCGCTGCTCTCTTTCGGCTTTGGGAAGACGAGGGAGCGGCGGAGATTTCTGAGATTGGAAGTAGCAACGGGCGAATGTGCGAACTGCCCCTGTTTCCCCTGCTTATAAAGAGGGAGGGGGCGGACGTTCCGCATTTCTGAATAAAATAACCACCCACGATCTCTCCCACGACGCCGCATTCAACGCGTGCCGTTCGGGGAGGGTGCGGTGGATACGGAGAAAGATACGGCGTAACCTAGGCCGCGCGTGCCCGTGCCCTGTTTTGGGCCTAGCCCAACAGCGCTCGGCACCGTGTATGGCCCAGGCCCGGGGGCTCCTGTCGGTGTACTAGAGTAGGGGTACCCTAGTATCCCGAACTTGTGCACGGGCAGTCGCAGCATCCCGCGGCAAGGCTTGCCGGGTGACCGCCAAGGTCCTCCGTGGTTCCTTTGGAGCCGTTCAAGAACAAAGTATCCAAGTCAAGACCCCGGCAAGAGGAGCTTGCCGGGAAGGCCAACTAAGGCACCCCAAGACCCCGGCAAGAGGAGCTTGCCGGGAAGGCCACCCAAGGCATCTTAAGGAACTTGCCGCGGCGCGCCACGCGTCCCGGCAAGGCCCGGTGAGCGACAAGCTCCCGGACGGTACAAGACAACGAGCGCGGCAAGGCACTTGCCGCGGCAAGCCACCACTCCGTGCCCGCGCTCCAGCACATCCACCAGCGTGTCACTCTGGGACCCTTCCCAGCGTACGTGGCGGGAGGCTGTGCAGCCAGCGGTGAGCGGTGGCAAGCGGCGCTGACAAGATTGCCGCCGTGGCGAGCAGTGGCATCCCTGACGGTCCCTTTTACACTGTTTAGGCGATGCAGACGGGCATTTAAGGCCCTTGTCCCCTGCCGTCAGGGTTAGGTATGAAACACTGTAACAGGTAGCTGTGCCAACCGTAGCACCTTTCCCTTTTTGCCCTTGTCTACGTTGCCACCTGTCGGTGACCCCTTGAGCATATAAAAGGAGGCCCATGCGCAACATAGAGGAAGGTTAGCTAGTTCAAGAACCCTCACGCTCGGTCTCGTTAGCTGCTGAAGTGTACTGTAGCACTCAGCGCTCCCGAGCAAGAAATCAATACAAACCACAAAGCAGGAGTAGGGTTTTACGCATCCGTGCGGCCCGAACCTGGGTAAACTGCTCGTGTGTTTCGCCTCGATCCGCTATTTGCATGACCTTCGCCCCCACCGAACCGAAAGGGACTCGGTCCGCCAGTCCCATAGGTGCCCGTGGATCAGTACCGCGGCACTTATACTAACGGAGCTCATGAGATTTTCTATTGAGTTTTGTGTTGTGAAGTTTTCAAGTTTTTGGGTAAAGAGTTGATGGATTTTGGAACAAGGAGTGGCAAGAACCTAAGCTTGGGGATGCCCAAGGCACCCCAAGGTAAAATCCAAGGACAACCAAAATCCTAATCTTGGGGATGCCCTAGAAGGCATCCCCTCTTTCGTCTTCGTTTATCGGTAACTTTACTTGAGGCTATATTTTTATTCACTACATGATATGTGTTTTGCTTGGAGCGTCTTGTATGATTTGAGTCTTTGAGTTTTAGTTTACCACAATCATCCTTGCTGTACACACCTTTTAGGAGAGACACACATGAATCAAAATTTATTAGAATACTCTATGTGCTTCACTTTTATCTTTTGAGCTAGATAATTTTGTGATAACCCACAAGTATAGGGTATCGCAACAGCTTTCGAGGGTAGAGTATTCAACCCAAATTTATTGATTCGACACAAGGGGAACCAAAGAATATTCTCAAGTATTAGCAGCTGAGTTGTCAATTCAACCACACCTGGAAACTTAGAATCTGCAGCAAAGTGTTTAGTAGCAAAGCAATATGATAGTGGCGGTAGCGGCAACAAAAGTAAAGACAGCAAAAGTAATGTTTTTGGTATTTTGTAGTGATTGTAACAGTAGCAGCGGGAAAGTAAATAAGCGTAAACCAGTATATGGAAAACTCGTAGGCACCGGATCAGTGATGGATAATTATGCCGGATGCGGTTCATCATGTAACAGTCATAACATAGGGTGACACAGAACTAGCTCCAATTCATCAATGTAATGTAGGCATGTATTCCGTATATAGTCATACGTGCTTATGGAAAAGAACTTGCATGACATGTTTTGTCCTACCCTCCCGTGGCAGCGGGGTCCTATTGGAAACTAAGGGATATTAAGGCCTCCTTTTAATAGAGAACCGGAACAAAGCATTAGCACATAGTGAATACATGAACTCCTCAAACTATGGTCATCACCGGGAGTGGTCCCGATTATTGTCACTTTAGGGTTGCCGGATCATAACACATAGTAGGTGACTATAGACTTGCAAGATAGGATCAAGAACTCACATACATTCATGAAAACATAATAGGTTCAGTTCTGAAATCATGGCACTCGGGCCCTAGTGACAAGCATTAAGCATAGCAAAGTCATAGCAACATCAATCTCAGAACATAATGGATACTAGGGATCAAACCCTAACAAAACTAACTCGATTACATGATAAATCTCATCCAGCCCATCACCCTCCAGCAAGCCTGCGATGGAATTACTCACGCACGACGGCGAGCATCATGAAATTGGTGATGGAGGATGGTTGATGATGACGACGGCGATGAATCCCCCTCTCCGGAGCCCCGAACAGACTCCAGATCAGCCCTCCCGAGAGGTTTTACGGCTTGGCGGCAGCTCTGTATCGTAAAACGCAATGATTTCTTCTCTCTTATTTTTTTCTCTCCGAAAGCAAATATATAGAGTTGGAGTTTGCGTCAGAGGGTTTCCAGGGGGCCCACGAGGTAGGGGGCGCTCCCTAGGGGGGGGCCCACCCTCGTGAGAAGGGTGTGGGCCCCCTGGTCTTCATCTTTGGCGAGGATTTTTATATTGTTTGTTCTAAGATGTTCCGTGGAGTTTCAGGTCATTTCGAGAATATTTGTTTTCTGCACATAAAACAACACCATGGCAATTCTGCTGAAAACAGCGTCAGTCCGAGTTAGTTCCATTCAAATCATACAAGTTGGAGTCCAAAACAAGGGCAAAAGTGTTTGGAAAAGTAGATAAGACAGAGACATATCAACTCCCCCAAGCTTAAAACCTTGCTTGTCCTCAAGCAATTCAGTTGACAAACTAAAATAAAGAAAGAAAAACTTTTACAAACTCTGTTTGCTCTTGTTGTTCTAACTATGTCAAGCCAGCATTCAAGTTTTCAGCATACATCATCACTAACCACATTTGCAATAATTCTCAGGTCTCATAATTACTCATATCAATAGCATAATAAACTAGCAAGTCATAATAATAAATCTCGGATGACAACACTTTCTCAAAACAATCATAATATGATATAACAAGATGGTATCTCACTAGCCCTTTCTGAGACCGCAAAACATAAATGCAGAGCACCTTTAAAGATCAAGGACTGACTAGACATTGTAATTCATGGTAAAAGAGATCCAATCATAGTCGTACCCAATATAAATTAACAGTGATGAATGCAAATGACGGATGCGCTCTCCAGCTAGTGCTTTTTAATAAGAGGGTGATGACTCAACATAAAAGTAAATGGATATGCCCTTCGCAGAGGGAAGCATGGATTTGTAGAGGTGCCAGAGCTCGGTTTTGCAATAGAGATAAATTGTATTTTGAGTAGTATACTTTCATTGTCAACATAACAACTAGGAGATGGCGATATCTTCCACGCTAAACACATTATAGGAGGTTCCCAAATAGAATGGTAAAGTTTATACTCCCCCTCCTCCAACAAGCATCAATCCATGACTTGCTCGAAACAACGAGTGCCTCCAACATACATCAGGTCCCAGGGGGAGTTTTGTTTGCAATTAATTTTGATTTAGTTTGCATAAAGCATGGGACTGGGCATCCCGGTGACCAGCCATTTTCTCGTGAGTGAGGAGCGGAGTCCACTCCTCTTGAGAATAACCCACCTAACACGGAAGATAAGGACAACATTTGTTGATACATGAGCTATTCGAGCATACAAAACAGAATGTTTATTTGAATGTTTAGAGTTTGGCACGTACAAATTTACTTGGAACGGCAGGTAGATACCGCATATAGGAAGGTATGGTGGACTCATCTGGAATAACTTTGGGGTTTAAGGGATTGGATGCACAAGCAGTATTCCCGCTTAGTACAAGTGAAGGCTGGCAAAAGACTGGGAAGCGACCAACTAGAGAGCGACAACAGCCATGTACATGCATTAAAATTAATAAACATTGGATGCAAGAATGAGTAGGATATAATCCACCATGAACATAAATATCGTGAAGGCTATGTTGATTTTGTTTCAACTACATGCATGAACATGTGTCAAGTCAAGTCACTTAAATCATTCAAAGGAGGATACCACCCCATCATACCACATCATAATCATCTCAATAGCATGTTGGCACACAAGGTAAACCATTATAACTCATAGCTAATCAAGCATGGCACAAGCAACTACAATCTCTAATTGTCATTGCAAACATGTTTATTCATAATAAGCTGAATCAAGAACGAGGGGCTCATCATATTTACAAAAACAAAAGAGGTCGAGTTCGTACCAGCTTTTCTCATCTCAGACAGTCCATCATATATCATCATAATTGCCTTTCACTTGCACGACCGAACGGTGTGAATAATAATAAGAGTGCACGTGCATTGGACTAAGCTGGAATCTGCGAGCATTCAATAAATAGGAGAAGACAAGGCAATATGGGCTCTGGGTTAAATCAACAATAATGCATATAAGAGCCACTTCAACAATTTAATTATGGTCTTCTCCTACTGACCCCCAAAGAAAAGAAAATAAATAAAACTATTTACACGGGAAAGCTCCCAACAAGCAAAAGAAGAATGGGAAATTTTTTTGGGTTTTCTTTTTAATTATTACTACTACAGCAGAAAAATAAACTACTACTAATTTTTTTTGGTTTTTCTTAAGGTTTAACAAACACATAAGAAGAAAGCAGGAAAAAGAAAATAAACTAGCATGGATATTACAGTGAAAAAGTATGAGCACCGACATCTAGCAATGAGTGTGCGTGAACATAAATGTAATGTCGGTGAGAAATACGTACTCCCCCAAGCTTAGGATTTTGGCCTAAGTTGGTCTATGGCCACGGCTGACCTGGAGGATATCCATAATAATAGTTGTTGGGGTCGTACTGTGACGAGGAGGAATAGTTGGGATCATACTGTTGTGAAGAAGAAGACTCTGACTACCACTGGCTGACAGTCATCTCTGGATCCCAAGAATAAACATATTGTCGTGGAGGCTCATCTTGTGGCTCCTGTTCCGGGGCTGGTGCAGGATTCTTGTAAGGTTGGACGGCAGCCCACGTAACGAGGTAGGGTCCTACAAAATTAAACAAAGAAGGAGCAGACAGGGTAATAGTCTCAGGATGATGTTTGTTAAAGAACAATTGATATTTAAGCTCTCCTGCCCTATTCTTAACAATAAAATCATGTGCCACCATACTTTTATGATCTAGATAAACACGGGGCAGCACCTTTTCTTCCTTCTTAGCATGCCTAATAGGTATGTTAAAATGTGCAGCTAGGCGTGTGGCATAAACGCCTCCAAAGATGGGACCCTTAGTACGATTCATACTTAACCATCTAGCAATAATACCGCCCATACTAAAAGTGTTATCACTGTATAAACCGTGGTGCAAAATAATTATATCAGGGATACTAAGGTTTCCACTGTTTCCGCGTCCAATTAAACAACGACTAGCAAATAATGCAAAGTAACATAAAACAGGAAAATGTATGCTAGTGATTCGTGCATCGGAAACCTTTCTAGTTTCTCCTATAGTGATAGTATCAATGAACCCAGCCACATCATCATGATGTGGTTCTTCTGTCTTGCCCTCAAAAGGGATTAAACAAATCCGACAGAAATCATAAAGTCACATCTCCTTATGCTCATCATATAAACGAAACTCCACCGTAGGTGGCGAGTTCCTAGAATGAAAATGAAAGTTTTGCACAAAAGTATTTGTGAGTAAGAGATACTGATCGCATTGCTCGTGGAGGAAAGCAGTGAGGCCTGCATTGTGAGCCAATTCATGAATATCTTCATAGATACCGGCTGCTCCCAAGAAATCTTCAGAAGGCCATTCACACGCCCGAATCTCCGCGGTGCGCGGCAAATTATACTTAGGCTTCGGTGCCTTTTCCTTCGAGCTTTGGGTCGACGAGCCCCTCAAAAATCTCATCATTATTTTTCTGAAACAATCTGAAATTTTTAGTAACTTCAAACAAAAATGAACCAACTTTAATAAAACTGATAGCAACTACTCTTACAAGTGCCTAGAGCCTATATCAAGCATTAGAACTACTTAGAACCATATAAATTTGACATGCAAGCTCAAGAACATGGTCACCTATGCAGCACAAATTTGCAAAGAATAAAGCACTAGAACAAAAACTAATTGGACCAATGGAGGAGTCACATACCAAGCAACAATCTCCCCAAGCAGTTTTGCGAGAGGTGCTTTGAGCAAGGAGATCGAAAATCGCAGTAAAAGTGGTTGGAACTCGTGCTTGAGTTGGTTTTTCGGGTTTGTGTGAGACAGAGGAAGAAGATTGGTGCTGGGATAAGTGGAGGAGGGCCACCGTGGGTCCACGAGGCAGGGGGCGTGCCCTATAGGGGGGGCGCCCACCACCCTTGTGGCCAGGTGGCAGCTCCTCCCGCGGTAATTTTTGCACAGTAAATCCTCAAATATTCCCGAAAAAATCATATTGAATTGGCATGGCATTCTGAGGACTTTTATTTTCGGGATATTTTTATATTGCACGGATAAGTCAGGAAACAGACAAAAAAAATACTATTTTTACTTTATTTAATATAAATAACAGAAAGTAAAAGTGGGGTACAGAAGTTTGTGCTTCTAGTTTCATCCATCTCATGCTCATAAAAAAGAATCCACTAACAAGATTGATCAAGTCTTGTTAACAAACTCATTCCGATAATCATGAAACCGGAGAAATTTCGAATAACACTAAGTTACCTCAACGAGGATATGTACATCCCCAATAATAAGAATATCATATTTCTTCTTAACAGTAGGAAGAGGAAATTGAAAACCTCCAAATATAATCAATGGAATTTTTCCAATAGAGTTGATACTATGAACTTGAGGTTGTTTCCTTAGGAAGTGTACCGTATGCTCATTACCATTAACATGAAAAGTGACATTGCCTTTGTTGCAATCAATAACAGCCCCTGCAGTATTAAGAAAAGGTCTTCCAAGAATAATAGACATACTATCATCCTCGAGAATATCAAGAATAACAAAGTCCGTTAAAATAGTAACATTTGCAACCACAACAGGCACATCCTCACAGATACCGACAGGTATAACAGTTGATTTATCAGCCATTTGCAAAGATATTTCAGTAGGTGTCAGCTTATTCAAGTCAAGTCTACGATATAAAGAGAGAGGCATAACACTAACACCGGCTCCAAGATCACATAAAGCAGTTTTAATATAATTTCTTTTAATGGAGCAAGGTATAGTAGGTACTCCGGGGTCTCCAAGTTTCTTTGGTATTCCACCCTTAAAAGTATAATTAGCAAGCATGGTGGAAATCTCAGCTTCCGGTATCTTTCTTTTATTAGTAATGATATCCTTCATATATTTAGCATAATGATTTGTTTTGAGCACATCAGTTAATCGCATACGCAAGAAGATAGGTCTAATCATTTCAGCGAAGCGCTCAAAATCCTCGTCATCCTTTTTCTTGGATGGTTTCAGAGGAAAAGGCATGGGTTTCTGAACCCAAGGTTCCCTTTCTTTACCATGTTTCCTAGCAACAAAGTCTCTTTTATCATAAAGTTGATTCTTTGATTGTGGGTTATCAAGGTCAACAGCAGGTTCAATTTCTACATCATTATCACTACTAGGTTGAGCATCATCATGAACATCATCATTAATATTTTTACTAGGTTCATGTTCTTTACCAGATTGTGTTTCAGCATCAGACATAGAAATATCATTTGGATTATCAGGTGGTTCAGCAATAGGTTCACTAGAAGTTTGCACAGTTCTATAATTTTTCTTCTTCTTCTTTTTAGAAGAACTAGGAACATCAATATTATTTCTTTGAGAATCTTACTCGATTCTCTTAGGGTGGCCTTCAGGATACAAAGGTCCCTGAGTCATTCTACCAGTTCTAGTAGCCACTCTAACAGCATAATCATTTTTCTAACTATTCATTTCAACAAGCACTTCTTTTTGAGCTTTAAGTACTTGTTCTACTTGAGTGGTAACCATAGAAGCATGTTTGCTAACAAGTTTAAGTTCACCTTTAATATTAGCCATATAATCACCCAAGCATCTAATCATATAAGCATTTTCTTTTAATTGTCTACCAAAATAAGCATTGAAGTTGTCTTGCTTAAACATAAAGTTATCAAACTCATCCAAGCACCGACTAGCAATTTTAGTAGGAGGGACTTTAGCTTTATCATATCTATAGAGAGAATTTACCTTTACTACCTCTGTCAGGATATCGGGATTAGGAGGTTCTTCAGTAAATAAATAATTAAGATCATATGTTTCTTCAACACGCGGTGAATTAAGACCATGTATTTCTTCAATAGGAGGTAAATTCTTAACGTCTTCAGCTTTAATACCTTTTTCTTTCATAGATTTCCTTGCCTCTTGCATATCTTCGGGACTGAGAAATAGAACACCTCTCTTCTTCGGAGTTGGTTTAAGAATAGGCTCAGTAATTGGAGCAGGAGATGGATCAGGAGCTGGCTCAGGAGGTGCCCAATTATTTTCATTTGTCAACATATTATTCAATAAGATTTCAGCTTCATCCAGTGTTCTTTCCCTGAAAAGAGAGCTAGCACAACTATCCAAGTAATCTCTGGAAGCATTGGTTAGTCCATTATAAAAGATATCAAGTATTTCTGGTTTCTTAAGAGGATGACCAGGCAAAGCATTAAGTAACTTGAGAAGCCTCCCCCAAGCTTGTGGGAGACTCTCTTCTTTAATTTGCACGAAGTTGTATATTTCCCTCAAAGCAGCTTGTTTCTTATGAGCAGGGAAATATTTAGCAGAGAAGTAATAAATCATATCCTGGGGACTACGCACACAACCAGGATCAAGAGAATTAAACCATATCTTAGCATCACCCTTTAATGAGAACGGAAATATTTTGAGTATATAAAAGTAACACGATCTCTCATCATTAGTGAACAGGGCAGCTATATCATTTAACTTAGTAAGATGTGCCACAACAGTTTCAGATTCATAGCCATAAAACGGATCAGATTCAACCAAAGTAATTATATCAGGATCAACATAGAATTCATAATCCTTATCGGGAACACAAATAGGTGAAGTAGCAAAAGCAGGGCCGGGTTTCATTTTATCTCTAAGTGATTCTTTGTTCCATTTAATTAATAACCTCTTAAGCTCATATCTATCTCGGCAAGCTAAAATAGCGGCAGAAGATTCCATATCAAAAAGATAGCCCTCAGGAATAACAGGCATATTTTCATCATCACTATCATCATCGTATTCTGATTCAATAATTTCTCTTTCTCTAGCCATAGCAATTTGTTCATCAAGAAATTCACTAAGGGGCACAGTAGTATCAGGCATAGAAGCAGTTTCATCATAAGTATCATGCATAGCAGAAGTGGCATCAGCAATAACATGCGACATAACAGAACGAATAGCAGAAGCAGATGTAGGTGTCGCAAACTTACTCATAACAGAAGGTGAATCAAGTGCAGAGCTAAATGGAAGTTCCTTACCTCCCCTCGTAGTTGAGGGATAGATCTTGGTTTTTGGATCTCTCAAGTTCTTCATAGTGTCCAGCAGATATAAATCCCAAGTGACTCAAAGAATAGAGCTATGCTCCCCGGCAACGGCGCCAGAAATTAGTCTTGATAACCCACAAGCATAGGGGATCGCTTCGAGGGTAGAGTATTCAACCCAAATTTATTGAATCGACACAAGGGGAGCCAAAGAATATTCTCAAGTATTAGCAGCTGAGTTATCAATTCAACCACACCTGGAAACTTAGTATCTGTAGCAAAGTGTTTAGTAGCAAAGTAATATGATAGTGGCGGTAGCGGCAGCAAAAGTAAAGACAGCAAAAGTAATGTTTTTGGTATTTTGTAGTGATTGTAACAGTAGCAGCGGGAAAGTAAATAAGCGTAAACCAGTATATGGAAAACTCGTAGGCACCGGATCGGTGATGTATAATTATGCCGGATGAGGTTCATCATGTAACAGTCATAACATAGGGTGACACAGAACTAGCTCCAATTCATCAATGTAATGTAGGCATGTATTCCGTATATAGTCATACGTGCTTATGGAAAAGAACTTGCATGACATCTTTTGTCCTACCCTCTCGTGGCAGCGGGGTCCCATTGGAAACTAAGGGATATTAGGGCCTCCTTTTAATAGAGAACCGGAACAAAGCATTAGCACATAGTGAATACATGAACTCCTCAAACTATGGTCATCACCGGGAGTGGTCCCGATTATTGTCACTTTAGGGTTGCCGGATCATAACACATAGTAGGTGACTATAGACTTGCAAGATAGGATCAAGAACTCGCATATATTCATGAAAACATAATAGGTTCAGATATGAAATCATGGCACTCGGGCCCTAGTGACAAGCATTAAGCATAACAAATTTATAGCAACATCAATCTCAGAACATAATGGATACTAGGGATCAAACCCTAACAAAACTAACTCGATTACATGATAAATCTCATCCAACCCATCACCGTCCAGCAAGCCTACGATGGAATTACTCATGCACGGCGGTGAGCATCATGAAATTGGTGATGGAGGATGGTTGATGATGACGACGAATCCCCCTCTCCGGAGCCCCGAACGGACTCCAGATCAGCCCTCCCGAGAGGTTTTAGGGCTTGCCGGCGGCTCCGTATCGTAAAACGCGATGATTTCTTCTCTCTTATTTTTTTCTCTCCAAAAGCAAATATATAGAGTTGGAGTTGGCGTCGGAGGGTTTCCAGGGGGCCCACGAGGTAGGGGGCGCTCCCTAGGGGGGGGCGCTCCCTAGGGGGGGGGCCCACCCTCGTGAGAAGGGTGTGGGCCCCCTGGTCTTCATCTTTGGCGAGGATTTTTTATTGTTTTTTCTAAGATGTTCCGTGGAGTTTCAGGTCATTCCGAGAATATTTGTTTTCTGCACATAAAACAACACCATGGCAATTCTATTGAAAACAGCGTCAGTCCGGGTTAGTTCCATTCAAATCATACAAGTTAGAGTCCAAAACAAGGGTAAAAGTGTTTGGAAAAGTAGATACGACGGAGACGTATCATTTTTCTCTAGTGCTTCACTTATATTTTTTAGAGCACGGTGGTAGTTTTATTTTGTAGAAATTATTGATCTCTCATGCTTCACTTATATTATTTTGAGAGTCTTTTAGAACATCATGGTAATTTGCTTTGGTTATGAAATTAGTCCTAATATGATATGCATTCAAGATGGGTATGATAAAAAACTTTCATAAAAAGTGCATTGAATACTATGAGAAGTTTGATTCTTTATGATTGTTTCGAGATATGAAGATGGTGATATTAGAGTTATGCTAGTTGAGTAGTTGTGAATTTGAGAGATACTTGTGTCAAAGTTTGTGATTCCCGTAGCATGCACGTATGGTGAACCGTTATGTGATGAAGTCGGAGCATGATTTATTTTTTGATTGTCTTCCTTATGAGTGGCGGTCAGGGACGAGCGATGGTCTTTTCCTACCAATCTATCACCCTAGGAGCATGTGCGTAATACTTCGTTTCGATAACTAATAGATTTTTGCAATAAGTATGTGAGTTCTTTATGACTAATGTTGAGTCCGTGGATTATATGCAGTCTCACCCTTCCACCATTGCTAGCCTCTCTAGTACCGCACAAATTTCACCGGTAGCATAAACCCACCATTTACCTTCCTCAAAACAGCCACCATAGCTACCTATTATGGCATTTACATATCCATTCTGAGATATATTGCCATGCAACTTTCCACCATTTCGTTTATTATGACACGATCCATCATTGTCATATTGCTTTGCATGATCATGTAGTTGACATCGTATTTGTGGCAAAGCCACCATTCATAATTTTCCATACATGTCACTCTTGATTCATTGCACATCCTGGTAAACCGCCGGAGGCATTCACGTAGAGTCATATTTTGTTCTAAGTATCGAGTTGTAATTCTTGAGTTGTAAGTAAATAAAAGTGTGATGCTCATCATTATTAGAGCATTGTCCCAGTGAGGAAAGGATGATGGAGACTATGATTCCCCCACAAGTCGGGATGAGACTCCGGACGAAAAATAAAAAAAGCAAAAGAAAAATAGGCCATTGTCGGTGTCAAAACCGGCGGATCTCGGGTAGGGGGTCCCGAACTGTGCGTCTAAGGCGGATGGTAACAGGAGGCAGGGGACATGATGTTTACCCAGGTTTGGGCCCTCTTGATGGAGGTAATACCCTATGTCCTACTTGATTGTTCTTGATGATATGAGTAGTACAAGAGTTGATCTACCACGAGATCAGAGAGGCTAAACCCTAGAAGCTAGCCTATGGTATGATTGTATGTTGTCCTACGGACTAAAACCCTCCGGTTAATATAGACACCGGAGGGGGCTAGGGTTACACAAGGTCGGTTACAAAGGAGGAGATGTACATATCCGTATGGCCTAGCTTGCCTTCCACGCCAAGTAGAGTCCCATCCGGACACGAGACGAAGTCTTCAACCTGGTATCTTCATAGTCCAACAGTCCGGCTGTCCGGAGATCCCCTAATCCAGGACTCCCTCAGTAGCCCCTGAACCAGGCTTCAATGACGATGAGTCCTACGCGCAGTATTGTGTTCGTCATTGCAAGGCGGGTTCCTCCTCCGAATACACCATGGAAGAGTTTGAAATACAAGGATAGTGTCTGACCCTGTAAAATAGGTTCCACATACTACCGTAGAGAGAATAATATTTCCACAAATCTAATCTGCTGACATGTTTTGATAGCATGACATCACGTCACGACTCGGTCATTATTCGAACCGTTTTTCTTAACCAGCTCCGCACATAATGCGAGGCGGTTTCCTTGACACGTCTTGTCAAAGCAGAGATCGTGTCCCCCTTATCACGGGATTCTCATTAATTCAAATGTGGGTAACCCAACCATGCGTGCTGGTATGACTCATAGATCTTAGGTAAGTCTCAAACGTCCACGAGGAGGACGCCTGATATTCACCCTCTTTATAAAGGGGACAAGTACTTTTCTTTTTTCCCTCCCGCGCTCAATCGAATCCTTCCCCCGCCTCGAGTTCTAACACCCAAAGCTCAGGTCAGGTTCTTCGGACCTTCAACTATGTCGGGATCCAACCTTCAAGGTCGGTGGATGCCTTCCTCCGTCACGGAGGAGGACATCAAGAAGTTGAGAGAGGCCAAATATCTGACCGCTGAAATTTCACATAGGCTGCCCGCCCGAGGGCAGGTCGTCCCTACTCCCGAACCCAACGAGAGCGTTGTGTTCATCTCCCACTTCCTCCAAGGACTAGACCTCGCTTTGGACCCCTTTGTTAGGGGTCTCATGTTCTATTATGGGCTGGATTTTCATGATCTGGCCCCGGATTCCCTTCTTCACATGTCGTCATTTATTGTCGTATGTGAGGCCTTCCTCAGCATTACCCCTCACTTCGGCCTGTGGCTCAAGACCTTCGATGTGAAGCCAAAGATGATTGAGGGGCAGCACGCAGCATGTAGAGGTGTTTTAATAAGAAAAATTGCTGACGCTCCATGGCCAGAGGGTTCCTTTCCAGAGGTGTCCGGATTGTGTCAGCGGAAGTGGTTTTATGTCACAGCTCCCCGAAGTGCCAAGTGGGTAGCTGCCCCCACCTTTCGCTCAGGCCCCCCACCACAACTGATGTCATGGGTCAACAAGGGGCTGAGCTGGGGTCCAGCAAAGGACGTGCCAATACTGCAGAGCCGCCTCCGAGATCTCTTTGAGAGAGATTTCAGTCTGGTTATGGTAATGCAAGTTATGCTAGTTCGTCGAATCCAGCCTTGCAAACGCCGGCCCCTCCGTATGTGGGAGTTCAACTCGGAAGGACCGCGTGCTATTCAGCATTTCCTTGGCATAACGCACGAAGAGATGTACAAATAGTTCTTCGGACCCCAAATAGAGTGTCCGGACACCACCGAGGACGTGGCCCTGAGCTGCAACCGCCCCGCTGCCCAAGTAAGTAATCCCATGCCGAACCTACTGTCCTTTTATTCATCATGACATCATTCTAAAGAGCCGCCTTTTGACCAGGACTGGATAACAAAGGCGATGATGATCAGGTGTTCGGCCCCCCTTCCCCAGGGCTTGGACAATCCGGTATTGGATAAGATGCTCGAGCCGACGCCTTATCCAGTGTCCTCAAAGGAAGATGATGAGGGGAATAAAGAGGGCGAAAGCAGGCCTCACTCGCTACTTATTCCAACCGGGGGAATGAGCACCTCCTTGAGGGAGGACAATCAAAGGGAGGAATCTGACATTCTCTCCCCCCGGGGAAGGAAGAGGACTACCTCTGAAGATCCGAAACTAAGGTTTCCAAACGGGAAAAGAAATCTTCATCAGAGGGTCCTGCCTCGGAGGGTTTTCTTGCCGCACAATGTCCGCGCGGGGATCAGCCCTCTACCAAGATGTAAGTAATTGAAAAGTACTTAATAGTGCAAACATCCTATCTTACTTCCAAAGACAATAACCGATGCTTATAAATTGTAGTCCGGATTGTAGCCCTTCTCGATAGAGTTCATCTTCGGGGGATCTTCTTCCGGAGATGATGGAGAGCGAAACGCCTCCCCCGGACACCCCGCCTCAAGAAGCGGGCGACCTTGAAGTGTCGTCGCGAAGGGTATCTCCGGATCCACTAGGGACAGAGGATAACCCTTTGGCTACCCGGAATCCCCGGTATCCGGCTCGTAAGGAGAGTGACAGCAAGGGTCCGTACAGTGTGCGGTCGGACGCGCTGAAGGATCTTCTGGGGCAAGCGGCCGTCTCGGAAGCGCATCGTACGCTAATGGGTACGGTAATTGAAAGGATTTTATCCGCTGAAAGTGGTTTCCATGAAGCCTTTATGAGTCTGCTGAAAGGCTTCGAGGTACGTGAAATAATGTATGTTTTTAACAGTACCGTACATGTTAGGTATGTCCTATGCAAATAGTAGCCCCTGAGACTCTGGTTGTCGTCGAAAACAGCGGCAAACAGAGGATCATAGTCCCAGGTAACAACCAGACCGCCTTTATGTGCAGGTGGCTGAAGCTCCGGTGGCTAGCCGGACTGATGGATTTGCCGAGCTAAAGCGGCAACTTGATGCGGCAGACGCCGACATCGTGCTTGTCAACAAGCGGCTTGACGAGGCACAACGTGAGTGATTTTTCTGGTGATCATCACATAATAAGAGTAGCATGATGCCAGTATCTTTAATGTGTTGTGACTGCAGATGGAGCTGCCTCCATGGAGACCGTTCGGGCGGAGCTTGCCCGAGCCAAGGAGCAAGCAAGGAGTAGCAATGCAACCGCTCTAAAGGAGGCCGAAGAATTAAGGGCCAAATAGGCCGCGCATTGCGAGAGCAAGGAAAAAATAGCCAAGATGGTTCTAGAGTTAAAAGATACTGCTGACTCTTACCAGCTTCTTGGAGAAGAAAACCAGGCGAAGGCGACGGACTTGGAGAAGGCCCTGGTGGCTGCCAAGGAAGCCCGCTCCAAAGTCAGAGCGACGAAGGAGGAGCTGAATCAAGCTGCAGATATCGTGTCTGGGAAACCCTTCTTGTTTCAAACTAAGTTTAGAGATCCGAAGTATGCTCCTCTGGACCGGCTATGGAGTTCTACGGACGCGTACATGGATTTGGCTGCAAGTGCTGCTGATTCGGCCGGGTACTTCAAGGATCAGAAAGGTCCCGAAGTGGAAAAGCTGTTCTGGTCACAGTTTCACGCTCCAGTCCATCCGCTGCTGTTGAATGAGCAATTGGCCGAGTGGGCCGAGCTCCATAGGTTGTCTGGACTTGCCATGTGGTCCGTTGTGGATCACCTGTGGCCGGGAGGGCCAAGGCCGAATAGCTACTTTAGCTTAGTGCAACAATTCCTTGGTGTTGTGCCACGCATCGATGCTATAAAGATATCGGCGTGCATAGAGGGTGCGCGGATGGCCTTTGCCTGTGTCAAGACATACTGGGCGGAGATGGAAGCCACCACTATTGCGACACAGGGTTCGACCGTAGGCCGAGTGGCTGTCGAGCACTACTTTGAAGAAGTTCTTGAAGGTGCTCGTTCGATAGAGGCTCAGTGCTCAAAGAATGATATGTTCAAGTGACATGTATTCCCATTGTAAAAAACAATGTTTTATTGAATTATCAAGGCTGTATTTATACTTTTGCCCGAAAGTACTATGGTGCCTCCTGTGCGGCCGTTTATGTATATATGTATATAACCTGAAAGTTTGCAGTCGTCGGGTTCCGCCCCCATGCATATAATGCGGGGGTGTTCGCAAAAGATGCATATCCACACTTGATCCAACGTCTTGGACCGTTAAGGAGGTGATAGCATAGCGAACGAGGCAATCGGACTATATTGCTTTAACACTTTCACTTAGCCATAGGAGTTTGATAGTGGGGCTACTATATAGCCCCTGGTACTTCCGCGCTCGTCCGAATACAGGGCGCGCATGTATATGACCGGGAAACGGCCCTTCGTTAATGCGGAGGAATCCTGAAGATTCCGATGAGTCATCGAGTGGTTGACCAGTCTCTCGTTATATCATGACAGTTAGTTTTCGGCTTTCTCTATTGAGGTGCTCATCCGGATGAACCAGGGCACAATCGCAGTAGTTCTCCCAGTGCTACCTTAACCGATATAACGGAACATAAGGTACCAAAATGTGGGAGACGGGCAAACCCAACATTTGACCAAAGACATGATTCGGAGCTGATGCATATAGGGCCAAACTCGCGACGCCGAACACTCCCTACGGTGTTCGGTCTTTATAACATATACCGGGCTAAACAATGCCCTTAATAAGAAACCCCATGTGTCCAGGTACGTGCAAAATCCAGGCGTGGCCACATGCCAATAACGCCAGCATCCTTCTAGGTTGTGTGGAGTATCCAGAGGATGTGAGCAACAAGAGACAGTAAAAAAGGTTTACGCAGGGTATTAATCTAAAAAGAAACCATTGGGCGGGTCCCTGCTGCACGTCTGTGCCTGTGTCTCCGTTGTGCCGAGTCCTGGACGGGTGTAGCACGATTGTCATCTGCAAAAGGAAAGAACTTAGGTGAAAGTTGCCATGCTAAAAAAAGAAGAGTTGACTATTATCAGTGATCTATCAAAATTCAAGAGAAGCCAAGTTGAGCCGGGCTGGCCCAGATTACACGCGGGAAGCCCCTAGTATTGTTTATGAGGGTTTGATCACCAAACCAATCTCATGTATATATGGTGGAACGCCGGATTCATTTGACCGTGTCCGTGGTCTTGACGACCTGCCATTTTTCTGGTTGGTGAGGCCGTCTAGTTTGCTACTGCTAGAGCTGCCGCATACTCTTTCATACGTGGGAAACATTCGGTATTTCCGCTAACTGAGATGATGCCACGTGGACCGGCATCTTAAGCTTGAGAAAAGCATAATGCGGTATTGCGTTAAAACGGGCGAAAGCCGTTCTTCCGAGGAGTGCTTGATAGCCACTTCTGAATGGGGCAATGTGAAAAGTTAACCTTTCGCTTCGGAAGTTATCGGGAGAACTGAATACCACCTCTAGTAGTAGAGAGCCCGTACAGCAGGCCTCTTGGCCTGGTATTACTCCCTTGAAGGTAGTATTACTGTGGCTTATTTGTGTCGGGTCTATCCCCATTTTGCGGACTGTGTCCTGATATATCAGATTTATATCACTACCGCCGTCCATGAGGACTCGTGTGAAATGGTACCCATTTATTATTGGGTCTAACACCAAGGCTGTCAGTCCTTCATGCCGGATATTTGTCTTGTGATCCCTATGATCAAAAGTAATCGGGCTGGCCAACTAGGGGTTGAACCTAGGGGCGATGGGCTCTATGGCGCGTGTGCCTCGGAGTGCATGCTTGCTTCTCCTCTTTGTCACATGGGTCACGTTTACTGTTTTAACCTTTGGTGGGAACTTTTTTTGTCCTTCGGCGCTTTGCTGGCGAGGCTCATCCTCGTCTTCGCTTGGTGTCTCTTCCCCTTTGTGTTCGGTGTTTAGCTTACCGGCCTGCTTGAAGACCCAACATTCTCGGTGGGTATGATTTGCAGGTTTGTCTGGGGTGCCATGAATCTGACAGAGTTTGTCAAGAATTTTGTTTAGGCCAGATTGTCCTTCTCTGCTGCCTTTGAAAGGCTTTTTCCGCGGACCTGGTCGGGAGCCCCTGAATCCGGCGTTTACCGCCGTGTTATCTGGGCTACCTTCTTTAATTCGACGCTTAGTTTTGTTGCGTCGTGGTTTACCCTTGCCATCCCTGACTTCGGATGTGCTTGGGTCGCTGGTGCTGCTACGGGCCAACCAGCTGTCCTCGCCCGCACAAAAGCGGGTCATGAGGCTTGTTAGGGCTGCCATTGTTCTAGGTTTTTCTTGACCGAGGTGTCTGGCGAGCCATTCGTCTCGGACGCTGTGTTTAGTAGCTACTAAGGCTTCGGCGTCTAGACAGTCGATGATTTGGTTCTTCTTGGTGAGGAACATATTCCAAAGCTTTCGGGCGGACTCTCCGGACTGTTGGATTATATAACTTAAATTGTCTGCATCCGGAGGTCGGACATAAGTCCCTTGAAAATTGGCCTGAAAAGCGTCCTCGAGCTCCTCCCAACTTCCAATTGAGTGTTCGGGGAGGCTTTTCAGCCAGTGCCGAGCTGGCCCTTTAAGCTTGAGGGGCAAGTATTTAATGGCATGGAGATCGTCTCCACGAGCCATATGAATATGGAGGATGATGTCCTCTATCCAGACTCCAGGGTCTATGGTTCCGTTGTACGCCTCTAAGTTCACCGGTTTGAATCCCTCTGGGAATTCGTGATCCAGCACCTCATCAGTGAAACATAAGGGGTGTGCGGCACCCCTGTAATGGGATGCGCCATGGTGTTCGGATGGTGATACGTCTCCAACGTATCTATAATTTTTTATTGCTCCATGCTATATTATCTACTGTTTTGGACTATATTGGGCTTTATTTTCCACTTTTATATTATTTTTGGAACTAACCTACTAACCGGAGGCCCAGCCCAGAATTGCTGTTTTTTTTTGCCTATTTCAGTGTTTCGAAGAGACGGAATATCAAACGGAGTCCAAACGGAATAAAATCTTCGGGAACGTGATTTTCTCACCGAACATGATCCAGAAGACTTGGACCCTGCTCCAAGGAACAAAAGAGGTGGTCACGAGGGTGGGGGGTGCGCCCCCTGCCTCGTGGGCCCCTTGTTGCTCCTCCGGCGTACTTCTTCCTCCTATATATACACACGTACTCCCAAACGATCAGAACAGGAGCCAAAAACCTAATTCCACCGCCGCAACTTTCTGTATCCACGAGATCCCATCTTGGGGCCTGTTCCGGAGCTCCGCCGGAAGAGGGCCGTCATCACGGAGGGCTTCTACATCATCATAGCCTCTCCGATGAAGTGTGAGTAGTTTCCCTCAGACCTGCGGGTCCCTAGTTAGTAGCTAGATGGCTTCTTCTCTCTCTTTGAATCTCAATAAAAAGTTCTCCCCCTCTCTCGTGCAGATCTATTCGATGTAATCTTCTTTTTGCGGTGTGTTTGTTGAGACCGATGAATTGTGGGTTTATGATCAAGTCTATCTATGAATAATATTTGAATCTTCTCTGAATTCTTTTATGTATGATTGGTTATCTTTGCAAGTCTCTTCGAATTATCCGTTTGGTTTGGCCAACTAGATTGGTAGTTCTTGCCATGGGAGAAGTGCTTAGCTTTAGGTTCGATCTTGCGGTGTCCTTACCCAGTGACAGAAGGGCCAGCAAGGCACGTATTGTATCGTTGCCATCGAGGATAACAATATGGGGTTTATTTCATATTGCATGAATTTATCTCTCTACATCATGTCATCTTGCTTAAGGCGTTACTCTGTTTTTAACTTAATACTCTAGATGCATGCTCCATAGCGGTTGATGAGTGGAGTAATAGTAGTAGATGCAGAATCGTTTCGATCTACTTGTCACGGACGTGATGCCTATATACATGATCATGCCTAGATATTCTCATAATTATGCACAATTCTATCAATTGCTCAACAGTAATTTGTTCACCCACTGTAGAATACTTATGCTCTTGAGAGAAGCCACTCGTGAAACCTATGGTCCTTGGGTCTATTCTCATCATATCAATCTCCATCACTTTAATATTGTTTTTCTATTTACTTTGCTTTTACTTTTTACTTTGCATCTTTATATCAAAAATACCAAAAATATCTATCTATAAAATCTCACTCTCGTAAGTGACCATGAAGGGCTTGACAACCCCTAATCGCGTTGGTTGCGAGTAGCTATCATTTTGTGCAGGTACGAGGGACTTGAGCGTGGCCTCCTACTGGATTGATACCTTGGTTCTCAAAAACTGGGGGAAATACTTACGCTACTCTGCTGCATCATCCCTTCCTCTTCAGGGAAAACCAACGCAAGCTCAAGACGTAGCAAGAAGGATTTCTGGCGCCGTTGCCGGGGAGTCTACGCAAAAAGTCAATATACCAAGTACCCATCACAATCCCTATCCCTCGCATTACATTATTTGCCATTTGCCTCTCGTTTTCCTCTCCCCCCAATTCACCCTTGCCGTTTTATTCGCCCTCTCTCTCCCTATCCTCCCTCTCTATTTTCCTTTTTGTTTGCTAGTGTGCTAGTTTGTTTGCGTGACTGTCATGGCTAGTCTCATTTCTTCTCCGTTGTCTCCCGAGAGTGAAGTTCTAAATTTTAAACAAAGGGAGGGGAAAAATATAAAAGATGCTTGGTATAGAATTTGCAATGCTCAAAATAGATCTACTAGAAAACAATCTACCTTAGTTCTTCTCCGCAATTTTTATGTAGGTATTAATCCTTGGAATAGATATATCCTCGATACCATTACCGGAGGGAACTTCTTGGGTAGCCATACTTTTGATTCTTATAATGCTATGACAGATTTATTTGGCTCACCACCTCTTTTGGTTAATGGAACCATGTTAACTTTGGAGCATGTTATGCAAAGACTTGAAATTATTGAAAATAAAGTTGCTACTATTGAATCAATTGAAAATCTAGATAAAAAGATCCACAATCAAATTACTCAATATGGATCTAAGGTAGGAATGATTTTGAAAAATATTAAGGAAAAGGAACCCATAGTTAATGAGAAGATGAACTTAGATTCTACTAAAATTGATAAACTTGAGGGTATCATTACAAATTTGGGAACCGCTTTTTGCCGGGGTTGCTGATCCACGGGCACCTATGGGACCGGCGGGCCGGATCCCTTTCGGTTCGGCGGGGGGCGGAGGTCGCGCGAAGAGCAGATCGAGGCGGAGCACGCGAGCGGTTTACCCAGGTTCGGGCCGCACGGATGCGTAAAACCCTACTCCTGCTTTGTGGTTTGGTATTGATTTCTAGCTCGGGAGCGCGGAGTGCTACAGTACACATCGGCGCCTAGCGAGACCGAGCGTGGGTGGACGAACTGGCTGAACCCCCCCCCCTCTCGTTCCACTCGGGCCTCCTTTTATATGCTCAAGGGGTTACCGACATAGCAACGGGGGGCAAAAATGTAAAAGTGGTGGTTGGTACAGCTACCTGTACAGTGTTATCATACCTAACCCTGGTGGCAGGGGACAAGGGCATTAATTGCCCGTCTGTGTCGCCTAAACAGTGCCGAAATGGACCGCTAGGGACGCCACCGTTTGCCACGATGGTTACCTTGTCAGCGCCTGCTTGCCACGATGGTTACCTTGTCAGCGCCGGCTTGCCACCGCGCACCCCTAGCTGCACGGCCTCTCTGCCACGTGTGCTTGGGAGGGTCCCAGAGCGACACGTTGGCAGGTGTGCTGGAGCGCGGGCACGAAGTGGGGGTTTCCCGCGGCAAGTTCCTTGCCGCGGTCGTCGCCTTGTCGTATTCGGGAGCTTGTCGCTCACCGGGCCTTGCCGGGACGCGCGGCGCGTCGCGGCAAGCTTTCTTGGTATTCCTTGAGTGGCCTTCCCGGCAAGCTCCTCTTGCCGGGGTCTTGTCTTCTTCCCGGCCAGCTTCTCTCGCCGGGGCCTTGGTTGGCCTTCCCGGCAAGCTCCTCCTGCCGGGGCCTTGGTTTTAGTACTTTGTTCTTGAATGGTCTTCAAAGTAGCCGCGGAGGGTCTTGGCGGCCACCGCGGCAAGCCTTGCCGCGGGATGCTGCGACTGCCCGTGCACAAGTTCGGGGTAATAGGGTACCCCTACTCTAGTACACCGATAGGAGCCCCCGGGCCTGGGCCAGACACGGTGCCGAGCGCTGTTGGGCTAGGCCCAAAACATTGCACGGGCACGCGCGGCCTAGGTCACGCCGCATATCTCTCCGCTTCCACCGCGCACGCCCAGAACGGCGCGCGTCAAACGCGGCGTCGTGGGTGACGTGGGCGGCGTGCGCGGGGCTCAGCTCCGCGAGCATGCGTCAAGCCATGATGAAGGGGACGGTCCGCGCCCTCCTACCTAAACGGAGGTAGGCGTGGGGGCGTGGTGCATTTACTGGACGGGGCCGGTGCGCGGTTTTCAAGGCGCCCGCTCCCCGCGATCACGGGGTGGGGCGAGGCCGCCTCATCCGTCGCCTTAGCTCCGCATCCCCGCCACGCGGCTTCCATGCGCTTGGAGTCGTGGACGGTGGGAGTGGGAATCTGGGCCGTCGCGAGCAGAGGCAGCGGGTTGGCCCCGATTCCCTGCTCTCCCCGTGCCTTGATTCGCTGAGCGGGGCGGCCGAGCCCCCACCTCGCTCCTTTATAAAGAGCGGGAGGGGAGCACAGAAGCCCGCACTCTCTCATCTCCTCTTTTTTCCAGCTTCTGCTCCCCTTTCTCTCATTCGCCATGGAGAAAGGGAACCCTGGCCCTTCATCGGTGGCGGCGAGGGTCGCCGCCAGGCAGCGCACCTCTCCCTCTTCCGCGCCCGTAGTGGCAGAGCCAGCCATAAGGGGAAGAGGGAGGGGGCGAGGCCGCGGACGAGGTCGAGGCGCTCGGGGAAGAGGCAGACGGGGCGGCGCGCCAGCTTCGTCTCCGCCGGCGGCTCCTCCCCCCACGGCGGTCCATATAGGGGACGACCCTTGCGAGTTCTTCGTCAGGCTGCGCCGGGCGCCTCGTCGTCGCCTCCGGCTTCCAGCTCCGTTTGCGAGCGCGATGGAGTTGGACCCGCCCGAGACACTGAGACTGCACATGAGGGGCTGTGGGATCAGCGGCACGCGAGTCCGCGTCGTATTCCCAGCCCTAATGTGATGTATCTTGATCGAGGGTGGAAGACGTTCGCCCGTATCCACAGCTTGATGGGGGGGGCTCACCCTCCATTTTAAGTTGATGGAGGGCGATCTCCTCTCCGTCAAGGTCTTCGGGTGCTTCGGCACTCGGGCGAAGTGCTGCGTGGACAGCTCCTCCCATAGTGAAGGCTCCTCCTCGAGTGATGGTGACGAGGAGGAGAGCGACAGTGATGATGAGGGTAACGGGCGGCGGGATGGAGGGTCCGACTAGGTGTCGGACGCCGCTTCGCGCGGCACCGGCAACCCCATCATCCGCGTCGCCGGCTCCTTGAACTCCCCCGGGGTCGTCTCCTTGGGCGGCTGGCGTAGGGAGGCTGCGGAAGGGGAAGAGGGCTGGCGACAGGGCCGTCAGGTCGGAGTACGAGGGCGTGGTGCCCTCGACAGCGTGCTGACGTCCTGCCGCCCCGTCTTCGAGCCCCGCTTCCGGCGCCGCCATCACCGTCCGGCCTTCGGACGGCCCCCGGGATGTTCTCTTGGTGTCTTCGGGCGCCTGTAGCTCGCCTAGGCGCCTCTTTTGCCCTTTTCGCCTCCTTGACCAACCTCCTGAAGAGAGGGACAGGAAAGGGATTACGGGCATCTTATCTTTTTAATTTGTAAGCCTTCGGGCCTTAGCTGCATCTAAAACTTGTAGTCCTCTCTTTCATGTTTTTCATCCTCTATGGACTGTACCTGTGTGGGATGTTTTTTAATGAAAAGGGGATGTTTGCCGGGTTATTTGTCTCGCGGGTTGAACCCACGCCAAGGAGCAAATCCTTGGTATCCCTCGGACAGACAGTTCGCCTCTCGGCAACAGGCCCTGCCGCCTTCCCACGTCGCTCGACCTTCCTCACGCCTTTGACGGAGGTGGGAACGAGGTGGGTGCGGCCTCCTCGTTTCATCCCTTTGCTGCCGCGACTACGACCAAACTTGGCCCCGGGAACGGGCCCCAGGGCCTAGAGTTGAGGGAGCACGCCAGTTTTCGGGAAGAAACGTGGTTTCGCATTCCCCAGTCCATAAGAGGATGCATGATGAGGGACGAAAGACTTATCTGATATTGCAGCCCCCGGCAACTCTGGCTTGCCCTGGACGAATCTTGGCACTCACAGCCCCCAGCAATACTGGCTTGCCGGGGCCCAGGTGCCGGCGCGCCCTTCTTCTCCTTTTCGTTCTCAAGCAGTCTGGCCAGGATATGCGAGCCCTGCGAACGGAAGAAAAGCAAAGGGACGGACACTCGACCTCTAAGTTAGGGGTTAGCTGCTGTTAGGCACTATCAACCCTAACCAAGGACGAGACTCGACCTAGCATGCATGCTCTAACCCCGGGGTGATCAGCGCTTCATTTACTGGTGCTCAAGGTCTGCGCCTGGCTCTGTACAAAGGATTACATGCAACAGCGGCAAGACTTGTCAGAAGGGTGGTTGCCAGACAGGGTCCGACAACCGCGCCTTACGGGTAAAACTTACGAAGATGCTCGATGTTCCAGGAGTTGCTCACTGGTACGCCATCTTCGGTCTCAAGGCGGACAGCGCCAGGCCTTGTGACTCGCTTCACCCGGTAAGGGCCTTCCCACTTCAGCGTCAACTTGTTGGAATTCTTGGCCGACTGAACGCGCCGAAGAACAAGGTCGCCTTCCTCGAGACTCCTGGCATTGACTCTGCGGCTATGGTAGCGGCGCAGAGCTTGCTGGTAGCGAGCAGCTCGCACAGCAGCCTGGAGACGGTCTTCCTCAAGGAGCAGCGCGTCATCTTGCCGCAGCCGCTCTTGCTCGAGCTCATCATAAGCGAGCACTCGAGGTGACCCGTATACGAGTTCCGTGGGGGTAACTGCCTTTGCTCCATAGACTAGAGCAAAGGGTGTCTGTCCAGTGGCTTTGGCGTCGTTCTGATCGACCAAAGAGCCACCGGTAGCTCCTCGATCCAGTTTCTTCCGCACTTGTGCAGCCTGTCGAAAGTTCTGGTCTTGAGCCCGCGCAGCACTTCAGCATTTGCCCTCTCCGCTTGACCGTTGCTTCTCGGGTGAGCAACAGAAGCGAAGCAGACCTTGGCGCCAAGATCTTGGACATATTGCATGAAGGTGCGGCTTGTGAATTGTGTACCGTTGTCGGTGATTATCCGGTTAGGGATCCCGAAGCGGCAAACAATCGACCTGAAGAACTTGACGGCTGACTGTGCGGTCACCTTCCTCACTGGTTCCACTTCCGGCCACTTTGTGAACTTGTCAATTGCGACGTACAAGTACTCAAAGCCCCCGACAGCTCGGGGAAAGGGGCCGAGGATGTCGAGCCCCCAGACCGAAAATGGCCAGGATAAAGGGATCGTCTGGAGAGCTTGAGTGGGCTGGTGTATCTGCTTGGAATGGAACTGGCACGCTTCACACTTGGTTACTTGTGCAGTTGCATCCTGGAGGGCTGTTGGCCAGAAGAAACCTTGCCGGAATGCTTTGCCGACAAGTGCTCTTGCGCCAATGTGGTGACCACATATGCCTCCGTGTATCTCTGCCAACAGCTTTTGTCCGTCTTCCCGATGAATACACTTCAATTTCACACCGTTGAGCCTTCTTCTGTACAGTGTCTTGTCGACGAACTGGTACATACTTGACTGCCGGGCTACTCTTTCTGCTTCTTCTTGCTCTTCGGGAAGCTTTCCTGTCTGAAGGAAACGGACAATCTGCTGCGCCCATGTTGGAGCTTGTGGCTCGGCAACAAGGACTAAAGGCAAATCTGCCGCTGCAGGAACATCCGCTTCCACGGGAAGAGCCTGCGGCTCTGCCGGAGCTTGACGTTCCCCGACAAGCTTGCCGGAGCAAAACTCATCGGGAGCTTCTGCTTCAACGGAACAAACCCTGGGGCTTGCCGGAGCATCTTGCTCCTCAGCGCTCTTAGCGTTGATCTTGGCGGCTGCGGGAACATCCGCTTCTACGGCGAGAATTCGCGTCTCTGCCGGAGCTTGACGTTCCCCGACAAGCTTGCCGGGGCAAAACTTATCGGGAGCTTCTGCTTCGACGGAACAAACCCTAGGGCTTGCCGGAGCAGGCTGCTCCTCAGCGCTTTCGGCGTCGATCTTGGGGACCTTCTTGGCGGCGGCTTCGGGGAGCTCTGCCGACAAATAGTCACCAGAGACCAACTTCCTCTTCTTGCTCTGTCCGGTCGATGGCGTTACGGATGGCTGAGTCAGCTTGAGCACAAAGATCCCTGGTTCCACAGGTAGCTTAAGTGCGGCGCACTTTGACAGGCCGTCAGCAATGGCGTTCTGAGTTCTTGGAACGTGCTCCATTTGTAGGCCATCAAAGTGCTCTTCTAGCTTTCTCACTTCGTCAACGTAAGCTTCCGTCAACGGACTCTGATAATTCTTCTTTACTTGGCGGACGACAAGCTGTGAGTCACCCCTGACAATGAGCTTCTTGATCCCAAGGTCTGCCGCGATCGTGAGACCGGCAAGCAATCCCTCATACTCTGCAGTATTGTTTGTTGCTTGCTCCTTGGGAAAGTGCATCTGGACTATGTACTTGAGGTGCTCTCCGGTGGGTGCGATAAGCAGCACACCAGCGCCGGCGCCTTGCAGCGAGAAGGCACCATCAAAGTACATCAGCCACTCTTTGCTTGCTTCCTTGTCGGGGATGCTCGTTTCTGGAATTTCTTCATCTGGTGTTGGCGTCCACTCTGCTATAAATTCTGCCAATGCTCTGCTCCGGATGGTTGAAGTGCTTTCAAACTTGAGGCCAAAGCTTGACAGTTCCAGTGCCCACTCAACAATCCTGCCTGTCGCTTCTGGATTCTGCAGTATCCTCTTCAGCGGAAAGCGAGTGACAACTGTGATCTCATGTGCTTGGAAGTAATGGCGCAGCTTTCTCGAGGCCATGAGAAGGCCGAAAAGCAATTTCTGCACACCAGAATACCTTGACCTAGCCCCCTGCAGGAGGGAACTGACAAAGTAAACTGGGCGCTGCACCATTTTCTTCCGTGTCTCCTCGTGCATCTGCGCAGTTCCATCCTTGTCGGGACCAGAGCTTGTCGGGGGAGCCCCCTGTTTGTCACTGGATGCGCTTGCCACGGTTGCTGGCCCATCATCTGCCTCCCTCTCTGCTACTAACGCAGCGCTAACCACTTGATTGGTTGCCGCTATGTATAGCAGCAACTTTTCTTGTGGCTTAGGTGCGACAAGTATTGGAGGGGAGGACAGGTACCTCTTCAGGTCTTGCAGCGCAGCCTCCGCGTCCGGAGTCCATTTCATTGGACCTGCCTTTTTAAATAATTTGAAAAACGGCAGGGCGCGCTCAGCAGACCGAGAGATAAACCTGCTGAGAGCAGCCACGCAACCGGCAAGTTTCTGTACATCCTTGACGCGCTTTGGTGCTTCAATTTGCTTAATGGCCCGGACCTTGTCGTGATTGGCTTCAATTCCCCGCTGACACACGAAGAACCCGAGAAGCTTTCCGGAGGGAACTCCAAACACACACTTCTCTGGGTTGAGCTTGAGGCTGATCTTGCGCAGATTTGCAAAGGTCTCGTCCAAATCTTGAGTCAGGGTTGCTCTGTCCTTGCTCTTGACCACTATATCATCCATGTAGGCTTCCACATTTCTGTGTATCTGTGGCTCAAGAGCAACATGGACTACTCTTGCAAATGTCGAACCAGCATTTTTTAATCCGAAAGGCATCCGTACGAAACAGTACATGCCACATGGAGTAATAAATGCGGTCTTCTCCTCATCCTCTTCTGCCATGAAGATCTGATGATATCCTGAGTATGCGTCAAGAAATGAGAGCAAATCACATCCGGCTATGGAGTTAACTATCTGGTCAATGCGCGGCAAAGGAAATGGGTCTTTGGGACAAGCTTTGTTAACATCGGTGAAATCGATGCAAAGTCTCCATTTCCCGTTTACCTTGCGCACAACGACAGGATTGGCCAACCACGTGGGATGGAGCACTCCTCTGACAAGGCCTGCTGCTTCCAGTTTCTTGATTTCTTCTGGAATGAATTCTTGGCACTCCACTGCCTGCTTTCTGACTTTCTGCTTGACGGCCCGCGCATGAGGACAAACGACAAGGTGGTGCTCAATCACTTTACTGGGAACACCGGGGACGTCAGACGGCTGCCATGCAAACACGTCGACATTCGCCCGTAGGAAAGTAACGAGTGCGCTTTCCTATTTGGGGCCGAGCGTGGCACTGATGGTGAAGGTACCACCAGTGCCGTCCTCCTTGGCGGACACCTTCTTCGTCTCTGGCGGAGCTGCCATCGTCTTCTTGCACTTGCCGGTGGAGCTCGATGGTGCATCCTCGACGGCAGTGCAGCACTCAGAAGAGGTGCGCTTGCCGGAGTGGGCGCCAGAACTTTTGCCGGACTTGGTCTTCTTCCCCCCGGGAGCTTCAGCGGCAAGTGGATTGTGATCCGCCGCGGCTGCTGCCTCCTGGTAGATCTTGTCGGCACAGATAAGAGCATCCTTCTTGTCGCCAGGGACAGAAATGATGCTTATCGAGCCTGGCATCTTCAGCATGTTATATGCGTAGTGAGAGGTCGCCATGAACTTGGCGAGTGCTGGGTGGCCAAGTATCCCATTGTAGGGCAATGGGATATCAGCAACGTCGAATGTGACCCTCTCAGTCCTGAAGTTTAGCTCGCTGCCAAATGTTACCGGCAGCGTGACCTTCCCCTTCGGCTTGCTCCTTCCCGGGTTAATTGCTTGGAATGTGCCGGTCTCTTCGAGCTCGCTGTCAGGGATTTGGAGTTTCTGGAGAACAGCGGAGGAGATCAGGTCCAAGCCGGCCCCGCCGTCGACTAGCATCTTTGTGACCTTGAGGTTGCAGATAGTTGGTGAGACCAACATCGGCAAGCACCCGACCGCAGTTGTTCGATCAGGGTGGTCCTCAATGTCAAAGATGATAGGCGTGCTGGACCATTTCAGAAGCTTGCGCGATTCGACAGGTGGTTCCGCTGCATTGACTTCCCGCGCCCACTGCTTGAGTTGGCGGTGTGAAGTGTGCAGAGAAGCACCGCCGTCGACGCACAAGACCTCCGTGGCTTTCTGAAACTCCTGCTCACTGGTCTCAACATCATCCATGTCTTCGTCGTCGTCATCTTCGTCGTTGTCGCGGCCGCGGGGAGGCCTGTCTCCTTGCCGCTGCTTGGCCTTGTCGTGGCGTCCTCCCTGTCCGGCGCGCTTCTTGCCGGATCCTCCAGCATCTCCTTGGGCCCTCTCCTTGTCGCGCCGCTCGTACTCAGCCCTTTGCTGCTGGACAAGCTGCTCGACTTTCTTGCAGCTCTGGAGGTCATGGCCCTTGGTGCGGTGAATCTTGCAGTATTGCTTGTCGGGGCCGTCCTGCTTGTCGGCGGCTGCCACAGCCTGGCAGTTGGCGCACGCGGCAACCTCCTTGCCGGAGCTACTGACCCTGGCTTGCTTGGCGCCGCCGTCGCTGCCGGACTGCTCAACGACCAGCACCTCCTTGTTCTGCTTTTTCCTGTTGTTGCGCCGCCGGTTTTTCTTTGCCGGGGTGGCATCCTCGCTGTCAGATCCCTCTGCTCTAGTGCTTTCTCCGGGGAATTTCCTCCCTTCCTCAGCGCGTGCACACTTGTCGGCCAGGGCATATAGCTCGCTGACGTCCCGAATCTTGCACATCGCCAACTCCTCCCGCATCCTGCGGTTACGCACGTTCTGATGGAACGCGCTGATTACCGCGGCAGGGTGGATATTTGGGATGTTGTGCTGTACACGGCTGAATCTCTGGATATACTTGCGCAGGGGCTCTCCTTCCTTCTGTACGAGCAGGTGAAGATCGCTCTCCTGGCTATGCGGTTTGTGGCCGCCTGTGAAGGCGCCGACAAACTGATGGCATAGATCAGCCTAGGAGGATATGGAGTTGTCCGGCAAGTGCATGAGCTAGGACCTGACGTTGGGCTTGAGCACCAACGGGAAGTAGTTGGCAAGGATCTTATCGTCCCGCCCCCCAGCAGCCTGCACCGCGATGGTATAGATGCTGAGGAACTCCGACGGATACGACTTGCCCTCGTACTTCTCGGGTACATCTGGTTTGAAATTCTTCATACTGGGCCACTGGACTTGCAGCAGCTCGCGGGTGAACGCAGGGCAACCTACCGCGTACGGCAAGTCACCTGGCTCCTCCGGCGCATGCATGTCAACAGAGGGCCCAGGGTGCTGGTCTGATTGACGCCGCGCTTCTCTCCGGCGCTCGATGCGAGTACGAGCGTCTTCTTGTTGTCGTTCTTGAAGGACTTGGCGCTGATCGCGACGAGCTCGCGGATCTGACGACGCGGTGGAGTCGCTGTCGAGGTGGACCCGACGAGTCGGCGATCTTGGCCTTCGAGGTGGAGAGTGCACAGTAGTTGCACCCCCTCCAGTCTTGTCGTCTCCGGCTTGTGCCTGGCTAGCACGCCGCGGCTGAGACGCGCTCGGCTGCCGTGGAGCGTCACCGTTGGCGAAGCCGATGAGACTCTGGATAGTGGCCCTCCAGCCGTCGACCTTGTCCGCCGCTGGAGGGTAGTCTAGGAGCAGCTGAGCTCGTGCCAACGCTTCTGCTGCGGTGGCGGGTGGCGGTGGCGAACGGTGCGAGGAGCGGGATATGCTCGGACTTCTAACTACGTTAGAAGGAGCAGTATCCCGCCCAGGCGACCGTGCCTCGCTCGCGCCAGCAGGTTGACGTGCATGGTGGTCCTGAGCGCTCCGAGATCCACCAGCACGACCTTGGTCTAGCGAACGCATGGTACCGTGAGTACCATGATGCTGCCGGTCCCGCGCCTCCTGAGATGGGCGCGATGCATGCACGGACGCCGAGGTCTTGGAGTGCGCCCGGTCATTATGGGAGCCGGCTACGCCGCCGGTGGGCAGCGCAGCCTTGTCCTGGGACCTGGCAGCACCGTGAGTCCCCTCGTCGACGCGTGTTCTTCCGCCGGCGCCTGCCCCACCAACCGTTTGCTCCGGCGGTGGCAGGCTCGGCGCGGACGGAGCAGCGGCCTCCGAAACTTTCTTCTTCGGCGGCATGTTGATGAAGATGTTGAAGATCTGGCTCGCGAGAAAGCCGGATCTGATGTTGAAGAAGATGAAGAAGATCTAGCTCGCAAGAACGCCGGATCTGGTTCACACAACTTTGACGCCCCCTACCTGGCGCGCCAGAGATGCCGGGGTTGCTGATCCACGGGCACCTATGGGACCGGCGGGCCGGATCCCTTTCGGTTCGGCGGGGGCGGAGGTCGCGCGAAGAGCAGATCGAGGCGGAGCACGCGAGCGGTTTACCCAGGTTCGGGCCGCACGGATGCGTAAAACCCTACTCCTGCTTTGTGGTTTGGTATTGATTTCTAGCTCGGGAGCGCGGAGTGCTACAGTACACACCGGCGCCTAGCGAGACCGAGCGTGGGTGGACGAACTGGCTGAACCCCCCCCCCTCTCGTTGCACTCGGGCCTCCTTTTATATGCTCAAGGGGTTACCGACATAGCAACGGGGGGGCAAAAATGTAAAAGTGGTTGTTGGTACAGCTACCTGTACAGTGTTATCATACCTAACCCTGGCGGCAGGGGACAGGGGCATTAATTGCCCATCTGTGTCGCCTAAACAGTGCCGAAATGGACCGCTAGGGACGCCACCGTTTGCCACGATGGTTACCTTGTCAGCGCCTGCTTGCCACGATGGTTATCTTGTCAGCGCCGGCTTGCCACCGCGCACCCATAGCTGCACGGCCTCTCTGCCACGTGTGCTTGGGAGGGTCCCAGAGCGACACGTTGGCAGGTGTGCTGGAGCGCGGGCACGAAGTGGGGGTTTCCCACGGCAAGTTCCTTGCTGCGGTCGTCGCCTTGTCGTATTCGAGAGCTTGTCGCTCACCGGGCCTTGCCGGGACGCGCGGCACGTCGCGGCAAGCTTTCTTGGTATGCCTTGAGTGGCCTTCCCGGCAAGCTCCTCTTGCCGGGGTCTTGTCTTCTTCCCGGCCAGCTTCTCTCGCCGGGGCCTTGGTTGGCCTTCCTGGCAAGCTCCTCCTGCCGGGGCCTTGGTTTTAGTACTTTGTTCTTGAATGGTCTTCAAAGTAGCCGCGGAGGGTCTTGGCGGCCATCGCGGCAAGCCTTGCCGCGGGATGCTGCGACTGCTCGTGCACAAGTTCGGGGTAATAGGGTACCCCTACTCTAGTACACCGACACTTTTTCTTCGGTAAAGAATACTCCTAGTCCTCCTACTAAAATTTCCAAGCTTATGTATGTCCCTAAAAATAAGGGTGAATCACCTATTAAGGAAACTGCGGATCTTAAATCTATAAGTATTCATCCCAATCTTTTTGCTATCATTAAGGAACCATTTATTGCAAATGAATTTTTCGATCTTGTGCCTAAAAGTTTGATAATTAATAAAAAGAAATAAATTCCTAAAGATGGTAGATTCCTAATTGAATAATTGCCTACCAAAGATGGCAATACCTAGATCTATCCTTGCTTGTTATTTCTAGCTAGGGGCGTTAAACGATAGCGCTTGTTGGGAGGCAACCCAATTTTATTTTTATTCCTTGCTATTTGCTCCTGTTTAGTAATAAATAAATTATTTAGCCTCTGTTTTGGTTTTGTTTTTTGTGTTTAATTAGTGTTTGTGCCAAGTAGAACCGTTGGGAAGACTTGGGGAAAGTCTTGTTGAACTTGCTGTAAAAAACAGAAACATTAGCGCTCACGAGAACTGCTGTTATTTTCATTTGAAGAGTGCTATTTAGTTAATTCTTATTGAAGATGACTAATACATAAATTCCTCACGTCCAGCAATTTATTTTAGAATTTTTGGGGTTCCAGATCTTGCGCTAGCTACAGATTACTACAAACTGTTCTGTTTTTGACAGATTCTGTTTTTCGTGTGTTGTTTGCTTATTTTGATGAATCTATGGCTAGTAAAATAGTTTATAATCCATAGAGAAGTTGGAATACAGTAGGTTTAACACCATTATAAACAAAGAATGAGTTCATCACAGTACCTTGAAGTGGTCTTTTGTTTTCTTTCGCTAACGGAGCTCACGAGTTTTCTATTTTGAGTTTTGTGTTGTGAAGTTTTCAAGTTTTGGGTGAATTCTTTTGATGGATCATGGAACAAGGAGTGGAAAGAGCCTAAGCTTGGGGATGCCCATGGCACCCCCAAGATAATCCAAGGACACCAAAAAGTTAAAGCTTGGGGATGCCCCGGAAGGCATCCCCTCTTTTCGTCCACTTCCATCGGTAATTTACTTGGAGCTATATTTTTATTCACCAATATTATATGTGTTTTGCTTGGAGCGTCTTGTATTATTTGTGTCTTTGTTTGATAGCATACCACAATCATCCTTGCTGTATACACCTTTTGAGAGAGCCATACATGAATTAAAATTTGATAGAATACTCTATGTGCTTCACTTATATCTTTTGAGCTAGATAATTTGGCTCTATGTGCTTCACTTATATCTTTTGAGCTAGATAATTTTGCTCTATGTGCTTCACTTATATCTTTTGAGCTAGATAATTTTACTCTATGTGCTTCATTTATATCCTTCGAGTTAGATAATTTTGCTCTATGTGCTTCACTTAGATCTTTTAGAGCACGGTGGTGGATTCGTTTTAAAGAAAGTATTGATCTCTCATGCTTCACTTAAATTAATTTGAGAGTCTCTTAAATAGCATGGTAATTTGCCTAATAATAATATGCTTGGTATTCAAGATTTGTGAAACTTTCTTTTGAGTGTGTTGAATACTAAGAAAAGATTGAAGCATGATAATTGTTTTGAGATATGGAGGTGATAATATTAAAGTCATGCTAGTTGAGTAGTTTTGAATTTAAAGAATACTTGTGTTGAAGTTTGTGATTCCCATAGCATGCACGTATGGTGAACCGTTATGTGATGAAGTCGGAGCATGATTTATTTATTGATTGTCTTCCTTATGAGTGGCGGTCGGGGACGAGCGATGGTCTTTTCCTACCAATCTATGGCCCCCGGGTCTATTCTCATCATATCAATCTCCATCACTTTAATATTGTTTTGCTATTTACTTTGGTTTTACTTTTTACTTTGCATCTTTATATCAAAAATACCAAAAATATTCTATCTATCAGATCTCACTCTCGTAAGTGACCGTGAAGGGCTTGGCAACCCCTAATCGCGTTGGTTGCGAGTAGCTATCGTTTTGTGCAGGTACGAGGGACTTGAGCATGGCCTCCTACTGGATTGATACCTTGGTTCTCAAAAACTGAGGGAAATACTTACGCTACTCTACTGCATCATCCCTTCTTCTTCGGGGAAAACCAACGCAAGCTCAAGACGTAGCAGATGGCTGTAGTATTCGGTGTTGGTTTTGTACCATAGCGCGCTTCCTAGATCCATAGATAGATTTAGTCGCGCCGGATTTTTGACGCAGGTTTTCACGTAGATCATGTGTTGACTTATGCGCGACTTTGTTAGCCGCTCTATCGCGTTCACAAGGCGGTGGATCCGGCCGGTTGGCCGTATCACTTTTCGGCTGTATGGGCTCTAAGGCCTCATCATCGAATTCTGGTAATAGCTTGTGCTTTGGATAGCTAATTTTGTGGTAACTTCCACCATACTTTGTTACTTTCTTACACTTGCTGTTGAGCGTATCTTGTGCAACCTTGAGCCTTTGCTTCTGTTTCTTTAGGCTCCTCGCTGTGGCAATAAGCCTTCTACGGAGGTTGTCTTGCTCCAAGTGCGTTTCGGGGATGATGTGTGCATCTTCGTCCGGACTGTTTTCTTCCCCAGACGGGGTTTGATGAGGCTTATCCTTGGCGTCTTCGTCGTCGGACGTCGGATCCGTACTATGTTTGCAGTTTGCATCTTGATCGTGCTCTGCCACCGGGGTGGTGCAGTCATCGTTTCTTCTAGAGTCGACTGGACTATTATTTCATATTGCGTTGTTATCGCTGTTTTTGCTATGGCGGGACTTAGAGCGACGTCGCTGACGTCGGTGCCAGGGTTGCTTGGAGGGGGCATCCTCTGCTGTCTCTTTGCCATTGCCCTCTCTGGGTGTATCCACCCTGTATACGTCATGTGATGAAGTGGCAGTCCAGCGCCCTATGGGTGGTGGTTCCTGTTCGTCTCCTGCATCATCATCCATGTCGTCGATGTCTTCGGGGTCGAAGTCGAGCATGTCGGTTAAATCGTCGACAGTGGCTACTAAGTGGGTGGTGGGTGGGCAGCGAATTTCTTCGTCCTCCGCATCCCATTCTAGCCGGACATAGTTTGGCCAAGGTTCTCCTGACAGGGAGAGAGACCTTAATGAATTTAGCACATCTCCGAAAGGTGAGTGCTGAAAGATATCCGCGGAGGTGAGCTCCATGATCGGTGCCTCGTTCGATTCGACAGGCACGGATGTAGGCGGCTCGGAGTCCATGGCCGGGGATAAATCCAGTGGTTCGGCGACGCGGCTCTCGAAAGGGGTGAAGTCAGTATCTGGCTCTAACGCCATTGAGAGTGCGGCCTCCATGGTGGGGTCTATCCCTCCGCTCTCGGATGGTGTGATTTGCTCCGGATTAACGGCCAGAGTAGCTGCGGATGCGATCTCCCGAACACTGTCCGACTGCAGAGTTACGTCTTGCTCGTTGCGAATGTGCAGCGCGTCTAGCATGGGCTCGAATCCATCGAAGATCAAGTCCCCGCGGATGTCGGCCGTGTAGTTCAAGTTTCCAAATCTGACCTCATGGCCAGGGGCGTAGCTTTTGATCTGCTCCAGATGGCCAAGCGAATTGGCCCGCAGTGCGAAGCCGCCGAATACGAAGATCTGTCCGGGGAGGAAAGCCTCACCCTGGACCGCATCGCTAGAGATGATCGAAGGAGCCATCAAGCCTTATGGTGACGACACAGTGGAACTCTCAATGAAAGCACCAATGTCGGTGTCAAAACCGGTGGATCTCGGGTAGGGGGTCCCGAACTATGCGTCTAAGGCGGATGGTAACAGGAGGCAGGGGACACGATCTTTACCCAGGTTCGGGCCCTCTTGATGGAGGTAATACCCTACGTCCTGCTTGATTTTTGTTGATGATATGAGTAGTACAAGAGTTGATCTACCACGAGATCAAAGAGGCTAAATCCTAGAAGCTAGCCTATGGTATGATTATATGTTGTCCTACGGACTAAAACCCTCCGGTTTATATAGACACCGGAGGGGGCTAGGGTTACACAAGGTCGGTTACAAAGGAGGAGATGTACATATGCGTATTGCCTAGCTTGTCTTCCACGCCAAGTAGAGTCCCATCCGGACACGAGACGAAGTCTTCAATCTGGTATCTTCATAGTCCAACAGTCCGGCGAAAGGATATAGTCCAGCTGTCCAGAGACCCCCTAATCCAGGACTCCCTCAGCCATAAAAAATAGAGAAAAGGCCCAAATAAAAATAAAGAGAAAAAAGAGAAGGGGCAATGCTAGTATCCTTTTTCCACAATTGTGCTTCCAAGTAGCACCATGATCTTCATGATAGAGAGTCTCTTATGTTGTCACTTTCATATACTAGTGGGAATTTTTCATTCTAGTACTTGGCTTGTATATTCCAATGATGGGCTTCCTCAAAGTGCCCTAGGTCTTCGTGAGCAAGCAAGTTGGATGCACACCCACTTAGTTTCTTTTGTTGAGCTTTCATACATTTATAGCTCTAGTGCATCCGTTGCATGGCAATCCCTACTCACTCACATTGATATCTATTGATGGGCATCTCCATAGCCCATTGATACGCCTAGTTGATTTGAGACTATCTTCTCCACTTTTTTCTTCTCCACAACCACCATTCTATTCCACCTATAGTGCTATATCCATGGCTCACGCTCATGTATTGCGTGAAGATTGAAAAAGTTTGAGAACATCAAAAGTATGAAACAATTTCTTGGCTTGTCATCGGGGTTGTGCATGATTTAAATATTTTGTGTGATGAAGATAGAGCATAGACAGACTATGTGATTTTGTAGGGATAGCTTTCTTTGGCCATGTTATTTTGAGAAGACATGATTTCTTTGTTAGCATGCTTGAAGTATTATTATTTTTATGTCAATATTAAACTTTTGTCTTGAATCTTTCGGATATGAATATTCTTGCCACAATAAAGAGTATTACATGGATAAATATGTTAGGTAGCATTCCACATAAAAAATTCTGTTTTTATCATTTACCTACTCGAGGATGAGGAGGAATTAAGCTTTGGGATGCTTCATACGTCTCCAACGTATCTATAATTTTTTATTGTTCCATGCTATTATATTATCTGTTTTGGATGTTTAATGAGCTTTAATATACCTTTTTATATTATTTTTGGGACTAACCTATTAACCGAAAGCCCAGTGCAAATTGCTGTTTTTTTGCCTATTTCTGTGTTTCGCAAAAATGGAATATCAAACGGAATGAAACCTTCGCGAGGATCTTTTTTGGAACAAACGTGGTCAAGGAGACTTGGAGTGGACGTCAACGAAGCAATGAGGGAGCCACGAGGTAGGAGGGCGCGCCCCAGGGGGTGGGCGTGCCCCCACCCTCGTGGGCCCCTCGGAGCTCCACCGACCTATTTCTTTCGCCTATATATACTCTTATACGCTAAAACCTTCGGGGAGAGCAAAGAAACACCTTTTACATCGCCGCAACCTTCTGTACCCATGAGATCCCATCTTGGGGCCTTTTCCGGCTCTCCGCCAGAGGGGGATTCGATCACGGAGGGCTTCTACATCAACACCATAGCCTCTCCAATGATGTGTCAGTAGTTTACCACAGACCTTCGGGTCCATAGTTATTAGCTAGATGGATTCTTCTCTCTCTTTGGATCTCAATACAAAGTTCTCCTCGATCTTCTTGGAGATCTATTCGATGAATTGTGGGTTTATGATCAAGTTTATATATGAACCATATTTGATTCTTATCTGAAATCTTTTATGTATGATTAGTTATCTTTGCAAGTCTCTTTGAATTATCAGTTTGGTTTGGCCTACTAGATTGATCTTTCTTGCAATGGGAGAAGTGGTTAGCTTTGGGTTCAATCTTGCGGTGCTCGATCCCAGTGACAGAAAGGGAAATGACACATATTGTATTGTTGCCATCGAGGATAAAGAGATGGGGTTTATATCATATTGATTGAGTTTATCCCTCTACATCATGTCATCTTGCCTAAAGCGTTACTTCGTTCTTATGAACTTAATACTCTAGATGCATGCTGGATAGCGGTCGATGTGTGGAGTAATAGTAGTAGATGCAGAATCGTTTCGGTCTGCTTGTCATGGATGTGATGCCTATATTCATGATCATTGCCTTAGATATCATCATAACTATGCGCTTTTCTATCAATTGCTCGGCAGTAATTTGTTCACCCACCGTAATACATGCCATCTTGAGAGAAGCCACTAGTGAAACCTATGGCCCTCGGGTCTACTTTACATCATATTAATTTCCCGTCAACTAGCCATTTCTGTCGCCGTTTATTTTGCAATCTTTACTTTCCAATATATAAAACAAAAACACCAAAAATATTTATCTTATTATCTTTATCAGATCTCACTTTTGCAAGTGGTCGTGAAGGGATTGACAACCCCTTTATCGCGTTGGTTGCAAGTTTCTTATTTGTTTGTGCAGGTACTAGGCGACTTCCATGTAGTCTCCTACTGGATTGATACCTTGGTTCTCAAAAACTGAGGGAAATACTTACAATACTTTGCTGCATCACCCTTTCCTCTTCAAGGGAAAACCAACGCATGCTCAAGAGGTAGCACCTGTCCCTTCCTTGAGGGGGCGGTCGGGCAGGTCTGCCTAGGTATATCTTGGTGGTGCGGGCGCAAGGGCCTCGCCGTCCAATTGTGGCAGCAGTTTCCGCTTTGGGTAGCTTTTGGTTTGCTGTTGGTAGCCGTACCCTTCTTCGGCTACCAGGACTTTTGTCCATCTATCATGTTTTTCTTGGCCTTTAGTTGCTGCTGCTTCTTCTTTAGGCTTCGCGCAATGGCTATAAGTTGTTGTTTGAATCGCTCTTGGTCCAGTGGATCCTCCGAAACAATGAAATCCTTGGCTCCAAGGATAACCTCCTCCTCCGAGAGGGGGATGTAGTTACTGCCCTCGGAGTCATTGAGGTCCTCGAGATTAAACCGATCCTCGCTCTCCTCCGAGTTGTCTGGCTGTTGCTCGGGGGCGGGGTCACCAAGGTTTTTCGCATTGTCCAGGGTGTCGTCTTCTCCAATGCCCGTGTTGCTTTTCCCGCCTCGACGCCCCTTGGATCGTTAGTGTTGTTTCTATCGTTTGGGCGGCTCTTCACCGGGCTTGTTGCTATCTCTCCTAGGGGGTGCCGTCCCCGTTATTAGTGCCATCGCCGTTGTCCTTGGGGGTGTCCACCATGTAAACATCATAGGTGGAGGTTGCCATCCATCGGTCGGTGACGGACTGGGCCGCGTTAGTGTGGGCCAAGGCTTCGCTCTCTTCGTCCATGTAGTTGGCCTCCTCGGAGGCATAGTCCAGCACGTCGGCTAAGTCCTTGACAGTGGCTACCAAGTGGGTGGTGGGTGGGATGTACAATTCCCTGTGGCCAGCCTCATGGCCCCGCCAGGCGTAGGTCGAGGATGGGCCATCCGTGATAGTCATTGTCTGGATCCGATCTAATGCCTCGTTTAACAGGGCAAAACTAGCCGGATTAGCATGGGAGATTTCTTCGGAGTTGACCTCCGGAGTGGTGGTGAGGTGGGGGCGAGTCCGGCCAGGGCTGACTCCCGGTCTTCAGACACCAAACTTGCATCAAGGCTCAAAGCCAGGTCTGCCGTAGGGAGGGTGAGTCCGGCCGGGGTTGACTCCCGGTCTTCAGACACGGTGGTCGCATCTAGGCTCGAAGCCGGGTGCAAGGTAAGAGCCGATCTGGAGATCAGATCGGGAAGATGTCCCAAAGTCAATGCTTCATGCTCTGTGGGTGCCTCAGATAAGGCTGAGAAGCCAGTGAAGATCTGATCGCCCCGGGTGTCAGCGACATACTCTAGGTTACCGAACCTGATCCGATGCTCAGGGTCGAAACCGTCGACCTGGTCGAGATGACCGGTCGAGTTGGCGTGCAGAACGATGCTGCCGAGCATGAAAAGCTGGCCGGAGACAAAGATGTCCCCAGTGTTGACACCATATTCGATGATCAGGCGGGCCATTGATCCTTCGGCGATCCAATAGGGAAACTCTCAATTAAAGCACCAATGTGGGTGTCAAAACTGGTGGATCTCGGGTTGGGGGTCCTGAGCTGTGGATCTTGGATCGATGGGGAACAAGGGACGAAGGACATGAAGTTTACCCAGGTTCGGCCCTCTCGAAGAGGTAAAACCCTACGTCCTGCTTTGTTATATTGAAGTGTATAGGATGAATACAGAGTTGATCTACCACGGGATCAGATGAACTAAACCCTAGGCGAGTAGGATGATGGTTATTGTTCTAGCCTCTACGGAATAAACCCTCCAATTTATATAAAAACCAGGGGTACTAGGGTTACGAATAGTCAATTAGAAGGAAAGAATAAACATGACGAATCATCTATCTTGACTTGGAGTACACACCAAGGTATCAAAGACCTCCTGTCCGAACATGGGATTGCCTCGTAGTTCAGCCTTCTAACAGTTGCAGTGTGGCCCAACTATCTGGCCCACGAGAGATAGGTCGGGACACAGAGAACCCCCTAGTCCAGGACTCCCTCACTACCCCTCCGCCGCCATGGAGGCCATGGACCAGAGGGGGAACTCTCCTCCCATCTAGGGAGGAGGCCAAGGAAGAAGGAGGAGGAGGGGGGCTCCCCCCCTCTCCCGGTGGTGCCAAAATGCCAATGGGGCAATCATCGCGACGATGATCTACATCAACAACTTCATTGCCGTAACCACCAACTCTCTCCTCCTCTATGCAGTAGTCTAAACTCTCTATTCCCGCTGTAATTCTCTACTTAAACATGGTGCTCAACACTATATATTATTATCCAATGATATGTGGCTATCCTATGATGGTTGAGTAGATCTATTTTGTCCTATGGGTTGATTGATGATCATGATTGGTTTGAGTTATATATTTTATTTTGGTGGTGTGCTCCGTGTCATGCAAATGTGAGGGATCCCCGTTGTATGGTGTTGCAATACGTTCATGATTCTCTTATAGTGGGTGGCGAGAGTGACAGAAACTTATACCCGAGTAAGGGGGTTGTTGCATATGGGATTAAAGAGGACTTGATACTTAATGCTATGGTTGGGTTCTACATTAATGATCTTTGGTAGTTGCAGATGCTTGCTAGAGTTCCAATCGTAAGTGCATATGATCCAAGTATGGAAAGTATGTTAGCTCATGCCTCTCCCTCATATAAAATTGCAACAATGATTACCTGTCTAGTTATCGATCGCCTAGGGACAAATACCTTTCTTGTGTGACAAAATCTTTTGTAGCGACTAGACATCAAACGGTCCAATCTCTGTGCTCAGGTGTCATCCCGGGATCAGTAATGCTGACACCACACAGTACTTGAAGGATTTATAACAGAGTAGCAATCACACACTTATTACATCGAGTGTCTCAAAAGAGAACTTATTACAATAAATATGGCTTAAGGCCATCTAATAACGTTAACAGCGGAAGTCTTGGAAGATAAGTGAGTCCATCAACTCCAACGACATCACTGAGTATAGAACCACAACCTAAAGGCACCTTAATCGTCGTCTGAAAAGTCTGCAACATGAACGTTGCAACCCGAAACGGGTCAGCACATGGAAAATGCTGGCAATGTAACACATAGAGAGCAATGAAAATAAAAGGCTATACTAAATGCATATTTGGCTGGTGGAAAGCTCTATGGTTACAGTTTTGTGTAAAGCCAAATTTTCCCTTCTGCAAAGGAATAAATTTTATTTAACTATCATGGTAGTTGTTAAACATTGAGAGTGTAGACACCCTCTCAATCCCAATTAAGCATCATCATTAAACAAAACCCAACAAAATTAATTAGAGTAACATGATGAGATTCACATGATAATCCAAGTACTAGATACTCAAGATGTCCATAACCAGGGACACGGCTAACCATGATTAGTTTATACACTCTGCAGAGGTTTGCGCACTTTTCCCCACAAGACTCGATCTCCTCCGTTGGGATTCTCGCACTACATGGTGTTTGAGAAATGGATGACTGAGACATAGTCTTTCAGAAGTGCTAGCACCTTACAATCGGGTAGACCGTTACACCTACTTTCCCCTACATCTGCTAGTCTACCACTGTAAGAGTTCGCATGAATTAGTCAACTATGCTAGAGCCCATAGTAGCTTGTGCTTGCACACGGAAGTTTCTAGCATGAATAATATCATGATCCCTTTGGGCCTGGGTGGCGGTCCAAAAGAAAAACAGGCAATCGCTGGAATACCCAGGTGCCTCAATCCACCCAGATGTGTATTTAAGTGACCATCTTAGATAAACCATTAATTTAACAATCTCACATCTGTCATGGATACACTCACCCAATCCACGTCTACTAGCATAGCATGGCATAATAAGCAAACGTAGAAGTAACTCCCAAAGGTTTGATAATAAACAGGTAATAGGTACTACCTCAACTACTTCCCAGAACCCCGCAATTTAATTAGATCCTAATCATGCAATGTGTGAGGATTGATCTAATGCAATAAAAACTGGGTAGTAGGAGGTATGATCAAAGTGTTACTTGCCTTGCTGATGATCCGGGAAACCTAGCTTTTCGAAGTAGCAAGCGGCGCACTCCAGGTACTCTATCGCAAACAAACAAACATACAATAAGTACTCAACTAATGCACATGTAAAACTCAAATAAGAGATCTAACCAGAAAGTTCAACTTAAGAACTCCGGTTGGCAAAAAGAATCAAATCGAACGAAGCAACGAAAGACAAACGGCAAAAGAAATAGGCTTCGTTTACTATTCTGGATCTAGGGCAATTTTTACTGAGGCAAAAGCTTGTTTGAGTTGGTTAATCGGAAAGAGGGTTTTGAGACGAAAGTCCAGGCGCTTGAATCGTCTGATTCTGATAAACGAACGAAAAGTTATACTAGAACGAAAATCGGACCAGGAATCGCGATCTGAAAAATCGCGGATTTAATCCGAGAAAAAGAAAACGACGAACAGATTAACGAACGACCGTTAATTATCTGGATCTAAACGATGAACGCGTTCGTTGAAACGAACGAACGAGCGAACGCTCGCTATATAAATAAACCGGAATAATCGATATATATAAAAAAACGAAACTAATAAAACCGAACCAAAAACCGACGGAAACCGAACGGTTTTTCGAGAAAATTCGGCGGCGGCGAGGTCAACCTCCGGCGGGCGGCGATGTCGGTGGCGGCGGCGCTCTCACGGGCGGCGAGGGGCGGCGGTGGGGCGGCGCGGTTGTGCGGCGCGGCGGCGGGGCAGCGACGCGATGCGGCGCGCGAGGCGGCGGCGGTAGAGGCGGCGGGGGCGGGGCACTAGGGTTTCGGGTCGGCTGGGCTTCTCCCCGGCTTATAAGGCCGGCCGGGCCAGGTGTCCGGGTCGGGCATGGCCCGTTAGGTTGGTTCGCGTTTTTTTTAAATTCTTACGCTCAGAAAAAAACAAAAGGAATACTAAACGGACTCCAAAAATCCCGAAATAAATTTTCCCCGGCTCCTAAAATCAAGCCACAGAGGATGAACATTTATTTGGGCCCTAAATGAAATTTTGAAAAACGCGCATTTTTCCTAAATTCAAATAAAATAGCAAATAAAACCAAAATAAAATCCTATTTGATTTTATTATTAAATCCTCAATATTTCTTTATTTTGGGAAAGTCATTTTATTCCCTCTCTCATATTTTTGTAATAGAAATAATTGAAGATAAAATAAATAAAATCAAATGATCCTATTTTCAAAATTTAAGAAAACTCAAATACGAAAATAATGAAATCCCCAACTCTCTCCGAGGGTCCTTGAGTTGCGTAGAATTTTCTAGGATCAACCAAAATGCAATAAAATATGATATGCAATGATGATCTATTGCATAACATTCCAAATTGAAAATTTGGGATGTTACAAACCTACCCCCCTTAAGATGAATCTCGCCCTCGAGATTCGGGTTGACTAGGAAATAGGTGAGCGTGGTCCTTCAGCAATTCTTCCTCTCGCTCCCAGGTGGCTTCATCGTCTGTGTGGTGGCTCCACTGAACTTTACAAAACGTTATAACCTTGCTGCGGGTGACTCGGCTGGCATACTCAAGAATCTTGATTGGTTTCTCCTCATAGGTCAAATCACTGTCCAACTGAATTGCTTCCAGCGGCACTGTGTCTCTCAGCGGTATATCAGCCATCTCTGCGTGGCACTTCTTCAACTGGGAAACGTGGAACGTGTCGTGAACTCCTGACAATCCTTCGGCAATTCCAACTTGTAGGCTACTTCTCCATACGCTCCAAAACTTTGTATGGTCCTACAAAACGTGGCGCTAACTTTCCCTTAACTCCAAAGCGCTTAACTCCTCGAAGTGGAGATACTCGAAGATAAACTCGGTCTCCGACTTCATAAACTGTCTCCTTGCATTTAGAATCTGCGTAGCTCTTCTGCGTGGATTGGGCTACCTTGAGCCTATCGCGAATCAGTTTCACTTTCTGTTCAGACTCCTTAATCAGATCCGGTCCAAACAACTGGCGGTCTCCAACTTCATCCCACGACAATGGTGTTCTGCACCTTCTTCCGTACAAGGCTTCAAAAGGGGCCATCTTCAAACTGGATTGATAACTATTGTTGTAAGAGAACTCTGCATATGGCAAATTCTCGTCCCAACTAGATCCGTAATCTAGCGCACAAGCTCTCAGCATATCCTCCAAAATCTGATTGACTCTCTCGGTCTGTCCATCAGTCTGCGGATGGAAAGATGTATTGAATTCTATCCTGGTACCCAAAGTTTCATGCAACTGACTCCAGAACTTTGAGGTAAATTGGGTTCCTCTATCTGATACAATGCTCCTTGGAACTCCATGCAGACATACGATTCTGGTCATGTATATATTTGCCAACTTTCCACTGGTATAAGTAGTCTTCACTAGAATGAAATGAGCTACCTTTGTCAAACGACCGACTACAACCCATATCGAGTCATAGCCTGAACGAGTTCTGGGCAATCCGGTGATAAAATCCATGCCTAACTTATCCCACTTCCATTCGGGTATCGGCAATGGCTGTAGCAATCCTGCTGGCTTCTGATGCTCTACCTTCACTCTCTGACATACATCACAGACTGCTACATACTCCGCAATATCCTTCTTCATTCCGGTCCACCAGAAAATATCCTTCAAATCCAAATACCTCTTGGTATTTCCTGGGTGAATCGAATATGGCGAATCATGGGCCTCTTGCAGAATTAACTTCCTGATCTCCGAATCATTGGGCACATAAACGCGGTCTTCAAACCATAAGGTATCATGCTCATCCTCACGAAATCCTTTAGCTTTTCCCTTGCTTATTTTCTCCTTGATAGAAGCAATCTCCTTGTCAGTCTTCTAGGCTTCTCTGATCTTATCCATCAAAGTAGACTGAATCTCCAATGCTGCTACATAGCCTCTCGGGACTATCTCCAAACATAGGTCACGAAGATTTTCGGCTAACTCCCTTGGTAAATCTCCCGTCATTAGGGTGTTGACATGGCTTTTACAACTCAGCGCGTCAACTACTACGTTAGCCTTTCCGGGGTGATAATGCAATCTCATATCATAATCCTTGATGAGTTCCAACCATCTCCTTTGTCTGAGGTTCAACTCCTTCTGTGTGAAAATATACTTCAAACTCTTCTGATCCGTGTATACCTCACAATGGTTTCCAATGAGAAAGTGTCTCCACGTTTTTAATGCATGTACTACGGCTGCTAACTCCAAATCATGCATATCATAATTCAAGTCATGGGGCTTAAGCTATCTTGAGGCATATGAAACAACTCTTCTTTCCTGCATAAGCACTGCTCCAAGTCCTCAACGTGAAGCTTCACAATACACCTCATAATCCTTGGTCTGATCTGGCAAAATCAACACAGGTGATGTAAGAAAACGTTTCTTCAACTCCCGGAAACTGGCCTCACATTCCTCGGTCCATATGAACTTGGTATCCTTCTTCAACAACTCCATCATAGGCTTCGCAATCTTCGAGAAATTTTCAATAAATCTCCGGTAGTACCCTGCATGTCCAAGAAAACTCCGGATCTCTCCAACTGTTGTTGGGGTTCCCAATTTGTCACAGTGTCAACCTTGGTGGGATCTACTGCTATACCTTCTCCGGATATAACGTGTCCGAGAAATCCAACTTCCTTCAACCAAAACTCACATTTGCTAAACTTGGCATATAACTGATGTTCTCTGAGCTTACCAAGTACCAAACGCAAATGCTCCTTATGCTCCTCTTCATTCTTCGAGTAAACCAGGATATCATCAATGAACACTACAATGAACTTATCCAGAAACTCCATAAACACCTTGTTCATCATGTTCATAAAATATACAGGTGCGTTAGTCAGACCAAATGACATAACGGTATACTCGTACAGCCCACACCTGGTGGTAAAAGCCGTTTTAGGTATATCCTGTTCTCGAATCTTCAACTGATGGTATCCTGATCACATGTCGATCTTGGAAAATACCCTAGCTCCTTGCAATCGATCAAACAGATCATTGATCATCGGTAGTGGGTACTTGTTCTTGATGGTTACTTCATTCAATCCTCGATAATCAACAACCATCCATAACGATCCATCCTTCTTCTCCACTAGAAGTACTGGCGATCCCCAAGGCGAAGAACTTGGGCGAATATATCCTTTATACAGTAACTCATTAATCTGCTTCTTAATCTCCACCAAATCCTTTGCGGGCATCCTATATGGTCTCTTAGATATTGGCCCTGTGCCTGGCAAAAGCTCAATCGAAAACTCAATGTCTCTATCCGGCGGCATGTGTGGCAACTCCTCTGGAAATACATCAGGGAAATCCTTCACCACTGGTACTTCCTGCTGCACAACTCCTGTTAGACAATTTACTTGAGTCCTCTTCGGCACATGCCGGGATACATACTTGATCCTTCTCCCTTCTGGGGTGGTAAGCAAAATTGACTTACTGGCGCAATCGATGTTTCCTCCATACATCGACAGCCAATCCATACCCAGAATTACATCCAATCCTTGTGATTCCAAAATGATCAAATCCGAGGGAAACACATGCCTACCTATACTCAATGGCACTTGAAAACATCCCTTACTAGCCATATACTCCGCTCCTGGTGAGCTTACTAGCATAGGTGTTCTAAGAACTTTGGTGGGCAGGTTATACTTATCCACGAATTCCATTGATATGTATGAATGTGATGCACCAGTATCAAAAAGAATGAGTGTAGTAAATGACTTAACCAAAAACTTACCGATTACTGCATCCGGCTGCTCTTCAACCTCCTCCACGTTAACGTGGTTCACCTGTCCCCTATTGAAAGGGTTCGGCTTCTTCCCAGAGCTTCCATTGCCATTTCCATTCTAGGATTCAGGACATTGCATTTTAGGTCCGGAGTAAAGTTCATTTTGTTCGGCTCATTTTTAGGAGTCGGGGAAAATTTACTTTAGTAATTTTGGAGTCCATTTAGTTTTCTTTTTCTTTGTTTTTCTGCGCGCGCAATTATTTATATAAAAAAAGAGGAACTCCCGCCAGGCCAGCCGGGCCAAAGGCCCAGCCAACTGGCCACCCCAGCCCCGCTGTGCCCCAGCCTCCTTGGCGCGTGCGCCAGCGCCAGGCGCAAGCAGCGCCAGCCGCCGCCGCCTCTGGCTCTAGCCGAGTCCGGCTAGGGTAGCCCCCTCCCTTTCCTTTGTTTCGTTTTCTTTTTCATCTAGGATTCCTTTTTCCTACTCTATTTCTTGTCCCCTACCCCAAGTAAATCCTCCCCTCCCCAATATAAATACCCCAACACCCCCCCTCTAAATCATCAAATCAAACCCCAAGCCCCAAGCCCCAAGTCGCCGCCACCGCGCCACCCCACACCCGCGCCGCGCCCCAAGTCGCCGCCACCGCGCCACCCCACACCCGGGCCGCCGCACCTTGCCCACGCTGCCGCCGCACTTTGCCCACGCCGCCGCCGCCCTACGCCACGCCACCGGAGCCTCTCGCCGGAGACCTCGCCGGAGGTTGCCCCGCGTCTCTTTTCCTCGGATCGTTTTCTTCTAATCGTTCCGATTCTTTTCTTCTCTTCTGATTCGTTTTCTAGATCGGTTTTTCGTTTCGGTTTTCTTCTCCGAAACCCTAGATCGGATTCGTTTTCTTTTCCGATTTAGTTGCCTTTGGACCGTTCGCCGGACCATTCGTCCTAACGAACGTGATCATCGGATTCTTCTAGGTTAACGAACGTCCGTTCGTTTAACCGTTCTTCTTTTTCTTTCTGTCGGATTTATTCCGCGATCGCGATCTCAGATCCGATCTTCTTTCTAGTCTTTCTTCTCGCTCGTTTATCGGAATCAGGTGATTCAAGCGCCTGGAGTTTCATTTCGAAACCGCCGTTCTGTCTAATCAACTTAAACAAGTTTTTGCCCCCGTAAAATTTGACCTAGTTTCAACTTGCTAGAACCGAGTTGTTTTCTTCCGCCGTTTGTTTTCTGTTTTTTTGTTCGGTTCGTTCTTTCTTTGCAACCGGAGTTCTTAAGTTGAACTTTCTGGTTCGTTCTCTTGTTCGAGTTTTACCTGTGCATTAGATGAGTACTTATTGTGTGCTTGTTGTTTGTCTGCGATAGATCACCCGGATTGCGCCGCTTGTTACTTCGAAACCCTAGGTCTCGCGGATCATCAGCAAGGCAAGTAACACTTTGATCATACCTTTTCTACAACCCATGTTTTATTGCATTAGATCAATCCTCACACATTGCATGATTAGGATCTAATTAAATTGTGGGATGGGAAGTAGATGAGGTAGTACCTATCACCTGTATTATTATTATGAAACCTTTGGGAGTTACTTCTATGTTTGCTTATTATGCCATGCTATGCTAGTAGACGTGGATTGGGTCAGTGATATCCATGACAGATGTGAGTTGATAATTTTAATGGTTTATCTAAGGTGGCAACTTAAACACACATCTGGGTGGATTGAGGCACCTGATGTCTATCAGGACTTGCCTGTTTTTTTTTGACCGCCACCCAGGCTCAAAGAGATCATAAGATCTTTCATGCTAGAAACTTCCGTGTGCAGCCACAAGCCATTATGGGCTCTGGCATAGTTGACTAAGTTGTGCGAACTCTTACAGTGGTAGACTAGCAGATGTAGGGGATGTAGGTGTACCGGTCTACCCGATCGTAAGGTGCTAGCGCTTCTGAAAGACTGTGTCTCGGTCATCTGTTTCTCAAACACCCTGTAGTGCGAGAAACCAAACGGAGGCGATCGAGTCTTGTGGGGAAAAGTGCGCAAACCTTAATCAGATCCGGTCCAAACAACTGGCGGTCTCCAACTTCATCCCACGACAATGGTGTTCTGCACCTTCTTCCGTACAAGGCTTCAAAAGGGGCCATCTTCAAACTGGATTGATAACTATTGTTGTAAGAGAACTCTGCATATGGCAAATTCTCGTCCCAACTAGATCCGTAATCTAGCGCACAAGCTCTCAGCATATCCTCCAAAATCTGATTGACTCTCTCGGTCTGTCCATCAGTCTGCGGATGGAAAGATGTATTGAATTCTATCCTGGTACCCAAAGTTTCATGCAACTGACTCCAGAACTTTGAGGTAAATTGGGTTCCTCTATCTGATACAATGCTCCTTGGAACTCCATGCAGACATACGATTCTGGTCATGTATATATTTGCCAACTTTCCACTGGTATAAGTAGTCTTCACTAGAATGAAATGAGCTACCTTTGTCAAACGACCGACTACAACCCATATCGAGTCATAGCCTGAACGAGTTCTGGGCAATCCGGTGATAAAATCCATGCCTAACTTATCCCACTTCCATTCGGGTATCGGCAATGGCTGTAGCAATCCTGCTGGCTTCTGATGCTCTACCTTCACTCTCTGACATACATCACAGACTGCTACATACTCCGCAATATCCTTCTTCATTCCGGTCCACCAGAAAATATCCTTCAAATCCAAATACCTCTTGGTATTTCCTGGGTGAATCGAATATGGCAAATCATGGGCCTCTTGTAGAATTAACTTCCTGATCTCCAAATCATTGGGCACATAAACGCGGTCTTCAAACCATAAGGTATCATGCTCATCCTCACGAAATCCTTTAGCTTTTCCCTTGCTTATTTTCTCCTTGATAGAAGCAATCTCCTTGTAGTCTTCTGGGCTTCTCTGATCTTATCCATCAAAGTAGACTGAATCTCCAATGCTGCTACATAGCCTCTCGGGACTATCTCCAAACATAGGTCACGAAGATTTTCGGCTAACTCCCTTGGTAAATCTCCCGTCATTAGGGTGTTGACATGGCTTTTACAACTCAGCGCGTCAGCTACTATGTTAGCCTTTCCGGGGTGATAATGCAATCTCATATCATAATCCTTGATGAGTTCCAACCATCTCCTTTGTCTGAGATTCAACTCCTTCTGTGTGAAAATATACTTCAAACTCTTCTGATCCGTGTATACCTCACAATGGTTTCCAATGAGAAAATGTCTCCAGGTTTTTAATGCATGTACTATGGATGCTAACTCCAAATCATGCATAGCATAATTCAACTCATGGGGCTTAAGCTATCGTGAGGCATATGAAACAACTCTTCCTTCTTGCATAAGCACTGCTCCAAGTCCTCGACGTGAAGCATCATAATACACCTCATAATCCAGGGTCTGATCTGGCAAAATCAACACAAGTGATGTAAGAAAACGTTTCTTCAACTCCCGGAAACTGGCCTCACATTCCTCGGTCCATATGAACTTGGTATCCTTCTTCAACAACTCCGTCATAGGCTTCGCAATCTTCGAGAAATTTTCAATAAATCTCTGGTAGTACCCTTCATGTCCAAGAAAAACTCCGGATCTCTCCAACTGTTGTTGGGGTTCCCAATTTGTCACAGTCTCAACCTTGGTGGGATCTACTGCTATACCTTCTCCAGATATAACGTGTCCGAGAAATCCAACTTCCTTCAACCAAAACTCACATTTGCTAAACTTGGCATATAACTGATGTTCTCTGACCTTACCAAGTACCAAACGCAAATGCTCCTTATGCTCCTCTTCATTCTTCGAGTAAACCAGGATATCATCAATGAACACTACAACGAACTTATCCAGAAACTCCATAAACACCTTGTTCATCATGTTCATAAAATATGCAGGTGCGTTAGTCAGACCAAATGACATAACGGTATACTCGTACAGCCCACACCTGGTGGTAAAAGCCGTCTTAGGTATATCCTGTTCTCGAATCTTCAACTGATGGTATCCTGATCACAGGTCGATCTTAGAAAATACCTTAGCTCCTTGCAATCGATCAAACACATCATTGATCATCGGTAGTGGGTACTTGTTCTTGATGGTTACTTCATTCAATCCTCGATAATCAACAACCATCCATAACGATCCATCCTTCTTCTCCACTAGAAGTACTGGCGATCCCCAAGGCGAAGAACTTGGGCGAATATATCCTTTATACAGTAACTCATTAATCTGCTTCTTAATCTCCACCAAATCCTTTGCGGGCATCCTATATGGTCTCTTAGATATTGGCCCTGTGCCTGGCAAAAGCTCAATCAAAAACTCAATGTCTCTATCCGGCGGCATGTGTGGCAACTCCTCTGGAAATACATCAGGGAAATCCTTCACCACTGGTACTTCCTGCTGCACAACTCCTGTTAGACAATTTACTTGAGTCCTCTTCGGCACATGCCGGGATACATACTTGATCCTTCTCCCTTTTGGGGTGATAAGCAAAATTGACTTACTGGTGCAATCGATGTTTCCTCCATACATCGACAGTCAATCCATACCCAGAATTACATCCAATCCTTGTGATTCCAAAATGATCAAATCCGAGGGAAACACATGCCTACCTATACTCAATGGCACTTGAAAACATCCCTTACTAGCCATATACTCCGCTCCTGGTGAGCTTACTAGCATAGGTGTTCTAAGAACTTTAGTGGGCAGGTTATACTTACCCACGAATTCCCTTGATATGTATGAATGTGATGCACCAGTATCAAAAAGAATGAGTGTAGTAAATGACTTAACCAAAAACTTACCGATTACTGCATCTGGCTGCTCTTCAACCTCCTCCACGTTAACATAGTTCACCTGTCCCCTATTGAAAGGGTTCAGCTTCTTCCCAGAGCTTCCATTGCCATTTCCATTCTAGGATTCAGGACATTCATTGGCATAATGTCCGGTCTTCTGGCACTTAAAACAAGTGACTTGGCTCAGGTCTCTCTTGGCTGGGGTTGATGGGTTGGTGCGGTTCTGGCCATTGCTTCATCCATTCCCATTACCATTCTTGGTGCTGTTATGATTGTGCGAGCTACCTCCTCCATGGATATGCTGAAAATGTCCTCCCGGTCTAGGGGTAAAATGTGGCTTCTACTGAGCTCCTGAATTGTACTTCCCTTGTCCATACTTCCTTTTGTGGTTCTCAATCTGCTGCTACTTCCCTTCAATAATGAGAGCACGATCTACCAACTCCTGGTAGTTGTTGAAGGTTGCTACCATCAACTGCATGCTCAACTCATCATTCAGTCCTTCCAGAAACTTCTCCTGCTTAGCTGCATCCATAGCAACGTCATCTGGGGCATAACGTGCTAACTTACTAAAGTCCTCCACATACTGGCCAACTGTCTGTCCTCCTTGACGCAAGTTGTGAAACTCTTGCTTCTTCATGGCCATAGCTCCTGCTGAAACATGGGCAGTACGAAAAGCCTGCTGAAACTGGTCCCATGTGACAGTGTCAATAGGGAAAGTGGCTGTGAAATTCTCCCACCATGATGTTACGGGTCCTTCAAGCTGATGTGCGGCAAACTTCACCTTTTCTGCATCTGTGCATCCTGCCGTGGTCAACTCCCTTGCTGTCTTGCGGAGCCAATCATCTGCTACTATAGGCTCGGTGCTACTAGAAAACACCGGCGGATTCAGCCTAAGAAAACGGGCTAAGTGATCAACAGGTGGTGGTGGTGGTGGGTTGTTGTTGTTGTTGTTTCCCTGATTATGATTCTGATCTAGCAACTGCATCAATGTGTTCTGCTGCTGGATCAACTGGGTGAGCTCCAGTGGGAAGGTAAATCCGGGGTCACGTCTCGGAGGCATCTGAGGGTTTAGAAAAGATGAGATTTAAGAATAGAGAGGGGTCTAGAGACAAAACACTACCCATATGCACATGAGGCAAAAGCAAACAATTCATTTCATTCAATCAAACAAGGGCATGCAATCGATCTAACTATCGCAAAAGTGCTCGGACTACTATATTTACATGGTGGACTACTACTACTGATGGGGTGGTCTACTAGAAATATTCTTCGGTTGCAGACTCCATGATATCTGCTCCAGCTTCATCAACATAGTCATCATCAATATCTTCTGGATCCGAGTCGGTGTCATCGATGATGATGTAGTCTTCCGGGCGAATCTCCTTGGGTTCTTCATCTTCTTCTACTGGTGTAGGGCCTCCCATGAATATTCCGATCTTCATTGTTAAGTCGGCATTCTTGTCCACTAGTACTTCGATTTCCTCTTCATAATCTTCACGTGTAGCCTTGAGTTCTTCCTCCAGTTCCTTGATTCTTGTCCTCGCCTTCTTCAGATCTATCATGTCGGCGCACATCTGGTTCTCCTGACGTTGAATGTGCTGATTTAACTCCTGGATAAAAGCTGCAATTGACCTATCCTTCCTAGTGCTGATCATCTCCCAGTGTTCATCTCGGCGCCCACAAATCTAGTAGATAGTATCCTTGAGGTCATTGCGGTAAAATTCTCCAATGCATCCCATGGCGATGTGAGATGCCATGCTCTTTCCTAGACTCCAAGTTGGTTCATCAAAAGAAAACTCTATGGGCTCAGTGACTGGCATGAACGTCCTTCCTGGAACTTGAACTTGAATCATCCAGCGCTCCTCTTCAGGTAAAGTGGCGTTGTAGTTCCCGGTGAAGCTTGGTACTCCTATGTTCAGATATCTAGTGACTTCCTTCAAGTGGCGTCCAAAGGGTGTATCTTCATCCGGTTGCGTGAACTTGTTCCTTGCATCCACCATCCTAAAAGAGTATAAAAGATGAGAAGTCAGAATGAGAAGAGAGTGAGTAGTGATCTAGGTCTTTTAACTTAGTGGTCATGTCCTACAGTCATCGTGTGCTCTGATACCATCTTGTAGCGACTAGACCTCAAACGGTCCAATCTCTGTGCGCAGGTGTCATCCCTGGATCAGTAATGCTGACACCACACATTACTTGAAGGATTTATAACAGAGTAGCAATCACGCACTTATTACATCGAGTGTCTCAAAAGAGAACTTATTACAATAAATATGGCTTAAGGCCATCTAATAACATTAACAGCGGAAGGCTTGGAAGATAAGTGAGTCCATCAACTCCAACGGCATCACTGAGTATAGAACCACGACCTAAAGGCACCTTAATCGACGCCTGAAAAGTCTGCAACATGAACGTTGCAGCCCAAAACAGGTCAGCACATGGAATATGCTGGCAATGTAACACATAGAGAGCAATGAAAATAAAAGGCTATACTAAATGCATATTTGGCCAGTGGAAAGCTCTATGGTTACAGTTTTGCGTAAAGCCAATTTTTCCCTACTGCAAAGGAATAAATTTTATTTAACTATCATGGTAGTTGTTAAACATTGAGAGTGTAGACACCCTCTCAATCCCAATTAAGCATCATCATTAAACAAAACCCAACAAAATTAATTAGAGTAACATGATGAGATTCACATGATAATCCAAGTACTAGATACTCAAGATGTCCATAACCGGGGACACGGCTAACCATGATTAGTTTATACACTCTGCAGAGGTTTGCGCACTTTTCCCCACAAGACTCGATCTCCTCCGTTGGGATTCTCGCACTACATGGTGTTTGAGAAACGGATGATCGAGACATAGTCTTTCAGAAGCGCTAGCACCTTACGATCGGGTAGACCGTTACACCTACTTTCCCCTACATCTTCTAGTCTACCACTGTAAGAGTTCGCACGACTTAGTCAACTATGCTAGAGCCCATAGTAGCTTGTGGCTGCACACGGAAGTTGCTAGCATGAATAATCTCATGATCCCTTTGGGCCTGGGTGGCGGTCCAAAAGAAAAACAGGCAATCACTAGAATACCCAGGTGCCTCAATCCACCCAAATGTGTATTTAAGTGACCACCTTAGATAAACCATTAATTTAACAATCTCACATCTGTCATGGATACACTCACCCAATCCACGTCTACTAGCATAGTATGGCATAATAAGCAAACGTAGAAGTAACTCCCAAAGGTTTGATAATAAACAGGTAATAGGTACTACCTCAACTACTTCCCAGAACCCACAATTTAATTAGATCCTAATCATGCAATGTGTGAGGATTGATCTAATGCAATAAAAACTGGGTAGTAGGAGGTATGATCAAAGTGTTACTTGCCTTGTTGATGATCCGGGAAACCTAGCGATTCGAAGTAGCAAGCGGCGCACTCCGGGTACTCTATCGCAAACAAACAAGCATACAATAAGTACTCAACTAATGCATAGGTAAAACTCAAATAAGAGATCTAACTAGAAATTTCAACTTAAGAACTCCGGTTGGCAAAAATAATCAAATCGAACGAAGCAACGAAAGACAAACGGCAAAAGAAACAGGCTTCCTTTACTATTCTGGATCTAGGGCAATTTTTACTGAGGCAAAAGCTTGTTTGAGTTGGTTAATCGGAAAGAGGGTTTCGAGAAGAAACTCCAGGCGCTTGAATCGCCTGATTCCAATAAACAAGCGAAAAGTTATACGAGAACGGAAATCGGATTAGGAATCACGATCAGAAAAATCGCGGATTTAATCCGAGAAAAACAAAATGATGAACAAATTAATGAACGAACGTTCATTATCTGGATCTAAACGATGAACGCGTTCGTTAAAACGAACGAACGAGCGAGCGCTCGCTCAATAAATAAACCAGAAAAACCTATCTATATAAAAAAATGAAACCAAAAAAACCGAACGAAAAACCGACGGAAACCGAACGGTTTTTCGAGAAAAAATGGCGGCGGCGAGGTCAACCTCCGGCGGGCGGCGGCTCCAGCGGGCAGCGATGTCGGTGGCGGCGGTGCTCCAGCGGGAAGCGAGGGGCGGCGGCGGGGCGACGCGGTGGTGCGGCGCGGCGACGGGGCAGCAGCGCGATGCCGCGGCGGCGGGGGCGGGGCACTAGGGTTTGGGGTCGGCTGGGCTCCTCCCCGGCTTATAAGGCCGACCGGGCCAGGTGTCCGGGTCGGACACGGCCCGTTAGGTCAGTTCGTGTTTTTTTCAATAGTTACGCTCAGAAAAGAAACAAAGGGAATACTAAACAGACTCCAAAAATCCTGAAATAAATTTTCCTCGGCTCCTAATATCAAGCCGCACATGATGAACATTTATTTGGGACCTAAATGCAATTTTGAAAAACGCGCATTTTTCCTAAATTCAAATAAAATAGCAAATAAAACCAAAATAAAATCCTACTTGATTTTATTATTAAATCCTCAATATTTCTTTATTTTGGGAAAGTCATTTTATTCCCTCTCTCATATTTTTGTAATAGAAATAATTGAAGATAAAATAAATAAAATCAAATGATCCTATTTTCAAAATTTGAGAAAACTCAAATATGAAAATAACGAAATCCCCAACTCTCTCCAAGGGTCCTTGAGTTGCGTAGAATTTTCTAGGTTCAACCGAAATGCAATAAAATATGATATGCAATGATGATCTATTATATAATATCACAAATTGAAAATTTGGGAGTTTCATCTTTCTACTAAACAACTAACTTTTATTATCTTGCAATTTATTCGTAGTTTTATTCTTGCAAAGTAATTCTAGTTTTATTCTTGTTCTAGGTAAAGCAAACGTTAAGTGTGCGTAGAGTTGTATCGGTGGTTGATAGAACTTATTTATCAAAGAAAGCTACAAACGATCCCCTATATTTGTGGGTTATCACACCGTCATAGCCGTCCATTCCATCGCCACCGCCGCTGGAGGGACCCATGCCATCGCCGTCGTTGTCGTTCTCGTTCCTCCAGTGGCGGAAGGGCGTCATAGGGCCACGACAACCTTGTCTGGTGACTGCCTGGCACTTGATCCGGATATTAGCTTTCTTGCAGCGAGGTGTCCACGAGGGTGTCCACGAGGGTCAAGGGCGCACCCCTGCCTCGTGGGCCCCTCAAGCATCGTCTCGCGTTGATTTCAGTTCCAAAAATTCACATATATTCCAAAAAAATCTCCGTCAGTTTTTATCCCGTTTGGACTCCGTTTGATATGGATTTTCTGCGAAACAAAAAACATGCAACAAACAGGAACTGACACTGGGCACTGGATCAATATGTTAGTCCCAAAAATAGTATGAAAAGTTGCCAAAAGTATATGAAAGTTGTATAATATTGGCAAGGAACAATCGAAAATTATAGATATGACGGAGATGTATCAGCATCCCCAAGCTTAATTCCTGCTCGCCCTCGAGTAGGTAAATGATAAAAAAGATAATTTTTGATGTGGAATGCTACCTAGCATAATCTTGATCATGTAATCTAATCATGGCATGAATATTAAGACACGAGTGATTCAAAGCAATAGTCTATCATTTGACATTAAGACAATAATACTTCAAGCATACTAATAAAGCAATCATGTCTTTTCAAAATAACTTGGCAAAAGAAAGTTATCCCTACGAAATCATATGGTCTGGCTATGCTCCATCTTCACCACACAAAGCATTCAAATCATGCACAACCCCGATGACAAGACAAGCAATTCTTTCCAACTTTTGACGTTCTCAAACCTTTTCAACTTTCACGCAATACATGAGCGTGAGCCATGGATATAGCACTATAGGTGGAATAGAATATGATGGTGGAGGTTGTGTGGAGAAGACAAAAGGGAGAAAGTCTCACATCAACGCGGCTAATCAACGGGCTATGGAGATGCTCATCAATTGATGTCAATGTGAGGAGTAGGGATTGCCATGCAACGGATGCACTAGAGATATAAGTGTATGAAAGCTCAAACTGAAACTAAGTGGGTGTGCATCCAACTTGCTTGCTCATGAAGACCTAGGGCATTTGAGGAAGCCCATCGTTGGAATATACAAGCAAAGTTCTATAATGAAAAAATTCCCACTAGCATATGAAAGTGATAACTCAAGAGACTCTCTATATGAAGAACATGGTGCTACTCTGAAGCACAAGTGTGGTAAAAGGATAGTAACATTGTCCCTTCTTTTTTTATTTTTTATTTTTTTTTGCAGGCTTCTTTGGCCTTTATATCTTTTGGGGGGGGCTTCTTTGGCCAGTTTTATTTTGATCTTGGGACAATGTTCTAATAATTATGATCATCACACTTTTATTTACTTACAACTCAATATTACAACTCGATACTAGAACAAAGATATGACTCTATATGAATGCCTCCAGCGCTGTACCGGGATGTGCAATGATCTAGCATAGCAATGACATCAAAAAATGGACAAGCCATGAAAACATCATGCTAGCTATCTTACGATCATGCAAAGCACTGTGACAATGAATGCTCAAGTCATGTATATGATGATGATGGAAGTTGCATGGCAATATATCTCGGAATGGCTATTGAAATGCCATGATAGGTAGGTATGGTGGCTATTTTGAGGAATATATAAGGAGGCTTATGTGTGATAGAGCGTATCATATCATGGGGATTGGATGCACTGGTGAAGTTTGCACCAACTCTCGAGGTGACAAAGGGCAATGCACGGTACCGAAGAGGCTAGCAATGATGGAAGGGTGAGAGTGCGTATAATCGATGGACTCAACATTAGTCATAAAGAACTCACACAATTATTGCAAAAATCTATTAATCATCAAAATAAAGTACTACATGCATGCTCCTAGGGGGATAGATTGGTAGGAAAAGACCATCGCTCGTCCCCGACCGCCACTCACAAGGAACACAATCAATAAATACCTCATGCTCCAACTTAGTTACATAACGGTTCACCAGTCGTGCATGCTACGGGAATCACAAACCTCAGCACAAGTATTTCTACAATCCACAACTACCCACTAGCATGACTCCAAGATCACCATCTTTATATCGCAAAACTATTGCAAGAGTCAAACATATCATATTCAGTGATCTACAAGTTTTATGTAGGATTTTATGACTAACCATGTGAATGACCAGTTCCTGTCATCTCTCTAAATAGATATAAGTGAAGCAAGAGAGTTTAATTCTTTCTACAAAAGATATGCCCACGCTCTAACAAATATAAGTGAAGCAAAAGAGCATTCTACAAATGACGGTTTTCTATGTGAAGAGAAAACAGGCAATCCAAACTTCAGAAGATATAAGTGAAGCACATGAAGCATTCTATAAAACCATACTCAAAAGATATAAGTGAAGTGCAATGAGCATTATATAAATCAACCAAGGACTATCTCATACCAGCATGGTGCATCAAAGAAAAGTGAAAACTAAATACAAAAGACGCTCCAAGATTTACGCATATCATGTGACGATTAAAAATATAGCTCCAAGTAAAATTACCGATGATTGTTATAAGAAAGAGGGGATGCCTTCTGGGGCATCCCCAAGATTGGTTGCCTGGGAGTCCTTGAATATTTCCTTGGGGTGCCTCGGGCATCCCCAAGCTTAGGCTCTTGCCACTCTTTATTCCTTCCTCCATCGTGATCTCTTCCAAAACTTGAAAAACTTCAATCACACAAAACTTAACAAAAAGTTCGGTAAGATCCGTTAGTATAATAAAGCAAATCACTACTCTAAGTACTTTTGAAAATAAATTCATATTTTATTTTTGCATTGTAGCTACTGTAATATAACTTTTCCTTGGATTAATCCACTGATAGAAATTGATAGTTTCATCAAAATAAGCAAACTATACAGCAAAAACATAATCTGTCTTAAACAGGACAGTCTGTAGTAATCTGAACATTCACCATACTTTTGGTATTCCAAAATTCTGAAATAATTAGGAAAAAAACAATTTGTATAGAAATACAGTGCAAAAAGTTTTAGAACCGTTTGATGTTCCAGTAAAAAATGTAAAATTGTGCACTATAGCCAAAGTTTCTGTTCTGCACCGCACAAACCAACAAGCAATGTAAACATCCTAAAGGCAAATCTTGGCACATTATTTTTATAATACAATGGAATTGTACAAGGGGATAATTATTTTTGTTGAAAATTTTCTATAATCAAGATCCACAAAGTTTGTGTGAGCATGAACAAAGTTCAAGGAGCTCCCCCACTTCAACAATGCTTGTCTCTCTCAGTTTTACTTTCCTTTTTGAAAAGTTTTGGGTTCCCCTCTTTATTTTTTTGTTTTTGAACTATATAGAAGCACTCAGCAGAAATAAATGACTCTCTAAAACTTCCGGGTTGTCTCCCTGGCAGCGCTTTCTTTAAAGCCATTAAGCTAGGCATGTAGTGCTCAAGTAATGGATCCACCCGGATCCCACGGTATATCAAAGCCAATTTTAATTAACAATGATTTGTGATTTAGTAGTGAGCACAAAGCAACATATATCATGTAATGACGAAGTCTAACTCTCTTCCTATGCATCGGCATATCATAAAGGAACAAATCATGCACACATAGTAAAGGCCAATGCATAGTATAAGAAGTTTCTTGCAATTTTATCATATTGGAAACATAAAGAGGCGGAGATGTAGTTCCTCTCTCATAATAATTGCAAGTAGGAGCAGCAAGCACATGCATATTATATCTATCAAAATCATCATGTGTAATTGTGAAACACAACCCATCAATATAATCCTTAACAAGGGCAAACTTCTCCGATATAGTGTAGTCGGGAGAATTCAAATAGATAATAGGACTATCATGCGTGGGTGCAATAGCAACAATTTCATGTTTAACATACGGAACTATAGCAAGTTCATCTCCATAAGCATAATTCATATTGGCATCTTGGCCACGAGCATAGCAAGCATCATCAAAAAGGGATATTTCAAAAGAATCAACGGGATCATTACAATCATCATAGAAATCATCCTTCGGTAAGCACGAAGGGAAATTAAACAATGTAGAATTGAAGATTTACTCTCATTAGAAGGTGGGCACGGGTAGCTAATCTGCTCTTCCTCCTTTTGTTCTTCACTCTCCTCATCATCTTTTTCATCCAATGAGCTCATAGTTTCATCAATTTCTTCTGCCATAGACTCCTGCAAAATATTAGTCTCTTCTTGGACAGCGGAGACTCTCTCAACAAAATCAGAAATATCGGAATTGAATTCATAATTATCATAGCAATATCTAAGTATAGCAAAAATTTCAGGTCTGTAAACAGCATCATCAAGATCTTCACACTCTTTAAACAAAGATTCAATTTCACAAGCACCCATAAAAGCAACGAATTCTTCTATTCGTTCCACATCATAGTAATCATATATACCTTTAGCATATGAAGCTAAGGTTTCATTATCATTAAATTCGCATGAAAAGGGAAGGTGTGGAGCCTTCATCCTAGAGCAACAAGTATAATCATATCTCAAGCATAGTTGCCAAGCATACCAATGCAACATATAAATTTGATCGCATAATAGTTTCCCTTTTTGAGTCAAGCGATAATCCCTAAAGTATTCACGTTGATCCAACGTGTCTCCCATGACATAATTGAATGGGGTTTTCTCAGGATTATCAATGTAGTGCATAATCTTTTTCAATAATGAGCATCGAGGGTTTTAGGAGGTTCCCTATCTCCATGAGTTGGAAGTACACCTAATTTTTTTGGTATTTCCTGTTCCATATCCATAACTAAAGATAGAGAACAACTTAGAACAAAAAATAAAAATTACTTAGCGATGAATATTCACCCCACGCTATTGCTCCTCGACAACGACGCCAGAAAAAGGTCTTGCTAACCCACAAGTATAGGGGATGAATTGTAGCCTCTTTTGATAAGTAAGAGTGTCGAACCCAATGAGGAGCTAAAGGTAGAACAAATATTCCCTCAAGTTATATCGACCACCGATACAACTCTACACATGCTTAACGTTCGCTTTACCTAGAACAAGTATGAAACTAGAAGTACTTTGTAGGTGTTGTTGGATAGGTTTGAAAGATAATAAAGAGCACGTGAATAAAAAGTAGGGGCTTTTTAGATAAAGACACAACTAAGTTAGGTTTAGTAGAGAGCTTTTTGTCACACAAGAAAGTTATTTGTCCCTAGGCAATCGATAACTAGACCGGTAATCATTATCGCAATTTTATTTGAGGGAGAGGCATAAGCTAACATATTTCTCTTCTTGGATTATATGCACTTATGATTGGAACTCTAGCAAGCATATGCAACTACTAAAGATCATGAAGGTAAAACCCAACCATAGCATTATAAGGGATCAAGTCCTCTTTACTCCCATTCGCAAACAACCTACTTACTCGGGTCTGTGCTTCTGTCACTCACACCACCCACCATAAGCAAATCATGAACATATTACAAACCCTACAGCAGGGATCCCTCACGCTTGCGCGACACGGAGAGCACCAAAGGACAGCACCAATAATAAAACATGCAACTCAAACCAATCACGATCATCAATTAACCCATAGGACAAAACGGATCTACTCAAACATCATAGGATAGCCATTCATCATTGGGAAATAATATATAGCATTGAGAACCATGTTTAAGTAGATATTACAGCGGGTAAAAGAGGGGTTACACCGCTGCATAGAGGGGGGAAGAGTTGGTGATGATGGCGGTGAAGTTGTTGGTGTAGATTGCGGTGATGATGATGGCCCCGGCGGCGTTCTGGATCCACCGAAAGAGAGGGGAAGAGAGCCCTTCTTCTTCTTCTCCCTTGACCTTCTACCTAGATGGGAGAAGGGTTTCCCCTCTGGTCCATGGCCTCCATGGAATGGGACGGGTGAGAGCTCCTCCGAGATTGGATCAGTCTCTCTCTGTTTCTCCGTTCCAGATTCTGCCCTTTCACCGTTTCTTGTATTCCCGGAGATCTGTAACTCCGATTGGGCTGAAATTTGGACACGATTTTTATCCAGATATTAGCTTTCTTGCGGCGAAAGAAGGGCAATGACCGCCTCACGGGGTGTCCACGAGGGTCAGGGGCGCACCTGCCCCCTGGGCGTGCCCCCTGCCTCATGGGCCCCTCGAGCATCGTCTCGCGTTGATTTCACTTCCCAAAATTCACATATATTCCAAAAAAAATCTCCGTCAGTTTTTATCCCATTTGGACTCCGTTTGATATGGATTTTCTGTGAAATAAAAAACATGCAACAAACAGGAACTGGCACTGGGCACTGAATCAATATGTTAGTTCCAAAAATAGTATGAAAAGCTGCCAAAAGTATATGAAAGTTTTATAATATTGGCATGGAACAATCAAAAATTATAGATACGACGGAGATGTATCAGCATCCCCAAGCTTAATTCCTGCTCGTCCTCGAGTAGGTAAATGATAAAAAAATAATTTTTGATGTGGAATGCTACCTAGCATAATCTTGATCATGTAATCTAATCATGGCATGAATATTAAGACACGAGTGATTCAAAGCAATAGTCTATCATTTGACATTAAGACAATAATACTTCAAGCATACTAATAAAGCAATAATGTCTTTTCAAAATAACATGGCCAAAGAAAGTTATCCCTACAAAATCATATGGTCTGCTATGCTGCATCTTCACCAGACAAAGCATTCAAATCATGCACAACCCCAATGATAAGCCAAGCAACTGTTTCATACTTTTGACGTTCTCAAACCTTTTCAACTTTCACACAATACATGAGCGTGAGCCATGGATATTGCACTATAGGTGGAATAGAATATGATGGTGGAGGTTGTGTGGAGCAGACAAAAGGGAGAAAGTCTCACATCAACGCGGCTAATCAACGGGCTATGGAGACGCCCATCAATTGATGTCAATGTGAGGAGTAGGGATTGCCATGTAACAGATGCACTAGAGCTATAAGTGTATGAAAGCTCAAACTGAAACTAAGTGGGTGTGCATCCAACTTGCTTGCTCATGAAGACCTAGGGAATTTGAGAAAGCCCATCGTTGGAATATACAAGCCAAGTTCTATAATGAAAATTCCCACTAGTATATGAAAGTGATAACTCAAGAGACTCTCTATATGAAGAACATGGTGCTACTCTGAAGCACAAGTGTGGTAAAAGGATAGTAACATTGTCCCATCTCTTTATTTTTATTTTTTAGCCTTCTTTCGCCTCTATATCTTTTTTGGGGGGGCTTCTTTGGCCACTTTTATTTTGATCATGGGACAATGTTCTAATAATTATGATCATCACACTTTTATTTACTTACAACTCAATATTACAACTCGATACTAGAACAAAGATATGACTCTATATGGATGCCTCCAGCGGTGTACCGGGATGTGCAATGATCTAGCATAGCAATGACATTAAAAAACGGACAAGCCATGAAAACATCATGCTAGCTATCTTACGATCATGCAAAGCAATATTACAATGAATGCTCAAGTCATGTATATGATGATGATGGAAGTTGCATCGCAATATATCTCGGAATGGCTATGGAAATGCCATGATAGGTAGGTATGGTGGCTATTTTGAGGAATATATAAGGAGGCTTATGTGTGATAGAGAGTATCATATCATGGGGTTTGGATGCACTGGCGAAGTTTGAACCAACTCTCGAGGTGAGAAAGGGCAATGCATGGTACCAAAGAGGCTAGCAATGATGGAAGGGTGAGAGTGCGTATAATCCATGGACTCAACATTAGTCATAAAGAACTCACATACTTATTGCAAAAATCTATTAATCATTGAAACAAAGTACTACGTGCATGCTCCTAGGGGGATTGATTGGTAGGAGAAGACCATCGCTCGTCCCCGACCGCCACTCACAAGGAAGACAATCAATAAATACCTCATGCTCCAACTTAGTTACATAACGGTTCACCATACGTGCATGCTACGGGAATCACAAACCTCAGCACAAGTATTTCTACAATCCACAACTACCCACTAGCATGACTCGAAGATCACCATCTTTATATCGCAAAACTATTGCAAGAGTCAAACATATCATATTCAGTGATCTACAAGTTTTATGTAGGATTTTATGACTAACCATGTGAATGACCAGTTCCTGTCATCTCTCTAAATAGATATAAGTGAAGCAAGAGAGTTTAATTCTTTCTACAAAAGATATGCCCACGATCTAACAAATATAAGTGAAGCAAAAGAGCATTCTACAAATGACGGTTTTCTATGTGAAGAGAAAACAGGCAATCCAAACTTCAAAAGATATAAGTGAAGCACATGAAGCATTCTATAAAACCATACTCAAAAGATATAAGTGAAGTGCAATGAGCATTCTATAAATCAACCAAGGACTATCTCATACCATCATGGTGCATCAAAGAAACGTGAAAACTAAATACAAAAGACGCTCCAAGATTTACGCATATCATGTGACGAATAAAAATATAGCTCCAAGTAAAATTACCGATGATTGTTAGAAGAAAGAGGGGATGCCTTCCGAGGCATCCCCAAGCTTGGTTGCTTGAGAGTCCTTGAATATTTCCTTGGGGTGCCTCGGGCATCCCCAAGCTTAGGCTCTTGCCACTCCTTATTCCTTCATCCATCGTGATCTCTCCCAAAACTTGAAAACTTCAATCACACAAAACTTAACAAAAAGTTCGGTAAGATCCGTTAGTATAATAAAGAAAATCACTACTCTAAGTACTGTTGCAAACCAATTCATATTTTATTTTTGCATTGTAGCTACTGTAAAATAACTTTTCCATGGATTAATCCACTGATAGAAATTGATAGTTTCATCAAAATAAGCAAACTATGCATCAAAACAGAATCTGTCTTAAACAGGACAGTCTGTAGTAATCTGAACATTCACCATACTTTTGGTACTCCAAAAATTCTGAAATAATTAGGAAATAACAATTTGTATAGAAAGACAGTGCAAAAAGTTTTAGAACCGTTTGAATGTAAAACCGCGCACTACAGCCAAAGTTTCTGTTCTGCACCGCACAAACCAACAAGCAATGTAAACATCCTAAAGGCAAATCTTGGCACATTATTTTTATAATACAATGGAATTGTACAAGGGGATAATTATTTTTGTTGAAAAGTTTCTGTAATCAAGATTCACAAAGTTTCCGTGGGCATGAACAAAGGTCAAGGAGCTCCCCCACTTCAACAATGCTTGTCTCTCTCACTTTTACTTTCCTTTTTGAAAAGTTTTGGGTTCCCCTATGTATTTTTTTTTGTTTTTACACTATATAAAATCACTCAGCAGAAATAAATGACTCTCTAAAACTTCCAGGTTGTCTCCCTGGAAGCGCTTTCTTTAAAGCCATTAAGCTAGGCATATAGTGCTCAAGTAATGGATCCACCCGGATCCCATGGTATATCAAAGCCAATTTTAATTAATAATGATTTGTGATTTAGTAGTGAGCACAAAGCAACATATATCATGTAATGATGAAGTCTAACTCTCTTCCTATGCATCGGCATGTCATAAAATAATAAATCATGCTCACATAGTAAAGGCCAATGCATAGTATAAGAAGTTTCTTGCAATTTTATCATATTGGAAACATAGAGAGGCGGAGATGTAGTTCCTCTCTCATAATAATTGCAAGTAGGAGCAGCAAGCACATGCATATTATATCTATCAAAATCATCATGTGTAGTAGTGAAACGCAACCCATCAATATAATCCTTAATAAGGGCAAACTTCTCCGATATAGTGTAGTCGGGAGAATTCAAATACATAATAGGACTATCATGCGTGGGTGCAATAGCAACAATTTCATGTTTAACATACGGAACTATAGCAAGTTCATCTCCATAAGCATAATTCATATTGGCATCTTAGCCACAAGCATAGCAAGCATCATCAAAAAGGGATATTTCAAAAGAATCAACGGGATCGTTACAATCATCATAGCAATCATCCTTCGGTAAGCACGAAGGGAAATTAAACAATGTAGAATTGAAGATTTACTCTCATTAGAAGGTGGGCACGGGTAGCTAATCCGCTCTTCCTCCTTTTGGTCTTCGCTCTCCTCATCATCTTTTTCATCCAATGAGCTCATAGTTTCATCAATTTCTTCTTCCATAGACTCCTGCAAAATATTAGTCTCTTCTTGGACAGCGGAGACTCTCTCAACAAAATCATCAATATCGTAATTGAATTCATAATTATCATAGCAATATCTAAGTATAGTAAAAAAATTAGGTCTGTAAATAGCATCATCAAGATCTTCACACTCTTTAAACAAAGATTCAATTTCATAAGCACCCATAAAAGTAACAAATTCTTCTATTCGTTCCACATCATAGTAATCATATATATCATTAGCATATGAAGCTAAGGTTTCATTATCATTAAATTCACTTGAAAAGGGAAGGTGTCGAGCCTTCATCCTAGAGCAAAAAGTGTAATCATATCTCAAGCATAGTTGCCGAGCATACCAATGCAACATATAAATTTGATCCCACAATAGTTTCCCTTTTTGAGTCAAGCGATAATCCCTAAAGTATTCATGTTGATCCAACGTGTCTCCCATAACATAATTGAATGGGGTTTTCTCAGGATTATCAAAGTAGTACATAATCTCTTTCACATAATGAGCATCGAGGGTTTTAGGAGGTTCCCTATCTCCATGAGTAGCAAGTACACCTATTTTTTTGGTATTTCGTGTTCCATATCCATAACTAAAGATAGAGAACAACTTAGAACAGAAAATAAAAATTACTTAGTGATAAAGAAAACAAGCACACACGAGAATATTCACCCCACGCTATTGCTCCCCTGCAACGGCGCCAGAAAAAGGTCTTGATAACCCACAAGTATTGGGGATCAATTGTAGACTGTTTCGGTAAGTAAGTGTCGAACCCAACGAGGAGCTAAAGGTAGAACAAATATTCCCTCAAGTTCTATAGACCACCGATACAACTCTACGCACGCTTGACGTTCGCTTTACCTAGAACAAGTATGAAACAAGAAGTACTTTGTAGGTGTTGTTGGATAGGTTTGCAAGATAATAAAGAGCACATGAATAAAAAGTAGGGGCTATTTAGATAATGACACAACTAAGTTAGGTTTAGTAGAGAGCTTTTTGTCACACAAGAAAGTTATTTGTCCCTAGGCAATCGACAGCTGGACTGGTAATCATTATTCCAATTTTATTTGAGGGAGAGGCATAAGCTAACATACTTTCTCTTCTTGGATCATATGCACTTATGATTGGAACTCTAGCAAGCATCCGCAAGTACTAAAGATCATTAAGGTAAAACCCAACCATAGCATTATAAGGCATCAAGTCCTCTTTACTCCCATACGCAAACAACCTACTTACTCGGGTCTGTGCTTCTGTCACTCACGCCACTCACCATAAGCAAATCATGAACATATTGCAAACCCTACAGTGGAGATCCCTCACGCTTGCGCGACACGGAGAGCACCATAGGACAGCACCAATAATAAAACATGCAACTCAAACCAATCATGATCATCAATTAACCCATAGGACAAAACGGATCTACTCAAACATTACAGGATAGCCATACATCATTAGGAAATAATATATAGCATTGAGCACCATGTTTAAGTAGAGAATACAGAGGGTAAAAGAGGGGTTACACCGCTCGATAGAGGGGGGAAGAGTTGGTGATGATGGCGGTGAAGTTGTTGGTGTAGATTGCGGTGATGATGATGGCCCCGGCGGCGTTCCGGCGTCACCGAAAGAGAGGGGGAGAGAGCCCCCCTTCTTCTTCTTCTTCCTTGACCTTCTACCTAGATGGGAGAAGGGTTTCCCCTCTGGTCCATGGAGTCCATGGCATGGGAGGGGCGATAGCCCCTCCGAGATTGGATCTGTCTCTCTTTGTTTCTGTGTTCCAGATTCTGCCCTTTCACCGTTTCTGATATTGCCGGAGATCCGTAACTCCGATTGGGCTGAAATTTGGACATGATTTTTATCTGGATATTAGCTTTCTTGCGGCGAAAGAAGGGAAATAACTGCCTTACGGGGTTTCCATGAGGGTCAGGGGCGCGCCTGTCCCCATGGGGCGTGCCTCCTGCCTCGTGGGCCCCTCGATCATCGTCTTGCGTTGATTTCACTTCCCAAAATTCACATATATTCCAAAAAAATCTCCGTAAGTTTTTATCCCGTTTGGACTCCATTTGATATGGATTTTCCATGAAACAAAAAAAATGCAACAAACAGGAACTGGCACTGGGCACTGGATCAATATGTTAGTCCCAAAAATAGTATAAAAAGTTGCCAAAAATATATGAAAGTTGTATAATATTGGCATGGAACAATCAAAAATTATAGATACGACGGAGACATATCACTTAGTTACTTTTCCGTTGCCACGGTTACAATTACTACAAAACTGCTACTGTTACTTTTGCTACCGTTACCGCTACTATCATATTACTTTGCTACTAAATACTTTGCTGCAGATATTAAGTCTTTCAGGTGCGGTTGAATTGACAACTCAACTGTTAATACTAGAGAATATTGTTCGGCTCCCCTTGTGTTGAATCAATAAATTTGGGTTGAATACTCTACCCTCGAAAACTGTTGTGATCCCATATACTTGTGGGTTATCAAGACTATTTTCTGGCGCCGTTGCCGGGGAGCATAGATCTATTCTTTGAGTCACTTGGGATTTACATCTGCTGATCACTATGAAGTACTTGAAAGATGAAAGAACCAAGATTTTTCCCTCAACTACGAGGGGAGGTAAGGAACTGCCATCTAGCTCTGCACTTGATTCACATTCTGTTTTAAGTAAACTTGTGACACCTACTCCTGCTAGTCATTCTGATATGTCGCATGTTATTGATGATGCCACTTCTGCTTTGCATGATACTTATGATGAAACTACTTCTATGCTTGATAATACTGTGCCACTAGGTGAATTTCTTGATGAACAACTTGCTAGGGTTAGAGAGAATGAAATTATTGAAACTGATAATATTGATGAAAGTGATGATGAAGATTTCCTCCTATATATGAATTGCCTGTTGTTCCTGAGGGTTATGTTATGGATGAAGAAACTGCTGGAGACTTTTTAGCTTGCAATGATAAATATGATCTTAAGAAATTATTAGCTAAGCTGAAAGAAAAATCTTTGAATGCTAGAATGAAATATGGCCCTGCTTTTTCTACTTCACCTATCTGTATTTCCGATAAGGATTATGATTTCTCTATCGACCCTGAGTTAATTACTTTGGTTGAATCTGATCCTTTCCATGGTTATGAAACTGAAACTGTTGTGGCACATCTTACTAAGTTGAATGATATAGCCACCCTGTTCACTAATGATGAGAAAACTCGCTATTACTTTATCCTTAAGTTGTTTCCGTTCTCATTAAAGGGTAATGCTAAAACATGGTTTAATTCTCTTGATCCTGGTTGTGTGTGTAGTCCCCAGGATATGATTTATTACTTCTCTGCTAAATATTTCCCTGCTCATAGGAAACAAGCTGCTTTAAGGGAAATATATAATTTTGTGCAAATTGAAGAAGAGAGTCTCCCACAAGCTTGGGGGAGGCTTCTCCGATTACTTAATGCTTTACTTGATCATCCTCTCAAGAAAAATGAAATACTTCATATCTTTTATAATGGACGAACCGATGCTTCCAGAGACCACCTGGATAGTTGTGCTGGTTGTGTTTTCAGGGAAAGTACTGTTGATCAAGCTGAATTTCTATTGAATAATATGTTGAGTAATGAAAATGATTGGACACTTCCTGAACCAACTCCTAAGCCAATTCCGAAGAAAAGGGGTATTCTATTTCTTAGTCCTAAAGATATGCAAGAGGCGAAGAAGTCTATGAAAGAAAAAGGTATTAAAGCTGAGGATGTTAAGAATTTACCACCTATTGAATAAATACATGATCTTGATAACCCGACACAGGTAGTGAAGGTAAATTCTCTCTATATATTTGAAGAAGGTGATATCCCTCATAATAAGTCTGCTAGCCAATCCGTGGATGAGTTTGATAATTTTATTGTTAAGCAAGAAAACTTCAATGCTTATGTTGGTAGACAACTGAAACGTAATGCCTATACAATTGAACACTTGTTAGTGGATTCCTTTTGATGAGCATGAGATGGATGAAGTTAGAAAGCACAACTTTCTGTACCCTCCTTTTACTTTTTTTATTTAGATTTAATAAATAAAAAGTAGTATTTTCTGAATTATCATTGCAATAAAAAATACCCTGGAAATAAAAGTTCTCCTAATGCCTTGAAAATTTTATATGATTTTTTTCTAGAATATTTAAGAATTATTGGCACTAAGAACACACTAGGGGGTCTCACCACCTGGCCACGAGGGTCCTGGGCGCGCCCCCTGCCTCGTGGGCCCCACGTGGCCCCCCTCCACTTATTCCTGCACCCACACACTTTGTCTTCCTCCAGAAAAAATCATCCACCAGCTCAAACCTGAGTTCTAGCTCATCTTGCTGCCATTTTTGATCTCCTTGCTCAAAGCTCCATTCACAAAACTACTTTGGGGGATTGTTCTTCGGTATGTGACTCCTCCAATGGTCCAATTATTTTTTGTTCTAGTGCTTTATTTATTGCAAATTTTTGCTTCTTAGGTGACCCTATTCTGGAGCTTGCATGTCAAATTTATGTGGTCAGAAGTAGTTTTAATGCGTGATATAGTCTCTAGGCACTTGTAGGAGTAGTTGCTATCAATTTTGTTGAGTTTGGTTCACTTTTATTTTGAGGTACTAAAAATTTCGGAAATTTTTCAGAGAAAGAAAATGTTGAAAATATTGTTGAGGGGCTCTTCGAGCCGAAGCTCGAAGGATAAGCAAAGTGAAGAAAATAAGAAGCCCAAATATAATCTCCCTCGCACTGCGGAAGTTTGGCCGTGTGAATGGCCTTGTGATGAGTTCTTGAGAGAACCCGGGATTTATGAAGATTTTATTTATTTGGCTGAGAATGCAGGCCTCGTCGACTTCCTCCGCGACCAACGCGAACAATATCTCCTCCTAACTAATATTTTCGTGCAAAATTTTTTCTTTCATGCTAAGAAATCACCACCTTCGGTGGAATTTCACTTATATGATGCAGTTAAGGAGATGTCACTATATGATTTTTGTCGGGTCTGTAAGATACCCTTTGCGGGCAGCATAGAGGAACCACATAGTAATGATGTGGAGGGGTTTATTGATATGATTGCTGTAGGGGAAACGAGGAGAGTTTTTGAGGCAAGAATTACTAGCATACATTTTCCTGTTCTACGTTACTTTTCAATATTTGCTAGTAGATGCTTAATTGGTTGTGGGAACAGTGGAAACCTTAGTGCCCCTGATATTGTTATTTTGCGCCATGCCTTGTTTCGTGATGCTACTTTCAGTTTAGGCGCCATTGTTGCTAAACGGTTAAATCTGAACCTTACAAAGGGTCCCATCTTTGGAGGCATCTTTGCCTCGCGCCTTGCTGCACACTCTAACATACCTATTAGGCATTATGAGAAAGAGGAAAAGTTGTTGCCTCCTATTTTTCTAGATTATAAGAGTATGGTAGCGTGTGATTTTATTTTTAAGGATAAGAAGAAGATGCTTAAATATAGATTGATATTTAATAAAAATTACTTTGAGATTATTACCTTGCCTGCTCCCTCTTTGTTTGACATATTTTCAGGCACGTACCTCATGTTGCCGGAGGCCGTTTATGCATACGGGAGCCTGACACGAGCTCCAGAGCCTGAGCCGGAACCTCCACTTGACCCTTATCGACAGTCTGTTTATTAGTGGAATCCGGAGGAGATCGCCAACCAGTGGCACCCAGATGACACTCCTCCGCACACCGGAGAGGGTCACTTTGATCCATGGGTGTCGATGTCAAAACCGGCGGATCTCGGGTAGGGGGTCCCGAACTGTGCGTCTAGGCGGATGGTAACAGGAGACAAGGGACACGATGTTTTTACCCAGGTTCGGGCCCTCTCGATGGAGGTAAAACCCTACTCCTGCTTGATTAATATTGATGATATGGGTAGTACAAGAGTAGATCTACCACGAGATCAAGGAGGCTAAACCCTAGAAGCTAGCCTATGGTATGATTGTTGTTCCTACGGACTAAAACCCTCAGGTTTATATAGACACCGGAGAGGGCTAGGGTTACACAGAGTTGGTTTCAATGGTAGGAGATCTACATATCCATATCGCCAAGCTTGCCTTCCATGCCAAGGAAAGTCCCTTCCGGACACGGGACGAAGTCTTCAATCTTGTATCTTCATAGTCTAGGAGTCTGGCCGAAGGTATAGTCCGGCTATCCAGACACCCCCTAATCCAGGACTCCCTCAGTAGCCCCCGAACCAGGCTTCAATGACAACGAGTCCAACGCGCAGATTGTCTTCGGCATTGCAAGGCAGGTTCTCCTCCAAATTCTGTGTACCTGTTGAATAATGTCCGGTTTCTTGTAAATGTAGCGCTCCTTGGCTTCTACGCCCAATAATGGCCATCTTCCACGTGTCAAACGAATACAAAAAGTCAGGGTGTTTTTACATTTACACCCCTAGCCACGTGAATGAGCCGCCTATTTAAGGGGACGAGGATTTAGATCCAGACCACACCTTCTCCCCTCCGCGAGTATTCATCAGAGCGTATCCGACAGAGGTCCATTCTATCATGGCCGGCCGCCGCAGCTCCTCCTCTCGCCCTTCCAGCCCTCAGCCTGAGGATTGGGAGAGATGCTCCATCCCGCACAGCGAGCTAGTGACGCTCCAGACCAAGGGATTTCTCCCCCCGACCTATATGATCCCGGTTCGAGCCGGACTTGCCACCTATAATGGCGGAGAGCAAGCGGAGAGCGCCCCCAATCCCTCCAAAGGAGAGCGGGTATGTGCCGGGGTTTCTGATCCACGGGCACCTATGGGACCGGCGGACCGGTTCCCTTTTGGTTCGGCGGGGGGGCGGAGGTTGCGCAAAGAGCAGATCGAGGCGAAGCAAGCGGGCGGTTGGTCGTGCGAGGAGTAAATCGGGGCGAAGCACACGAACGATTTACCCAGGTTCGGGCCGCACGGATGCGTAAAACCCTACTCCTGCTTTGTGGATTGGTATTGATTTCTAGCTCGGGAGCGAGCGTGAGTGTGTGGAATTGCTGAACCTCGCGAGGGCTCTCGAGATGGCCCACCCCCTCTACGTTGCACACGGGCCTCCTTTTATACTCAAGGGGTTACCGACATAGAGCAACGGGGGCCAAGGGCAAAAATGGAAAGGGTGCCGTGGGTAGGCACAACTAGGTGCTGTAGTAGGCACAGCTAGCTGCTACAGTGTTATCATACCTAACCCTGATGGCAGGGGACAAGGGCATTAAATGCCCGTCTATGTCGCCTAGACAGCACCGAAAGGGACCGCTAGGGACGCCACCGTCTTGCCACGATGGTTGTCTTGTCAGCACCTGCGTGCCACCACACGCCCCTAGCTGCACAGCCTCCTGCCACGTGCGCTCGGGAGGGGCCCCGGAGCGACACGTGGGTGGATGTGCTGGAGCGCGGGCGTGTAGTGGGGGCTTGCCGCGGCCGTCGACCTGTCGCTTCCGGGAGCTTGTCGCTCACCGGGCCTTGTCGGGGCGCGTAGCGCGCCGCGGCAAGTTCCTTGGAATGCCTCGGACGGCCTTCCCGGCAAGCGCCTCTTGCCGGGGTCTTGGGACGCTTCTGATGGCCTTCCCGGCAAGCTCCTCTTGCCGGGGTCTTGCCTTCTTCCCGGCAAGCTCCTCTTGCCGGGGTCTTGTCTTGAGTACTTTGTTCTTGAATGGTCTTCAGAGGGACCACGGGGAATCTTGGCGGTGACCTAGCAGGCCTTGCCGCGGGACGCTACGACTGCCCGTGCACAAGTTCGGGGTACAAGGGTACCCCTACTCTAGTACACCGACAGGAGCCCCCGGGCCTGGGCCAGACACGGTGCCGAGCGCTGTTGGGCCAGGCCCAAAACAGTGCGCGGGCACGCACGGCATAGGTCACGCCGCACGTCCCTCCGCTTCCATCGCGCACGCCTGAAACGGCACGCGTCAAACGCGGCGTCATGGGTGACGCGGGCGGCGCGCGTGGGGCTAAGCCCCGCGAGCATGCGTCGAGCCATGATGAAGGGGAACGGCCCACGCCCTCTTCTCCAAACGGAGGTAGGCGTGGGGGCGTGGCGCATTTACTGGACGGGGCCGGTGCGCGGTTTTCGAAGCGCCCACTCCCCGAGATTGTGGGGTAGGGCGAGGCCGCCCCATCCGTCGCCTCAGTTCTACATCCCCGCCACGCGGCTCCCATGCACTTGGGATCGCGGACGGTGGAAGCAGGAACCCGGGCCGTTGCGAGCGGAGGTGACGGGTCGGCCCTCCTCCCTGCTCTTCCTGTGCCTTGATTCGTTGAGCGGGGCGGCTGGGCTCCCACTTCGCTCCTTTATAAGGAGCGGGAAGGGAGCACCGAAGCCTGCACGAGCTCATCTCCTCCTTTCTTCAGCTTCTGCTCCCCTTTCTCTCATTCGCCATGGAGAAAGGGAATCCTGGGCCTTCATCGGTGGCGGCGAGGGTCGCCGCCAGGCAGCGCACCCTCCCCTCTTCCTCGCTCGTGGTGGCAGAGCCAGCCATAAGGGGAAGAGGGAGGGGCGAGGTCGTGGACGAGGCCGAGGACGAGGTCGAGGCGCTCGGGGAAGAGGCGGACGGGGCGACGCGCCAGCTTCGGCCCCGCCGGCGGCTCCTCTCCCCGCGGCAGTCCATATAGGAGACGACCCTTGCGAGTTCTTCGTCAAGTTGCACCGGGCGCCTCGCCGTCGCCTCCGGCTTCCTGCTCCGTTCGCGAGCGCGATGGAGTCGGACCCGCCCGAAACTCTGAGATTACACATGAGGGGCTGTGGGATCAGCGGCACGCGAGTCCGCGTGGTGTTCCCAGCCCCTAGTGTGATGTATCTCGATCGAGGGTGGAAGACGTTCGCCCGCATCCACAGCTTGACGGGGGGACTCACCCTCCATTTTAAGCTGGTGGAGGGCGATCTCCTCTCCGTTAAGTTCTTCGGGTGCTACGGCACCCGGGCGAAGTGCTGCGTGGACAGCTCCTCCGATAGCGAAGGCTCCTCCTCGAGCGAGAGTGACGAGGAGGAGAGTGGCAGTGATGGTGAGGGTGGCGGGCGGCAGGATGGCGGCTCCGACTAGGTGTCCGGCGCCGTCTTGTGCGGCACCGGCGACCCCACCATCCGCGCTGCCGGCTCCTTGAACTCCCCGGGGGCGTCTCCTTGGGCGGCTGGCGTAGGGAGGCCGCGGAAGGGGAAGAGGGCTGGCGACAAGGCCGTCAGGTCGGAGTACGAGGGCGTGGTGCCCTCGACAGCGCGCTGACGTCCTGCCGCCCCTCCTTCGCACCCTTCTCCTGGCGTCGCCATCACCGTCCGGCCCCCGGGATGTTCTCTTGGTGCCTTCTGGCGCCTGTAGCTCGCCTTGGCGCCCCTTTCCCCTTTTCGCCTCCTTGATCTACCTCCTGAAGAGAGGGACAGGAAAGGGATTACGGGCACCTTATCTTTTTAATTGTAAGCCCTCGGGCCTTAGTTGTATCTAGAACTTGTAATCCTCTCCTCATGTTTTTCATCCTCTATGGACTGTACCTATATGGGATGTTTTTTAATGAAAAGGGGATGTTTGCCGGGTTATTTGCCTCGCGGGTTGAACCCACGCCAAGGAACAAATCCTTGGTATCTCTCGGACAGGCATTCCATTCCCCGACAACAAGCCCTGCCGCCTTCCCACGTCGCTCGACCTTCCTCACGCCTTTGACGGAGGCGGGAACGAGGTGGGTGCGGCCTCCTCGTCTCATCCCTTAGCTGCCGCGGCTACGACCAAACTTGGCCCCGGGAACGCGCTCCAGGGCCTAAAGTTGGGGGAGCACGGCAGTTTTCGGGAAGGAACGCGGTTTCATATCCCCCAGTCCATAAGAGGATGCATGAAGAGGGATGGAAGACTTATCTGATATAGCAGCCCCCGGCAACTCTGGCTTGCCGGGGGTGACATCTTGGCATTCGCAGCCCCCGGCGTCCTTGCCGGGGCCCAGGTGCCGGCGCGCCCTTCTTCTCCTTTTCGTCTCCAGGTGGCCTGGCCAGGACGTGCGAGCCCTGCGAACGAAGGAAAAGCAAAGGGACGGACACTCGACCTCTAAGCTAGGGGTTAGCCGCTGTTAGGGACTATCAACCCTAACCAAGGACGAGACTCAGACTCAACCTAGCATGCATGCTATAGCCCCCGGGGTATGCAGCGCTTCATTTACTGGTGCTCAGGGTCTGCGC